>NC_090837.1:62114892-62424756 GCF_028021215.1 Eschrichtius robustus
GCCTTTCACCCTGAAGGCATGGGCTTGTTTCCCATGGAAAGAGTCTATGTCGCCCCTCCCCGGCTGGAAGCGTGTAAGTTGACACCATTTTTTCTGCCCATGGAAAATACAAGAAGGTGTACTCGGTTTGGGCTGCCTGGTAAAACAGTTTGCAGTCGCCAGCACCCTGAGTACTATTCCTCAAGTTTGATTATTCCTAGCTAGGTAAACCCGGACTTCGGAGGCTAGATGGGAGCAAACGTGTTAAGCTTGTGGAGAAAGCCTTTGACCAATGGCAAAATGCTCGTGCTTGTGGCGGGGATTAGGCAGGAACTCTCCCACTCAAGGTTTTTACTTACGATAAGCTTTCCTTTTAGGCTGAACCAGGCGACGTGTGTGTATCACATCCTGGGAAGCAGGGCCTGAGGGGAAACTGCCACCTGACTGGCCTCCATTATAGGCAGCTGACAAAACGGTCCCAAGCTTACGGAACCCACTTACCACGAAATGTTTCTCTTCAGAAGAGGAGATTTTGCTACCACGCGTCAGCAGCTCCTCTCCCTCAGAGTGCTGTTCTTGTTTAGACTAGGGAAAACCACCACGAGTTCCAGGTTTTGAACGGCTCTTTTCCCAGTTGGTTTCATCCGAGAAAGAGCCAGAAGGGCTGATCTCAGGCAATCGGCCTGCACACCGTGAGTCCTTGGGGTAGGGCAGTCCTGAGTCAATGTGTCTCCTAAAGAACGAAAGCAAAGTTTCCTGCCACAGCAAAGCACAGAGAGGCCTGGTGCTTTCTCTAGGAAATTCAAGTGGGCTTGAAAGGTGAGGCCTAGACTACATTGTGGAAAAGATCGGGATTACGGCTACCTCTCCCCCTCTCTCTGCCCCGTACCCTGTGCTCAGCCGTGTGGGAATGCTGATTGGGAGAGTCTGCCTCTCTGCCGGGCTCAGAAGGCTTCTTCCCGTTTGGGCAATTCCGTTTGTGTCTTACTTCGTGGAGGAGGAATGAGGGCGCCCAGAGGTTTTCTGACGTGAAATAACTAATGACAGAGCATCTGGAGGAGCTGGTTTCTCGGTGGAAGGAGCCAAAAAGCCAGCATTCCGAAGGTCTCTTTGAGAGCTGCCAGACACTCTGCCGTCATAGGCCTAAGAATTGGCCCTTGTAACGGCACGGCAACACTTGGAATCCTAGGACACTGTGGAAGGGCGACTCGCAAACTGGATGGAAGAAGCTTCCAAGCCCAGTGTTCTTTCATGTACCAAAGAGAACGCAAGTGTCTGACGCTGGTAGCATTGTTGCTGGAGAGCACTGGCCTCCTTGTGGGCCTGTCGGCTACTTTCCTGTTTCCGACCCTCTCAGGAAACTCTTCCAGAATACCGTTGGAACCTGCTTAGAGAGCGAAGCTGCGAAGTGGATGCACAGAACATTAACCTAGATACCAGCCCAGGGTCCCTAGCATCCATTTTTCTCTGGAGGGTACTTACCCCACACAGGGATTCAAGCAGCGCGTTTGCCTTGTACAACTTACACAGGAAAATGGGATGAGACGTTGGGTCACTCTGCTTGTGCTCACACTACGTGCCCCGGAGAAGTTATGACGCAGCAGATGTCCACCCCCTTTCTCTACACATGTGGACCCCAAAGAGGCGCTGGGTAGTGGGTGTTCTCAGGCCAAGAGCAGTCCTTGTTCTGGGCTGCACATGCTTTGTGGTTCACAGGTTGTCTGACCCTGCTCCTTTGGGAGACTTTCAGAGCTGACGCTATCCCTGGGCTGCCCAAGCAAAGAGGCATAGAGGCCTTTCACCCTGAAGGCCATGGGCTTGTTTCCCATGGAGAATGTGTACGTCGCCCCTCCCGGGCTGGAGGCGTGTAAGTTGACACCATGTATTCTGCCCACGGAAAATCCAAGTAGGTGTACTCGATTTGGGCTGCCTGGTGAAACAGTGTGCAGTCGCCAGCACCCGGAGTACTTTTCCTCTAGTTTGATTCCTAGCTAGGTAAACCCGGACTTCGGAGGCTAGGTGGCAGCAAACGTGTTAAGCTTGTGGGGAAACCCTTTGACCAATGGGCCATATGCTTGTGCGTGTGGCCGGAGTTAGGCAGGAACTCTCCCACTCAGGGTTTTTACCTTACGATAAGCTGTCCCTTTTGGCTGAAGCAGCGGGCGTGTCTGTATCACAGCCTGGGAAGCAGGGCCTGAGGGGAGGCTGCCAACTGACTAGCCTCCATTATAGGCAGCTGAGAAAATGGGGCAATTCTTATGGAACCCGCTTACAACGAAATGTTTCTCTTCAGAAGAGGGGATTTTGCTACCACACGTCAGCAGCTCCTCTCCCTCAGAGTGCTGTTCCTGTGTAGACTAGGGAAAACCACCATGGTCTCCAGCTTTTGAACGGCTCTTTTCCCAGTTGGTTTCATCCGTGAAAGAGCCAGAAGGGCTGATCTCAAGCAATCGGCCTGCACAACCTGAGTCCTTGGGGTCAGGCAGTCCTGAGTCATTGTGCCACCAAAAGAATGAAAGCAAAGTTGCCTGCCACAGGAAATCACAGCGAGGCCTGGTGCTTTCTCTCGGAAATTGAAGTGGGCTTGAAAGGTGAGGCTTATACTACATTGTGGAAAAGCTCGTGGTTACGGCTATCTTTCTCCCTCTCTCTGTCCCGTCCCATGGGCTCAGCCGTGTGGGAATGCTGAGTGGGAGAGACCGCCTGTGTGTCGGGCTCAGAAGTCTTCTTCGCTTTAGGGCAATTACGTTTCTGTCTTACTTCGTGGAGGAGGAATGAGGGCGCCCAGAGATTTTCTGACATGAAATAACTAAGGACAGAGCATCTGGAGGAGCTGGAAGGAGCCGAAAAGCCAGCATTCCGAAGGTGTCTGTGAGAGCTGCCAGACACTCTGCCGTCATAGGCCTAAGAATCTTTGTGACGGCATGGCAACACTTGGAATCCTAGGACACTGTGGAAGGGCGACTCGCAAACTGGGTGGAAGAAGGTTCCAAGCCCAGTGTTCTTTCATGTACCAAAGAGAACGCAAGTGTCTGAGGCTGGGAGCATTGTTGCTGGAGAGCACTGCATCCTCGTGGGCCTGTCGGCTACTTGCCTGTTTCCGACCCTCTCAGGAAACTCTTCCAAAACGCCGTCGGGGCCCGCTTAGAGAGCGAAGCTGCGAAGTGGATGCTCGGAATATTAACCTATTTACTGGCCCCGGGTCCCAAGCATCCATCCTTCTCTGGAGGGTACGTACCCCACCAAGGGATTCAAGCAGGGAGTATGCCTTGTACAACTTACACAGGAAACTGGGTTGAGATGAAGGGCCACGCTGCTTGTGCTCACACTACGTGCGCCAGAGAAGTTATGACGTAGCAGATATCAACCCCCTTTCTTTACACATGTGGACCCCAAAGAAGTGCTGGGCCGTGGGTGTTCTCAGGCCAAGAGCAGTCCTTGTTCTGGCCTTCACCTGCTCTGTGGATCAAAGGTTCTTTGACTCTGCTCCTTTGGAAGCCTTTCAGAGCTGACCCTATGCCTTGGCTGCTGAAGCACAGAGGCATAGAGGCCTTTCACCCTGAAGGCATGGGCTTGTTTCCCATGGAAAGAGTCTATGTCGCCCCTCCCCGGCTGGAAGCGTGTAAGTTGACACCATTTTTTCTGCCCATGGAAAATACAAGAAGGTGTACTCGGTTTGGGCTGCCTGGTAAAACAGTTTGCAGTCGCCAGCACCCTGAGTACTATTCCTCAAGTTTGATTATTCCTAGCTAGGTAAACCCGGACTTCGGAGGCTAGATGGGAGCAAACGTGTTAAGCTTGTGGAGAAAGCCTTTGACCAATGGCAAAATGCTCGTGCTTGTGGCGGGGATTAGGCAGGAACTCTCCCACTCAAGGTTTTTACTTACGATAAGCTTTCCTTTTAGGCTGAACCAGGCGACGTGTGTGTATCACATCCTGGGAAGCAGGGCCTGAGGGGAAACTGCCACCTGACTGGCCTCCATTATAGGCAGCTGACAAAACGGTCCCAAGCTTACGGAACCCACTTACCACGAAATGTTTCTCTTCAGAAGAGGAGATTTTGCTACCACGCGTCAGCAGCTCCTCTCCCTCAGAGTGCTGTTCTTGTTTAGACTAGGGAAAACCACCACGAGTTCCAGGTTTTGAACGGCTCTTTTCCCAGTTGGTTTCATCCGAGAAAGAGCCAGAAGGGCTGATCTCAGGCAATCGGCCTGCACACCGTGAGTCCTTGGGGTAGGGCAGTCCTGAGTCAATGTGTCTCCTAAAGAACGAAAGCAAAGTTTCCTGCCACAGCAAAGCACAGAGAGGCCTGGTGCTTTCTCTAGGAAATTCAAGTGGGCTTGAAAGGTGAGGCCTAGACTACATTGTGGAAAAGATCGGGATTACGGCTACCTCTCCCCCTCTCTCTGCCCCGTACCCTGTGCTCAGCCGTGTGGGAATGCTGATTGGGAGAGTCTGCCTCTCTGCCGGGCTCAGAAGGCTTCTTCCCGTTTGGGCAATTCCGTTTGTGTCTTACTTCGTGGAGGAGGAATGAGGGCGCCCAGAGGTTTTCTGACGTGAAATAACTAATGACAGAGCATCTGGAGGAGCTGGTTTCTCGGTGGAAGGAGCCAAAAAGCCAGCATTCCGAAGGTCTCTTTGAGAGCTGCCAGACACTCTGCCGTCATAGGCCTAAGAATTGGCCCTTGTAACGGCACGGCAACACTTGGAATCCTAGGACACTGTGGAAGGGCGACTCGCAAACTGGATGGAAGAAGCTTCCAAGCCCAGTGTTCTTTCATGTACCAAAGAGAACGCAAGTGTCTGACGCTGGTAGCATTGTTGCTGGAGAGCACTGGCCTCCTTGTGGGCCTGTCGGCTACTTTCCTGTTTCCGACCCTCTCAGGAAACTCTTCCAGAATACCGTTGGAACCTGCTTAGAGAGCGAAGCTGCGAAGTGGATGCACAGAACATTAACCTAGATACCAGCCCAGGGTCCCTAGCATCCATTTTTCTCTGGAGGGTACTTACCCCACACAGGGATTCAAGCAGCGCGTTTGCCTTGTACAACTTACACAGGAAAATGGGATGAGACGTTGGGTCACTCTGCTTGTGCTCACACTACGTGCCCCGGAGAAGTTATGACGCAGCAGATGTCCACCCCCTTTCTCTACACATGTGGACCCCAAAGAGGCGCTGGGTAGTGGGTGTTCTCAGGCCAAGAGCAGTCCTTGTTCTGGGCTGCACATGCTTTGTGGTTCACAGGTTGTCTGACCCTGCTCCTTTGGGAGACTTTCAGAGCTGACGCTATCCCTGGGCTGCCCAAGCAAAGAGGCATAGAGGCCTTTCACCCTGAAGGCCATGGGCTTGTTTCCCATGGAGAATGTGTACGTCGCCCCTCCCGGGCTGGAGGCGTGTAAGTTGACACCATGTATTCTGCCCACGGAAAATCCAAGTAGGTGTACTCGATTTGGGCTGCCTGGTGAAACAGTGTGCAGTCGCCAGCACCCGGAGTACTTTTCCTCTAGTTTGATTCCTAGCTAGGTAAACCCGGACTTCGGAGGCTAGGTGGCAGCAAACGTGTTAAGCTTGTGGGGAAACCCTTTGACCAATGGGCCATATGCTTGTGCGTGTGGCCGGAGTTAGGCAGGAACTCTCCCACTCAGGGTTTTTACCTTACGATAAGCTGTCCCTTTTGGCTGAAGCAGCGGGCGTGTCTGTATCACAGCCTGGGAAGCAGGGCCTGAGGGGAGGCTGCCAACTGACTAGCCTCCATTATAGGCAGCTGAGAAAATGGGGCAATTCTTATGGAACCCGCTTACAACGAAATGTTTCTCTTCAGAAGAGGGGATTTTGCTACCACACGTCAGCAGCTCCTCTCCCTCAGAGTGCTGTTCCTGTGTAGACTAGGGAAAACCACCATGGTCTCCAGCTTTTGAACGGCTCTTTTCCCAGTTGGTTTCATCCGTGAAAGAGCCAGAAGGGCTGATCTCAAGCAATCGGCCTGCACAACCTGAGTCCTTGGGGTCAGGCAGTCCTGAGTCATTGTGCCACCAAAAGAATGAAAGCAAAGTTGCCTGCCACAGGAAATCACAGCGAGGCCTGGTGCTTTCTCTCGGAAATTGAAGTGGGCTTGAAAGGTGAGGCTTATACTACATTGTGGAAAAGCTCGTGGTTACGGCTATCTTTCTCCCTCTCTCTGTCCCGTCCCATGGGCTCAGCCGTGTGGGAATGCTGAGTGGGAGAGACCGCCTGTGTGTCGGGCTCAGAAGTCTTCTTCGCTTTAGGGCAATTACGTTTCTGTCTTACTTCGTGGAGGAGGAATGAGGGCGCCCAGAGATTTTCTGACATGAAATAACTAAGGACAGAGCATCTGGAGGAGCTGGAAGGAGCCGAAAAGCCAGCATTCCGAAGGTGTCTGTGAGAGCTGCCAGACACTCTGCCGTCATAGGCCTAAGAATCTTTGTGACGGCATGGCAACACTTGGAATCCTAGGACACTGTGGAAGGGCGACTCGCAAACTGGGTGGAAGAAGGTTCCAAGTCCAGTGTTCTTTCATGTACCAAAGAGAACGCAAGTGTCTGAGGCTGGTAGCATTGTTGCTGGAGAGCACTGCATCCTCGTGGGCCTGTCGGCTACTTGCCTGCTTCCGACCCTCTCAGGAAACTCTTCCAAAACGCCGTTGGGGCCCGCTTAGAGAGCGAAGCTGCGAAGTGGATGCTCGGAATATTAACCTATTTACTGGCCCCGGGTCCCAAGCATCCATCCTTCTCTGGAGGGTACGTACCCCACCAAGGGATTCAAGCAGGGAGTATGCCTTGTACAACTTACACAGGAAACTGGGTTGAGATGAAGGGCCACGCTGCTTGTGCTCACACTACGTGCGCCAGAGAAGTTATGACGTAGCAGATATCAACCCCCTTTCTTTACACATGTGGACCCCAAAGAAGTGCTGGGCCGTGGGTGTTCTCAGGCCAAGAGCAGTCCTTGTTCTGGCCTTCACCTGCTCTGTGGATCAAAGGTTCTTTGACTCTGCTCCTTTGGAAGCCTTTCAGAGCTGACCCTATGCCTTGGCTGCTGAAGCACAGAGGCATAGAGGCCTTTCACCCTGAAGGCATGGGCTTGTTTCCCATGGAAAGAGTCTATGTCGCCCCTCCCCGGCTGGAAGCGTGTAAGTTGACACCATTTTTTCTGCCCATGGAAAATACAAGAAGGTGTACTCGGTTTGGGCTGCCTGGTAAAACAGTTTGCAGTCGCCAGCACCCTGAGTACTATTCCTCAAGTTTGATTATTCCTAGCTAGGTAAACCCGGACTTCGGAGGCTAGATGGGAGCAAACGTGTTAAGCTTGTGGAGAAAGCCTTTGACCAATGGCAAAATGCTCGTGCTTGTGGCGGGGATTAGGCAGGAACTCTCCCACTCAAGGTTTTTACTTACGATAAGCTTTCCTTTTAGGCTGAACCAGGCGACGTGTGTGTATCACATCCTGGGAAGCAGGGCCTGAGGGGAAACTGCCACCTGACTGGCCTCCATTATAGGCAGCTGACAAAACGGTCCCAAGCTTACGGAACCCACTTACCACGAAATGTTTCTCTTCAGAAGAGGAGATTTTGCTACCACGCGTCAGCAGCTCCTCTCCCTCAGAGTGCTGTTCTTGTTTAGACTAGGGAAAACCACCACGAGTTCCAGGTTTTGAACGGCTCTTTTCCCAGTTGGTTTCATCCGAGAAAGAGCCAGAAGGGCTGATCTCAGGCAATCGGCCTGCACACCGTGAGTCCTTGGGGTAGGGCAGTCCTGAGTCAATGTGTCTCCTAAAGAACGAAAGCAAAGTTTCCTGCCACAGCAAAGCACAGAGAGGCCTGGTGCTTTCTCTAGGAAATTCAAGTGGGCTTGAAAGGTGAGGCCTAGACTACATTGTGGAAAAGATCGGGATTACGGCTACCTCTCCCCCTCTCTCTGCCCCGTACCCTGTGCTCAGCCGTGTGGGAATGCTGATTGGGAGAGTCTGCCTCTCTGCCGGGCTCAGAAGGCTTCTTCCCGTTTGGGCAATTCCGTTTGTGTCTTACTTCGTGGAGGAGGAATGAGGGCGCCCAGAGGTTTTCTGACGTGAAATAACTAATGACAGAGCATCTGGAGGAGCTGGTTTCTCGGTGGAAGGAGCCAAAAAGCCAGCATTCCGAAGGTCTCTTTGAGAGCTGCCAGACACTCTGCCGTCATAGGCCTAAGAATTGGCCCTTGTAACGGCACGGCAACACTTGGAATCCTAGGACACTGTGGAAGGGCGACTCGCAAACTGGATGGAAGAAGCTTCCAAGCCCAGTGTTCTTTCATGTACCAAAGAGAACGCAAGTGTCTGACGCTGGTAGCATTGTTGCTGGAGAGCACTGGCCTCCTTGTGGGCCTGTCGGCTACTTTCCTGTTTCCGACCCTCTCAGGAAACTCTTCCAGAATACCGTTGGAACCTGCTTAGAGAGCGAAGCTGCGAAGTGGATGCACAGAACATTAACCTAGATACCAGCCCAGGGTCCCTAGCATCCATTTTTCTCTGGAGGGTACTTACCCCACACAGGGATTCAAGCAGCGCGTTTGCCTTGTACAACTTACACAGGAAAATGGGATGAGACGTTGGGTCACTCTGCTTGTGCTCACACTACGTGCCCCGGAGAAGTTATGACGCAGCAGATGTCCACCCCCTTTCTCTACACATGTGGACCCCAAAGAGGCGCTGGGTAGTGGGTGTTCTCAGGCCAAGAGCAGTCCTTGTTCTGGGCTGCACATGCTTTGTGGTTCACAGGTTGTCTGACCCTGCTCCTTTGGGAGACTTTCAGAGCTGACGCTATCCCTGGGCTGCCCAAGCAAAGAGGCATAGAGGCCTTTCACCCTGAAGGCCATGGGCTTGTTTCCCATGGAGAATGTGTACGTCGCCCCTCCCGGGCTGGAGGCGTGTAAGTTGACACCATGTATTCTGCCCACGGAAAATCCAAGTAGGTGTACTCGATTTGGGCTGCCTGGTGAAACAGTGTGCAGTCGCCAGCACCCGGAGTACTTTTCCTCTAGTTTGATTCCTAGCTAGGTAAACCCGGACTTCGGAGGCTAGGTGGCAGCAAACGTGTTAAGCTTGTGGGGAAACCCTTTGACCAATGGGCCATATGCTTGTGCGTGTGGCCGGAGTTAGGCAGGAACTCTCCCACTCAGGGTTTTTACCTTACGATAAGCTGTCCCTTTTGGCTGAAGCAGCGGGCGTGTCTGTATCACAGCCTGGGAAGCAGGGCCTGAGGGGAGGCTGCCAACTGACTAGCCTCCATTATAGGCAGCTGAGAAAATGGGGCAATTCTTATGGAACCCGCTTACAACGAAATGTTTCTCTTCAGAAGAGGGGATTTTGCTACCACACGTCAGCAGCTCCTCTCCCTCAGAGTGCTGTTCCTGTGTAGACTAGGGAAAACCACCATGGTCTCCAGCTTTTGAACGGCTCTTTTCCCAGTTGGTTTCATCCGTGAAAGAGCCAGAAGGGCTGATCTCAAGCAATCGGCCTGCACAACCTGAGTCCTTGGGGTCAGGCAGTCCTGAGTCATTGTGCCACCAAAAGAATGAAAGCAAAGTTGCCTGCCACAGGAAATCACAGCGAGGCCTGGTGCTTTCTCTCGGAAATTGAAGTGGGCTTGAAAGGTGAGGCTTATACTACATTGTGGAAAAGCTCGTGGTTACGGCTATCTTTCTCCCTCTCTCTGTCCCGTCCCATGGGCTCAGCCGTGTGGGAATGCTGAGTGGGAGAGACCGCCTGTGTGTCGGGCTCAGAAGTCTTCTTCGCTTTAGGGCAATTACGTTTCTGTCTTACTTCGTGGAGGAGGAATGAGGGCGCCCAGAGATTTTCTGACATGAAATAACTAAGGACAGAGCATCTGGAGGAGCTGGAAGGAGCCGAAAAGCCAGCATTCCGAAGGTGTCTGTGAGAGCTGCCAGACACTCTGCCGTCATAGGCCTAAGAATCTTTGTGACGGCATGGCAACACTTGGAATCCTAGGACACTGTGGAAGGGCGACTCGCAAACTGGGTGGAAGAAGGTTCCAAGCCCAGTGTTCTTTCATGTACCAAAGAGAACGCAAGTGTCTGAGGCTGGGAGCATTGTTGCTGGAGAGCACTGCATCCTCGTGGGCCTGTCGGCTACTTGCCTGTTTCCGACCCTCTCAGGAAACTCTTCCAAAACGCCGTCGGGGCCCGCTTAGAGAGCGAAGCTGCGAAGTGGATGCTCGGAATATTAACCTATTTACTGGCCCCGGGTCCCAAGCATCCATCCTTCTCTGGAGGGTACGTACCCCACCAAGGGATTCAAGCAGGGAGTATGCCTTGTACAACTTACACAGGAAACTGGGTTGAGATGAAGGGCCACGCTGCTTGTGCTCACACTACGTGCGCCAGAGAAGTTATGACGTAGCAGATATCAACCCCCTTTCTTTACACATGTGGACCCCAAAGAAGTGCTGGGCCGTGGGTGTTCTCAGGCCAAGAGCAGTCCTTGTTCTGGCCTTCACCTGCTCTGTGGATCAAAGGTTCTTTGACTCTGCTCCTTTGGAAGCCTTTCAGAGCTGACCCTATGCCTTGGCTGCTGAAGCACAGAGGCATAGAGGCCTTTCACCCTGAAGGCATGGGCTTGTTTCCCATGGAAAGAGTCTATGTCGCCCCTCCCCGGCTGGAAGCGTGTAAGTTGACACCATTTTTTCTGCCCATGGAAAATACAAGAAGGTGTACTCGGTTTGGGCTGCCTGGTAAAACAGTTTGCAGTCGCCAGCACCCTGAGTACTATTCCTCAAGTTTGATTATTCCTAGCTAGGTAAACCCGGACTTCGGAGGCTAGATGGGAGCAAACGTGTTAAGCTTGTGGAGAAAGCCTTTGACCAATGGCAAAATGCTCGTGCTTGTGGCGGGGATTAGGCAGGAACTCTCCCACTCAAGGTTTTTACTTACGATAAGCTTTCCTTTTAGGCTGAACCAGGCGACGTGTGTGTATCACATCCTGGGAAGCAGGGCCTGAGGGGAAACTGCCACCTGACTGGCCTCCATTATAGGCAGCTGACAAAACGGTCCCAAGCTTACGGAACCCACTTACCACGAAATGTTTCTCTTCAGAAGAGGAGATTTTGCTACCACGCGTCAGCAGCTCCTCTCCCTCAGAGTGCTGTTCTTGTTTAGACTAGGGAAAACCACCACGAGTTCCAGGTTTTGAACGGCTCTTTTCCCAGTTGGTTTCATCCGAGAAAGAGCCAGAAGGGCTGATCTCAGGCAATCGGCCTGCACACCGTGAGTCCTTGGGGTAGGGCAGTCCTGAGTCAATGTGTCTCCTAAAGAACGAAAGCAAAGTTTCCTGCCACAGCAAAGCACAGAGAGGCCTGGTGCTTTCTCTAGGAAATTCAAGTGGGCTTGAAAGGTGAGGCCTAGACTACATTGTGGAAAAGATCGGGATTACGGCTACCTCTCCCCCTCTCTCTGCCCCGTACCCTGTGCTCAGCCGTGTGGGAATGCTGATTGGGAGAGTCTGCCTCTCTGCCGGGCTCAGAAGGCTTCTTCCCGTTTGGGCAATTCCGTTTGTGTCTTACTTCGTGGAGGAGGAATGAGGGCGCCCAGAGGTTTTCTGACGTGAAATAACTAATGACAGAGCATCTGGAGGAGCTGGTTTCTCGGTGGAAGGAGCCAAAAAGCCAGCATTCCGAAGGTCTCTTTGAGAGCTGCCAGACACTCTGCCGTCATAGGCCTAAGAATTGGCCCTTGTAACGGCACGGCAACACTTGGAATCCTAGGACACTGTGGAAGGGCGACTCGCAAACTGGATGGAAGAAGCTTCCAAGCCCAGTGTTCTTTCATGTACCAAAGAGAACGCAAGTGTCTGACGCTGGTAGCATTGTTGCTGGAGAGCACTGGCCTCCTTGTGGGCCTGTCGGCTACTTTCCTGTTTCCGACCCTCTCAGGAAACTCTTCCAGAATACCGTTGGAACCTGCTTAGAGAGCGAAGCTGCGAAGTGGATGCACAGAACATTAACCTAGATACCAGCCCAGGGTCCCTAGCATCCATTTTTCTCTGGAGGGTACTTACCCCACACAGGGATTCAAGCAGCGCGTTTGCCTTGTACAACTTACACAGGAAAATGGGATGAGACGTTGGGTCACTCTGCTTGTGCTCACACTACGTGCCCCGGAGAAGTTATGACGCAGCAGATGTCCACCCCCTTTCTCTACACATGTGGACCCCAAAGAGGCGCTGGGTAGTGGGTGTTCTCAGGCCAAGAGCAGTCCTTGTTCTGGGCTGCACATGCTTTGTGGTTCACAGGTTGTCTGACCCTGCTCCTTTGGGAGACTTTCAGAGCTGACGCTATCCCTGGGCTGCCCAAGCAAAGAGGCATAGAGGCCTTTCACCCTGAAGGCCATGGGCTTGTTTCCCATGGAGAATGTGTACGTCGCCCCTCCCGGGCTGGAGGCGTGTAAGTTGACACCATGTATTCTGCCCACGGAAAATCCAAGTAGGTGTACTCGATTTGGGCTGCCTGGTGAAACAGTGTGCAGTCGCCAGCACCCGGAGTACTTTTCCTCTAGTTTGATTCCTAGCTAGGTAAACCCGGACTTCGGAGGCTAGGTGGCAGCAAACGTGTTAAGCTTGTGGGGAAACCCTTTGACCAATGGGCCATATGCTTGTGCGTGTGGCCGGAGTTAGGCAGGAACTCTCCCACTCAGGGTTTTTACCTTACGATAAGCTGTCCCTTTTGGCTGAAGCAGCGGGCGTGTCTGTATCACAGCCTGGGAAGCAGGGCCTGAGGGGAGGCTGCCAACTGACTAGCCTCCATTATAGGCAGCTGAGAAAATGGGGCAATTCTTATGGAACCCGCTTACAACGAAATGTTTCTCTTCAGAAGAGGGGATTTTGCTACCACACGTCAGCAGCTCCTCTCCCTCAGAGTGCTGTTCCTGTGTAGACTAGGGAAAACCACCATGGTCTCCAGCTTTTGAACGGCTCTTTTCCCAGTTGGTTTCATCCGTGAAAGAGCCAGAAGGGCTGATCTCAAGCAATCGGCCTGCACAACCTGAGTCCTTGGGGTCAGGCAGTCCTGAGTCATTGTGCCACCAAAAGAATGAAAGCAAAGTTGCCTGCCACAGGAAATCACAGCGAGGCCTGGTGCTTTCTCTCGGAAATTGAAGTGGGCTTGAAAGGTGAGGCTTATACTACATTGTGGAAAAGCTCGTGGTTACGGCTATCTTTCTCCCTCTCTCTGTCCCGTCCCATGGGCTCAGCCGTGTGGGAATGCTGAGTGGGAGAGACCGCCTGTGTGTCGGGCTCAGAAGTCTTCTTCGCTTTAGGGCAATTACGTTTCTGTCTTACTTCGTGGAGGAGGAATGAGGGCGCCCAGAGATTTTCTGACATGAAATAACTAAGGACAGAGCATCTGGAGGAGCTGGAAGGAGCCGAAAAGCCAGCATTCCGAAGGTGTCTGTGAGAGCTGCCAGACACTCTGCCGTCATAGGCCTAAGAATCTTTGTGACGGCATGGCAACACTTGGAATCCTAGGACACTGTGGAAGGGCGACTCGCAAACTGGGTGGAAGAAGGTTCCAAGCCCAGTGTTCTTTCATGTACCAAAGAGAACGCAAGTGTCTGAGGCTGGGAGCATTGTTGCTGGAGAGCACTGCATCCTCGTGGGCCTGTCGGCTACTTGCCTGTTTCCGACCCTCTCAGGAAACTCTTCCAAAACGCCGTCGGGGCCCGCTTAGAGAGCGAAGCTGCGAAGTGGATGCTCGGAATATTAACCTATTTACTGGCCCCGGGTCCCAAGCATCCATCCTTCTCTGGAGGGTACGTACCCCACCAAGGGATTCAAGCAGGGAGTATGCCTTGTACAACTTACACAGGAAACTGGGTTGAGATGAAGGGCCACGCTGCTTGTGCTCACACTACGTGCGCCAGAGAAGTTATGACGTAGCAGATATCAACCCCCTTTCTTTACACATGTGGACCCCAAAGAAGTGCTGGGCCGTGGGTGTTCTCAGGCCAAGAGCAGTCCTTGTTCTGGCCTTCACCTGCTCTGTGGATCAAAGGTTCTTTGACTCTGCTCCTTTGGAAGCCTTTCAGAGCTGACCCTATGCCTTGGCTGCTGAAGCACAGAGGCATAGAGGCCTTTCACCCTGAAGGCATGGGCTTGTTTCCCATGGAAAGAGTCTATGTCGCCCCTCCCCGGCTGGAAGCGTGTAAGTTGACACCATTTTTTCTGCCCATGGAAAATACAAGAAGGTGTACTCGGTTTGGGCTGCCTGGTAAAACAGTTTGCAGTCGCCAGCACCCTGAGTACTATTCCTCAAGTTTGATTATTCCTAGCTAGGTAAACCCGGACTTCGGAGGCTAGATGGGAGCAAACGTGTTAAGCTTGTGGAGAAAGCCTTTGACCAATGGCAAAATGCTCGTGCTTGTGGCGGGGATTAGGCAGGAACTCTCCCACTCAAGGTTTTTACTTACGATAAGCTTTCCTTTTAGGCTGAACCAGGCGACGTGTGTGTATCACATCCTGGGAAGCAGGGCCTGAGGGGAAACTGCCACCTGACTGGCCTCCATTATAGGCAGCTGACAAAACGGTCCCAAGCTTACGGAACCCACTTACCACGAAATGTTTCTCTTCAGAAGAGGAGATTTTGCTACCACGCGTCAGCAGCTCCTCTCCCTCAGAGTGCTGTTCTTGTTTAGACTAGGGAAAACCACCACGAGTTCCAGGTTTTGAACGGCTCTTTTCCCAGTTGGTTTCATCCGAGAAAGAGCCAGAAGGGCTGATCTCAGGCAATCGGCCTGCACACCGTGAGTCCTTGGGGTAGGGCAGTCCTGAGTCAATGTGTCTCCTAAAGAACGAAAGCAAAGTTTCCTGCCACAGCAAAGCACAGAGAGGCCTGGTGCTTTCTCTAGGAAATTCAAGTGGGCTTGAAAGGTGAGGCCTAGACTACATTGTGGAAAAGATCGGGATTACGGCTACCTCTCCCCCTCTCTCTGCCCCGTACCCTGTGCTCAGCCGTGTGGGAATGCTGATTGGGAGAGTCTGCCTCTCTGCCGGGCTCAGAAGGCTTCTTCCCGTTTGGGCAATTCCGTTTGTGTCTTACTTCGTGGAGGAGGAATGAGGGCGCCCAGAGGTTTTCTGACGTGAAATAACTAATGACAGAGCATCTGGAGGAGCTGGTTTCTCGGTGGAAGGAGCCAAAAAGCCAGCATTCCGAAGGTCTCTTTGAGAGCTGCCAGACACTCTGCCGTCATAGGCCTAAGAATTGGCCCTTGTAACGGCACGGCAACACTTGGAATCCTAGGACACTGTGGAAGGGCGACTCGCAAACTGGATGGAAGAAGCTTCCAAGCCCAGTGTTCTTTCATGTACCAAAGAGAACGCAAGTGTCTGACGCTGGTAGCATTGTTGCTGGAGAGCACTGGCCTCC
This sequence comes from Eschrichtius robustus, assembly GCF_028021215.1. NCBI lineage: Eukaryota > Metazoa > Chordata > Mammalia > Artiodactyla > Eschrichtiidae > Eschrichtius > Eschrichtius robustus. The sequence continues at coordinate 62,130,299 of NC_090837.1, forward strand.
TTGTGGGCCTGTCGGCTACTTTCCTGTTTCCGACCCTCTCAGGAAACTCTTCCAGAATACCGTTGGAACCTGCTTAGAGAGCGAAGCTGCGAAGTGGATGCACAGAACATTAACCTAGATACCAGCCCAGGGTCCCTAGCATCCATTTTTCTCTGGAGGGTACTTACCCCACACAGGGATTCAAGCAGCGCGTTTGCCTTGTACAACTTACACAGGAAAATGGGATGAGACGTTGGGTCACTCTGCTTGTGCTCACACTACGTGCCCCGGAGAAGTTATGACGCAGCAGATGTCCACCCCCTTTCTCTACACATGTGGACCCCAAAGAGGCGCTGGGTAGTGGGTGTTCTCAGGCCAAGAGCAGTCCTTGTTCTGGGCTGCACATGCTTTGTGGTTCACAGGTTGTCTGACCCTGCTCCTTTGGGAGACTTTCAGAGCTGACGCTATCCCTGGGCTGCCCAAGCAAAGAGGCATAGAGGCCTTTCACCCTGAAGGCCATGGGCTTGTTTCCCATGGAGAATGTGTACGTCGCCCCTCCCGGGCTGGAGGCGTGTAAGTTGACACCATGTATTCTGCCCACGGAAAATCCAAGTAGGTGTACTCGATTTGGGCTGCCTGGTGAAACAGTGTGCAGTCGCCAGCACCCGGAGTACTTTTCCTCTAGTTTGATTCCTAGCTAGGTAAACCCGGACTTCGGAGGCTAGGTGGCAGCAAACGTGTTAAGCTTGTGGGGAAACCCTTTGACCAATGGGCCATATGCTTGTGCGTGTGGCCGGAGTTAGGCAGGAACTCTCCCACTCAGGGTTTTTACCTTACGATAAGCTGTCCCTTTTGGCTGAAGCAGCGGGCGTGTCTGTATCACAGCCTGGGAAGCAGGGCCTGAGGGGAGGCTGCCAACTGACTAGCCTCCATTATAGGCAGCTGAGAAAATGGGGCAATTCTTATGGAACCCGCTTACAACGAAATGTTTCTCTTCAGAAGAGGGGATTTTGCTACCACACGTCAGCAGCTCCTCTCCCTCAGAGTGCTGTTCCTGTGTAGACTAGGGAAAACCACCATGGTCTCCAGCTTTTGAACGGCTCTTTTCCCAGTTGGTTTCATCCGTGAAAGAGCCAGAAGGGCTGATCTCAAGCAATCGGCCTGCACAACCTGAGTCCTTGGGGTCAGGCAGTCCTGAGTCATTGTGCCACCAAAAGAATGAAAGCAAAGTTGCCTGCCACAGGAAATCACAGCGAGGCCTGGTGCTTTCTCTCGGAAATTGAAGTGGGCTTGAAAGGTGAGGCTTATACTACATTGTGGAAAAGCTCGTGGTTACGGCTATCTTTCTCCCTCTCTCTGTCCCGTCCCATGGGCTCAGCCGTGTGGGAATGCTGAGTGGGAGAGACCGCCTGTGTGTCGGGCTCAGAAGTCTTCTTCGCTTTAGGGCAATTACGTTTCTGTCTTACTTCGTGGAGGAGGAATGAGGGCGCCCAGAGATTTTCTGACATGAAATAACTAAGGACAGAGCATCTGGAGGAGCTGGAAGGAGCCGAAAAGCCAGCATTCCGAAGGTGTCTGTGAGAGCTGCCAGACACTCTGCCGTCATAGGCCTAAGAATCTTTGTGACGGCATGGCAACACTTGGAATCCTAGGACACTGTGGAAGGGCGACTCGCAAACTGGGTGGAAGAAGGTTCCAAGCCCAGTGTTCTTTCATGTACCAAAGAGAACGCAAGTGTCTGAGGCTGGGAGCATTGTTGCTGGAGAGCACTGCATCCTCGTGGGCCTGTCGGCTACTTGCCTGTTTCCGACCCTCTCAGGAAACTCTTCCAAAACGCCGTCGGGGCCCGCTTAGAGAGCGAAGCTGCGAAGTGGATGCTCGGAATATTAACCTATTTACTGGCCCCGGGTCCCAAGCATCCATCCTTCTCTGGAGGGTACGTACCCCACCAAGGGATTCAAGCAGGGAGTATGCCTTGTACAACTTACACAGGAAACTGGGTTGAGATGAAGGGCCACGCTGCTTGTGCTCACACTACGTGCGCCAGAGAAGTTATGACGTAGCAGATATCAACCCCCTTTCTTTACACATGTGGACCCCAAAGAAGTGCTGGGCCGTGGGTGTTCTCAGGCCAAGAGCAGTCCTTGTTCTGGCCTTCACCTGCTCTGTGGATCAAAGGTTCTTTGACTCTGCTCCTTTGGAAGCCTTTCAGAGCTGACCCTATGCCTTGGCTGCTGAAGCACAGAGGCATAGAGGCCTTTCACCCTGAAGGCATGGGCTTGTTTCCCATGGAAAGAGTCTATGTCGCCCCTCCCCGGCTGGAAGCGTGTAAGTTGACACCATTTTTTCTGCCCATGGAAAATACAAGAAGGTGTACTCGGTTTGGGCTGCCTGGTAAAACAGTTTGCAGTCGCCAGCACCCTGAGTACTATTCCTCAAGTTTGATTATTCCTAGCTAGGTAAACCCGGACTTCGGAGGCTAGATGGGAGCAAAGGTGTTAAGCTTGTGGAGAAAGCCTTTGACCAATGGCAAAATGCTCGTGCTTGTGGCGGGGATTAGCAGGAACTCTCCCACTCAAGGTTTTTACTTACGATAAGCTTTCCTTTTAGGCTGAACCAGGCGACGTGTGTGTATCACATCCTGGGAAGCAGGGCCTGAGGGGAAACTGCCACCTGACCGGCCTCCATTATAGGCAGCTGACAAAACGGTCCCAAGCTTACGGAACCCACTTACCACGAAATGTTTCTCTTCAGAAGAGGAGATTTTGCTACCACGCGTCAGCAGCTCCTCTCCCTCAGAGTGCTGTTCTTGTTTAGACTAGGGAAAACCACCACGAGTTCCAGGTTTTGAACGGCTCTTTTCCCAGTTGGTTTCATCCGAGAAAGAGCCAGAAGGGCTGATCTCAGGCAATCGGCCTGCACACCGTGAGTCCTTGGGGTAGGGCAGTCCTGAGTCAATGTGTCTCCTAAAGAACGAAAGCAAAGTTTCCTGCCACAGGAAAGCACAGAGAGGCCTGGTGCTTTCTCTAGAAAATTCAAGTGGGCTTGAAAGGTGAGGCCTAGACTACATTGTGGAAAAGATCGGGATTACGGCTACCTCTCCCCCTCTCACTGCCCCGTACCCTGTGCTCAGCCGTGTGGGAATGCTGATTGCGAGAGTCTGCCTCTCTGCCGGGCTCAGAAGGCTTCTTCCCGTTTGGGCAATTCCGTTTGTGTCTTACTTCGTGGAGGAGGAATGAGGGCGCCCAGAGGTTTTCTGACGTGAAATAACTAATGACAGAGCATCTGGAGGAGCTGGTTTCTCGGTGGAAGGAGCCAAAAAGCCAGCATTCCTAAGGTCTCTTTGAGAGCTGCCAGACACTCTGCCGTCATAGGCCTAAGAATTGGCCCTTGTAACGGCACGGCAACACTTGGAATCCTAGGACACTGTGGAAGGGCGACTCGCAAACTGGATGGAAGAAGCTTCCAAGCCCAGTGTTCTTTCATGTACCAAAGAGAACGCAAGTGTCTGACGCTGGTAGCATTGTTGCTGGAGAGCACTGGCCTCCTTGTGGGCCTGTCGGCTACTTTCCTGTTTCCGACCCTCTCAGGAAACTCTTCCAGAATACCGTTGGAACCTGCTTAGAGAGCGAAGCTGCGAAGTGGATGCACAGAACATTAACCTAGATACCAGCCCAGGGTCCCTAGCATCCATTTTTCTCTGGAGGGTACTTACCCCACACAGGGATTCAAGCAGCGCGTTTGCCTTGTACAACTTACACAGGAAAATGGGATGAGACGTTGGGTCACTCTGCTTGTGCTCACACTACGTGCCCCGGAGAAGTTATGACGCAGCAGATGTCCACCCCCTTTCTCTACACATGTGGACCCCAAAGAGGCGCTGGGTAGTGGGTGTTCTCAGGCCAAGAGCAGTCCTTGTTCTGGGCTGCACATGCTTTGTGGTTCACAGGTTGTCTGACCCTGCTCCTTTGGGAGACTTTCAGAGCTGACGCTATCCCTGGGCTGCCCAAGCAAAGAGGCATAGAGGCCTTTCACCCTGAAGGCCATGGGCTTGTTTCCCATGGAGAATGTGTACGTCGCCCCTCCCGGGCTGGAGGCGTGTAAGTTGACACCATGTATTCTGCCCACGGAAAATCCAAGTAGGTGTACTCGATTTGGGCTGCCTGGTGAAACAGTGTGCAGTCGCCAGCACCCGGAGTACTTTTCCTCTAGTTTGATTCCTAGCTAGGTAAACCCGGACTTCGGAGGCTAGGTGGCAGCAAACGTGTTAAGCTTGTGGGGAAACCCTTTGACCAATGGGCCATATGCTTGTGCGTGTGGCCGGAGTTAGGCAGGAACTCTCCCACTCAGGGTTTTTACCTTACGATAAGCTGTCCCTTTTGGCTGAAGCAGCGGGCGTGTCTGTATCACAGCCTGGGAAGCAGGGCCTGAGGGGAGGCTGCCAACTGACTAGCCTCCATTATAGGCAGCTGAGAAAATGGGGCAATTCTTATGGAACCCGCTTACAACGAAATGTTTCTCTTCAGAAGAGGGGATTTTGCTACCACACGTCAGCAGCTCCTCTCCCTCAGAGTGCTGTTCCTGTGTAGACTAGGGAAAACCACCATGGTCTCCAGCTTTTGAACGGCTCTTTTCCCAGTTGGTTTCATCCGTGAAAGAGCCAGAAGGGCTGATCTCAAGCAATCGGCCTGCACAACCTGAGTCCTTGGGGTCAGGCAGTCCTGAGTCATTGTGCCACCAAAAGAATGAAAGCAAAGTTGCCTGCCACAGGAAATCACAGCGAGGCCTGGTGCTTTCTCTCGGAAATTGAAGTGGGCTTGAAAGGTGAGGCTTATACTACATTGTGGAAAAGCTCGTGGTTACGGCTATCTTTCTCCCTCTCTCTGTCCCGTCCCATGGGCTCAGCCGTGTGGGAATGCTGAGTGGGAGAGACCGCCTGTGTGTCGGGCTCAGAAGTCTTCTTCGCTTTAGGGCAATTACGTTTCTGTCTTACTTCGTGGAGGAGGAATGAGGGCGCCCAGAGATTTTCTGACATGAAATAACTAAGGACAGAGCATCTGGAGGAGCTGGAAGGAGCCGAAAAGCCAGCATTCCGAAGGTGTCTGTGAGAGCTGCCAGACACTCTGCCGTCATAGGCCTAAGAATCTTTGTGACGGCATGGCAACACTTGGAATCCTAGGACACTGTGGAAGGGCGACTCGCAAACTGGGTGGAAGAAGGTTCCAAGCCCAGTGTTCTTTCATGTACCAAAGAGAACGCAAGTGTCTGAGGCTGGGAGCATTGTTGCTGGAGAGCACTGCATCCTCGTGGGCCTGTCGGCTACTTGCCTGTTTCCGACCCTCTCAGGAAACTCTTCCAAAACGCCGTCGGGGCCCGCTTAGAGAGCGAAGCTGCGAAGTGGATGCTCGGAATATTAACCTATTTACTGGCCCCGGGTCCCAAGCATCCATCCTTCTCTGGAGGGTACGTACCCCACCAAGGGATTCAAGCAGGGAGTATGCCTTGTACAACTTACACAGGAAACTGGGTTGAGATGAAGGGCCACGCTGCTTGTGCTCACACTACGTGCGCCAGAGAAGTTATGACGTAGCAGATATCAACCCCCTTTCTTTACACATGTGGACCCCAAAGAAGTGCTGGGCCGTGGGTGTTCTCAGGCCAAGAGCAGTCCTTGTTCTGGCCTTCACCTGCTCTGTGGATCAAAGGTTCTTTGACTCTGCTCCTTTGGAAGCCTTTCAGAGCTGACCCTATGCCTTGGCTGCTGAAGCACAGAGGCATAGAGGCCTTTCACCCTGAAGGCATGGGCTTGTTTCCCATGGAAAGAGTCTATGTCGCCCCTCCCCGGCTGGAAGCGTGTAAGTTGACACCATTTTTTCTGCCCATGGAAAATACAAGAAGGTGTACTCGGTTTGGGCTGCCTGGTAAAACAGTTTGCAGTCGCCAGCACCCTGAGTACTATTCCTCAAGTTTGATTATTCCTAGCTAGGTAAACCCGGACTTCGGAGGCTAGATGGGAGCAAAGGTGTTAAGCTTGTGGAGAAAGCCTTTGACCAATGGCAAAATGCTCGTGCTTGTGGCGGGGATTAGGCAGGAACTCTCCCACTCAAGGTTTTTACTTACGATAAGCTTTCCTTTTAGGCTGAACCAGGCGACGTGTGTGTATCACATCCTGGGAAGCAGGGCCTGAGGGGAAACTGCCACCTGACCGGCCTCCATTATAGGCAGCTGACAAAACGGTCCCAAGCTTACGGAACCCACTTACCACGAAATGTTTCTCTTCAGAAGAGGAGATTTTGCTACCAGGCGTCAGCAGCTCCTCTCCCTCAGAGTGCTGTTCTTGTTTAGACTAGGGAAAACCACCACGATTTCCAGGTTTTGAACGGCTCTTTTCCCAGTTGGTTTCATCCGAGAAAGAGCCAGAAGGGCTGATCTCAGGCAATCGGCCTGCACACCGTGAGTCCTTGGGGTAGGGCAGTCCTGAGTCAATGTGTCTCCTAAAGAACGAAAGCAAAGTTTCCTGCCACAGGAAAGCACAGAGAGGCCTGGTGCTTTCTCTAGAAAATTCAAGTGGGCTTGAAAGGTGAGGCCTAGACTACATTGTGGAAAAGATCGGGATTACGGCTACCTCTCCCCCTCTCACTGCCCCGTACCCTGTGCTCAGCCGTGTGGGAATGCTGATTGCGAGAGTCTGCCTCTCTGCCGGGCTCAGAAGGCTTCTTCCCGTTTGGGCAATTCCGTTTGTGTCTTACTTCGTGGAGGAGGAATGAGGGCGCCCAGAGGTTTTCTGACGTGAAATAACTAATGACAGAGCATCTGGAGGAGCTGGTTTCTCGGTGGAAGGAGCCAAAAAGCCAGCATTCCTAAGGTCTCTTTGAGAGCTGCCAGACACTCTGCCGTCATAGGCCTAAGAATTGGCCCTTGTAACGGCACGGCAACACTTGGAATCCTAGGACACTGTGGAAGGGCGACTCGCAAACTGGATGGAAGAAGCTTCCAAGCCCAGTGTTCTTTCATGTACCAAAGAGAACGCAAGTGTCTGACGCTGGTAGCATTGTTGCTGGAGAGCACTGGCCTCCTTGTGGGCCTGTCGGCTACTTTCCTGTTTCCGACCCTCTCAGGAAACTCTTCCAGAATACCGTTGGAACCTGCTTAGAGAGCGAAGCTGCGAAGTGGATGCACAGAACATTAACCTAGATACCAGCCCAGGGTCCCTAGCATCCATTTTTCTCTGGAGGGTACTTACCCCACACAGGGATTCAAGCAGCGCGTTTGCCTTGTACAACTTACACAGGAAAATGGGATGAGACGTTGGGTCACTCTGCTTGTGCTCACACTACGTGCCCCGGAGAAGTTATGACGCAGCAGATGTCCACCCCCTTTCTCTACACATGTGGACCCCAAAGAGGCGCTGGGTAGTGGGTGTTCTCAGGCCAAGAGCAGTCCTTGTTCTGGGCTGCACATGCTTTGTGGTTCACAGGTTGTCTGACCCTGCTCCTTTGGGAGACTTTCAGAGCTGACGCTATCCCTGGGCTGCCCAAGCAAAGAGGCATAGAGGCCTTTCACCCTGAAGGCCATGGGCTTGTTTCCCATGGAGAATGTGTACGTCGCCCCTCCCGGGCTGGAGGCGTGTAAGTTGACACCATGTATTCTGCCCACGGAAAATCCAAGTAGGTGTACTCGATTTGGGCTGCCTGGTGAAACAGTGTGCAGTCGCCAGCACCCGGAGTACTTTTCCTCTAGTTTGATTCCTAGCTAGGTAAACCCGGACTTCGGAGGCTAGGTGGCAGCAAACGTGTTAAGCTTGTGGGGAAACCCTTTGACCAATGGGCCATATGCTTGTGCGTGTGGCCGGAGTTAGGCAGGAACTCTCCCACTCAGGGTTTTTACCTTACGATAAGCTGTCCCTTTTGGCTGAAGCAGCGGGCGTGTCTGTATCACAGCCTGGGAAGCAGGGCCTGAGGGGAGGCTGCCAACTGACTAGCCTCCATTATAGGCAGCTGAGAAAATGGGGCAATTCTTATGGAACCCGCTTACAACGAAATGTTTCTCTTCAGAAGAGGGGATTTTGCTACCACACGTCAGCAGCTCCTCTCCCTCAGAGTGCTGTTCCTGTGTAGACTAGGGAAAACCACCATGGTCTCCAGCTTTTGAACGGCTCTTTTCCCAGTTGGTTTCATCCGTGAAAGAGCCAGAAGGGCTGATCTCAAGCAATCGGCCTGCACAACCTGAGTCCTTGGGGTCAGGCAGTCCTGAGTCATTGTGCCACCAAAAGAATGAAAGCAAAGTTGCCTGCCACAGGAAATCACAGCGAGGCCTGGTGCTTTCTCTCGGAAATTGAAGTGGGCTTGAAAGGTGAGGCTTATACTACATTGTGGAAAAGCTCGTGGTTACGGCTATCTTTCTCCCTCTCTCTGTCCCGTCCCATGGGCTCAGCCGTGTGGGAATGCTGAGTGGGAGAGACCGCCTGTGTGTCGGGCTCAGAAGTCTTCTTCGCTTTAGGGCAATTACGTTTCTGTCTTACTTCGTGGAGGAGGAATGAGGGCGCCCAGAGATTTTCTGACATGAAATAACTAAGGACAGAGCATCTGGAGGAGATGGAAGGAGCCGAAAAGCCAGCATTCCGAAGGTGTCTGTGAGAGCTGCCAGACACTCTGCCGTCATAGGCCTAAGAATCTTTGTGACGGCATGGCAACACTTGGAATCCTAGGACACTGTGGAAGGGCGACTCGCAAACTGGGTGGAAGAAGGTTCCAAGCCCAGTGTTCTTTCATGTACCAAAGAGAACGCAAGTGTCTGAGGCTGGGAGCATTGTTGCTGGAGAGCACTGCATCCTCGTGGGCCTGTCGGCTACTTGCCTGTTTCCGACCCTCTCAGGAAACTCTTCCAAAACGCCGTCGGGGCCCGCTTAGAGAGCGAAGCTGCGAAGTGGATGCTCGGAATATTAACCTATTTACTGGCCCCGGGTCCCAAGCATCCATCCTTCTCTGGAGGGTACGTACCCCACCAAGGGATTCAAGCAGGGAGTATGCCTTGTACAACTTACACAGGAAACTGGGTTGAGATGAAGGGCCACGCTGCTTGTGCTCACACTACGTGCGCCAGAGAAGTTATGACGTAGCAGATATCAACCCCCTTTCTTTACACATGTGGACCCCAAAGAAGTGCTGGGCCGTGGGTGTTCTCAGGCCAAGAGCAGTCCTTGTTCTGGCCTTCACCTGCTCTGTGGATCAAAGGTTCTTTGACTCTGCTCCTTTGGAAGCCTTTCAGAGCTGACCCTATGCCTTGGCTGCTGAAGCACAGAGGCATAGAGGCCTTTCACCCTGAAGGCATGGGCTTGTTTCCCATGGAAAGAGTCTATGTCGCCCCTCCCCGGCTGGAAGCGTGTAAGTTGACACCATTTTTTCTGCCCATGGAAAATACAAGAAGGTGTACTCGGTTTGGGCTGCCTGGTAAAAGAGTTTGCAGTCGCCAGCACCCTGAGTACTATTCCTCAAGTTTGATTATTCCTAGCTAGGTAAACCCGGACTTCGGAGGCTAGATGGGAGCAAAGGTGTTAAGCTTGTGGAGAAAGCCTTTGACCAATGGCAAAATGCTCGTGCTTGTGGCGGGGATTAGGCAGGAACTCTCCCACTCAAGGTTTTTACTTACGATAAGCTTTCCTTTTAGGCTGAACCAGGCGACGTGTGTGTATCACATCCTGGGAAGCAGGGCCTGAGGGGAAACTGCCACCTGACCGGCCTCCATTATAGGCAGCTGACAAAACGGTCCCAAGCTTACGGAACCCACTTACCACGAAATGTTTCTCTTCAGAAGAGGAGATTTTGCTACCAGGCGTCAGCAGCTCCTCTCCCTCAGAGTGCTGTTCTTGTTTAGACTAGGGAAAACCACCACGATTTCCAGGTTTTGAACGGCTCTTTTCCCAGTTGGTTTCATCCGAGAAAGAGCCAGAAGGGCTGATCTCAGGCAATCGGCCTGCACACCGTGAGTCCTTGGGGTAGGGCAGTCCTGAGTCAATGTGTCTCCTAAAGAACGAAAGCAAAGTTTCCTGCCACAGGAAAGCACAGAGAGGCCTGGTGCTTTCTCTAGAAAATTCAAGTGGGCTTGAAAGGTGAGGCCTAGACTACATTGTGGAAAAGATCGGGATTACGGCTACCTCTCCCCCTCTCACTGCCCCGTACCCTGTGCTCAGCCGTGTGGGAATGCTGATTGCGAGAGTCTGCCTCTCTGCCGGGCTCAGAAGGCTTCTTCCCGTTTGGGCAATTCCGTTTGTGTCTTACTTCGTGGAGGAGGAATGAGGGCGCCCAGAGGTTTTCTGACGTGAAATAACTAATGACAGAGCATCTGGAGGAGCTGGTTTCTCGGTGGAAGGAGCCAAAAAGCCAGCATTCCTAAGGTCTCTTTGAGAGCTGCCAGACACTCTGCCGTCATAGGCCTAAGAATTGGCCCTTGTAACGGCACGGCAACACTTGGAATCCTAGGACACTGTGGAAGGGCGACTCGCAAACTGGATGGAAGAAGCTTCCAAGCCCAGTGTTCTTTCATGTACCAAAGAGAACGCAAGTGTCTGACGCTGGTAGCATTGTTGCTGGAGAGCACTGGCCTCCTTGTGGGCCTGTCGGCTACTTTCCTGTTTCCGACCCTCTCAGGAAACTCTTCCAGAATACCGTTGGAACCTGCTTAGAGAGCGAAGCTGCGAAGTGGATGCACAGAACATTAACCTAGATACCAGCCCAGGGTCCCTAGCATCCATTTTTCTCTGGAGGGTACTTACCCCACACAGGGATTCAAGCAGCGCGTTTGCCTTGTACAACTTACACAGGAAAATGGGATGAGACGTTGGGTCACTCTGCTTGTGCTCACACTACGTGCCCCGGAGAAGTTATGACGCAGCAGATGTCCACCCCCTTTCTCTACACATGTGGACCCCAAAGAGGCGCTGGGTAGTGGGTGTTCTCAGGCCAAGAGCAGTCCTTGTTCTGGGCTGCACATGCTTTGTGGTTCACAGGTTGTCTGACCCTGCTCCTTTGGGAGACTTTCAGAGCTGACGCTATCCCTGGGCTGCCCAAGCAAAGAGGCATAGAGGCCTTTCACCCTGAAGGCCATGGGCTTGTTTCCCATGGAGAATGTGTACGTCGCCCCTCCCGGGCTGGAGGCGTGTAAGTTGACACCATGTATTCTGCCCACGGAAAATCCAAGTAGGTGTACTCGATTTGGGCTGCCTGGTGAAAGAGTGTGCAGTCGCCAGCACCCGGAGTACTTTTCCTCTAGTTTGATTCCTAGCTAGGTAAACCCGGACTTCGGAGGCTAGGTGGCAGCAAACGTGTTAAGCTTGTGGGGAAACCCTTTGACCAATGGGCCATATGCTTGTGCGTGTGGCCGGAGTTAGGCAGGAACTCTCCCACTCAGGGTTTTTACCTTACGATAAGCTGTCCCTTTTGGCTGAAGCAGCGGGCGTGTCTGTATCACAGCCTGGGAAGCAGGGCCTGAGGGGAGGCTGCCAACTGACTAGCCTCCATTATAGGCAGCTGAGAAAATGGGGCAATTCTTATGGAACCCGCTTACAACGAAATGTTTCTCTTCAGAAGAGGGGATTTTGCTACCACACGTCAGCAGCTCCTCTCCCTCAGAGTGCTGTTCCTGTGTAGACTAGGGAAAACCACCATGGTCTCCAGCTTTTGAACGGCTCTTTTCCCAGTTGGTTTCATCCGTGAAAGAGCCAGAAGGGCTGATCTCAAGCAATCGGCCTGCACAACCTGAGTCCTTGGGGTCAGGCAGTCCTGAGTCATTGTGCCACCAAAAGAATGAAAGCAAAGTTGCCTGCCACAGGAAATCACAGCGAGGCCTGGTGCTTTCTCTCGGAAATTGAAGTGGGCTTGAAAGGTGAGGCTTATACTACATTGTGGAAAAGCTCGTGGTTACGGCTATCTTTCTCCCTCTCTCTGTCCCGTCCCATGGGCTCAGCCGTGTGGGAATGCTGAGTGGGAGAGACCGCCTGTGTGTCGGGCTCAGAAGTCTTCTTCGCTTTAGGGCAATTACGTTTCTGTCTTACTTCGTGGAGGAGGAATGAGGGCGCCCAGAGATTTTCTGACATGAAATAACTAAGGACAGAGCATCTGGAGGAGCTGGAAGGAGCCGAAAAGCCAGCATTCCGAAGGTGTCTGTGAGAGCTGCCAGACACTCTGCCGTCATAGGCCTAAGAATCTTTGTGACGGCATGGCAACACTTGGAATCCTAGGACACTGTGGAAGGGCGACTCGCAAACTGGGTGGAAGAAGGTTCCAAGCCCAGTGTTCTTTCATGTACCAAAGAGAACGCAAGTGTCTGAGGCTGGGAGCATTGTTGCTGGAGAGCACTGCATCCTCGTGGGCCTGTCGGCTACTTGCCTGTTTCCGACCCTCTCAGGAAACTCTTCCAAAACGCCGTCGGGGCCCGCTTAGAGAGCGAAGCTGCGAAGTGGATGCTCGGAATATTAACCTATTTACTGGCCCCGGGTCCCAAGCATCCATCCTTCTCTGGAGGGTACGTACCCCACCAAGGGATTCAAGCAGGGAGTATGCCTTGTACAACTTACACAGGAAACTGGGTTGAGATGAAGGGCCACGCTGCTTGTGCTCACACTACGTGCGCCAGAGAAGTTATGACGTAGCAGATATCAACCCCCTTTCTTTACACATGTGGACCCCAAAGAAGTGCTGGGCCGTGGGTGTTCTCAGGCCAAGAGCAGTCCTTGTTCTGGCCTTCACCTGCTCTGTGGATCAAAGGTTCTTTGACTCTGCTCCTTTGGAAGCCTTTCAGAGCTGACCCTATGCCTTGGCTGCTGAAGCACAGAGGCATAGAGGCCTTTCACCCTGAAGGCATGGGCTTGTTTCCCATGGAAAGAGTCTATGTCGCCCCTCCCCGGCTGGAAGCGTGTAAGTTGACACCATTTTTTCTGCCCATGGAAAATACAAGAAGGTGTACTCGGTTTGGGCTGCCTGGTAAAAGAGTTTGCAGTCGCCAGCACCCTGAGTACTATTCCTCAAGTTTGATTATTCCTAGCTAGGTAAACCCGGACTTCGGAGGCTAGATGGGAGCAAACGTGTTAAGCTTGTGGAGAAAGCCTTTGACCAATGGCAAAATGCTCGTGCTTGTGGCGGGGATTAGGCAGGAACTCTCCCACTCAAGGTTTTTACTTACGATAAGCTTTCCTTTTAGGCTGAACCAGGCGACGTGTGTGTATCACATCCTGGGAAGCAGGGCCTGAGGGGAAACTGCCACCTGACTGGCCTCCATTATAGGCAGCTGACAAAACGGTCCCAAGCTTACGGAACCCACTTACCACGAAATGTTTCTCTTCAGAAGAGGAGATTTTGCTACCACGCGTCAGCAGCTCCTCTCCCTCAGAGTGCTGTTCTTGTTTAGACTAGGGAAAACCACCACGAGTTCCAGGTTTTGAACGGCTCTTTTCCCAGTTGGTTTCATCCGAGAAAGAGCCAGAAGGGCTGATCTCAGGCAATCGGCCTGCACACCGTGAGTCCTTGGGGTAGGGCAGTCCTGAGTCAATGTGTCTCCTAAAGAACGAAAGCAAAGTTTCCTGCCACAGCAAAGCACAGAGAGGCCTGGTGCTTTCTCTAGGAAATTCAAGTGGGCTTGAAAGGTGAGGCCTAGACTACATTGTGGAAAAGATCGGGATTACGGCTACCTCTCCCCCTCTCTCTGCCCCGTACCCTGTGCTCAGCCGTGTGGGAATGCTGATTGGGAGAGTCTGCCTCTCTGCCGGGCTCAGAAGGCTTCTTCCCGTTTGGGCAATTCCGTTTGTGTCTTACTTCGTGGAGGAGGAATGAGGGCGCCCAGAGGTTTTCTGACGTGAAATAACTAATGACAGAGCATCTGGAGGAGCTGGTTTCTCGGTGGAAGGAGCCAAAAAGCCAGCATTCCGAAGGTCTCTTTGAGAGCTGCCAGACACTCTGCCGTCATAGGCCTAAGAATTGGCCCTTGTAACGGCACGGCAACACTTGGAATCCTAGGACACTGTGGAAGGGCGACTCGCAAACTGGATGGAAGAAGCTTCCAAGCCCAGTGTTCTTTCATGTACCAAAGAGAACGCAAGTGTCTGACGCTGGTAGCATTGTTGCTGGAGAGCACTGGCCTCCTTGTGGGCCTGTCGGCTACTTTCCTGTTTCCGACCCTCTCAGGAAACTCTTCCAGAATACCGTTGGAACCTGCTTAGAGAGCGAAGCTGCGAAGTGGATGCACAGAACATTAACCTAGATACCAGCCCAGGGTCCCTAGCATCCATTTTTCTCTGGAGGGTACTTACCCCACACAGGGATTCAAGCAGCGCGTTTGCCTTGTACAACTTACACAGGAAAATGGGATGAGACGTTGGGTCACTCTGCTTGTGCTCACACTACGTGCCCCGGAGAAGTTATGACGCAGCAGATGTCCACCCCCTTTCTCTACACATGTGGACCCCAAAGAGGCGCTGGGTAGTGGGTGTTCTCAGGCCAAGAGCAGTCCTTGTTCTGGGCTGCACATGCTTTGTGGTTCACAGGTTGTCTGACCCTGCTCCTTTGGGAGACTTTCAGAGCTGACGCTATCCCTGGGCTGCCCAAGCAAAGAGGCATAGAGGCCTTTCACCCTGAAGGCCATGGGCTTGTTTCCCATGGAGAATGTGTACGTCGCCCCTCCCGGGCTGGAGGCGTGTAAGTTGACACCATGTATTCTGCCCACGGAAAATCCAAGTAGGTGTACTCGATTTGGGCTGCCTGGTGAAAGAGTGTGCAGTCGCCAGCACCCGGAGTACTTTTCCTCTAGTTTGATTCCTAGCTAGGTAAACCCGGACTTCGGAGGCTAGGTGGCAGCAAACGTGTTAAGCTTGTGGGGAAACCCTTTGACCAATGGGCCATATGCTTGTGCGTGTGGCCGGAGTTAGGCAGGAACTCTCCCACTCAGGGTTTTTACCTTACGATAAGCTGTCCCTTTTGGCTGAAGCAGCGGGCGTGTCTGTATCACAGCCTGGGAAGCAGGGCCTGAGGGGAGGCTGCCAACTGACTAGCCTCCATTATAGGCAGCTGAGAAAATGGGGCAATTCTTATGGAACCCGCTTACAACGAAATGTTTCTCTTCAGAAGAGGGGATTTTGCTACCACACGTCAGCAGCTCCTCTCCCTCAGAGTGCTGTTCCTGTGTAGACTAGGGAAAACCACCATGGTCTCCAGCTTTTGAACGGCTCTTTTCCCAGTTGGTTTCATCCGTGAAAGAGCCAGAAGGGCTGATCTCAAGCAATCGGCCTGCACAACCTGAGTCCTTGGGGTCAGGCAGTCCTGAGTCATTGTGCCACCAAAAGAATGAAAGCAAAGTTGCCTGCCACAGGAAATCACAGCGAGGCCTGGTGCTTTCTCTCGGAAATTGAAGTGGGCTTGAAAGGTGAGGCTTATACTACATTGTGGAAAAGCTCGTGGTTACGGCTATCTTTCTCCCTCTCTCTGTCCCGTCCCATGGGCTCAGCCGTGTGGGAATGCTGAGTGGGAGAGACCGCCTGTGTGTCGGGCTCAGAAGTCTTCTTCGCTTTAGGGCAATTACGTTTCTGTCTTACTTCGTGGAGGAGGAATGAGGGCGCCCAGAGATTTTCTGACATGAAATAACTAAGGACAGAGCATCTGGAGGAGCTGGAAGGAGCCGAAAAGCCAGCATTCCGAAGGTGTCTGTGAGAGCTGCCAGACACTCTGCCGTCATAGGCCTAAGAATCTTTGTGACGGCATGGCAACACTTGGAATCCTAGGACACTGTGGAAGGGCGACTCGCAAACTGGGTGGAAGAAGGTTCCAAGCCCAGTGTTCTTTCATGTACCAAAGAGAACGCAAGTGTCTGAGGCTGGGAGCATTGTTGCTGGAGAGCACTGCATCCTCGTGGGCCTGTGGGCTACTTGCCTGTTTCCGACCCTCTCAGGAAACTCTTCCAAAACGCCGTCGGGGCCCGCTTAGAGAGCGAAGCTGCGAAGTGGATGCTCGGAATATTAACCTATTTACTGGCCCCGGGTCCCAAGCATCCATCCTTCTCTGGAGGGTACGTACCCCACCAAGGGATTCAAGCAGGGAGTATGCCTTGTACAACTTACACAGGAAACTGGGTTGAGATGAAGGGCCACGCTGCTTGTGCTCACACTACGTGCGCCAGAGAAGTTATGACGTAGCAGATATCAACCCCCTTTCTTTACACATGTGGACCCCAAAGAAGTGCTGGGCCGTGGGTGTTCTCAGGCCAAGAGCAGTCCTTGTTCTGGCCTTCACCTGCTCTGTGGATCAAAGGTTCTTTGACTCTGCTCCTTTGGAAGCCTTTCAGAGCTGACCCTATGCCTTGGCTGCTGAAGCACAGAGGCATAGAGGCCTTTCACCCTGAAGGCATGGGCTTGTTTCCCATGGAAAGAGTCTATGTCGCCCCTCCCCGGCTGGAAGCGTGTAAGTTGACACCATTTTTTCTGCCCATGGAAAATACAAGAAGGTGTACTCGGTTTGGGCTGCCTGGTAAAACAGTTTGCAGTCGCCAGCACCCTGAGTACTATTCCTCAAGTTTGATTATTCCTAGCTAGGTAAACCCGGACTTCGGAGGCTAGATGGGAGCAAACGTGTTAAGCTTGTGGAGAAAGCCTTTGACCAATGGCAAAATGCTCGTGCTTGTGGCGGGGATTAGGCAGGAACTCTCCCACTCAAGGTTTTTACTTACGATAAGCTTTCCTTTTAGGCTGAACCAGGCGACGTGTGTGTATCACATCCTGGGAAGCAGGGCCTGAGGGGAAACTGCCACCTGACTGGCCTCCATTATAGGCAGCTGACAAAACGGTCCCAAGCTTACGGAACCCACTTACCACGAAATGTTTCTCTTCAGAAGAGGAGATTTTGCTACCACGCGTCAGCAGCTC
Source organism: Eschrichtius robustus (assembly GCF_028021215.1). Lineage (NCBI taxonomy): Eukaryota > Metazoa > Chordata > Mammalia > Artiodactyla > Eschrichtiidae > Eschrichtius > Eschrichtius robustus. Next base: position 62,147,178 of record NC_090837.1, read on the forward strand.
CTCTCCCTCAGAGTGCTGTTCTTGTTTAGACTAGGGAAAACCACCACGAGTTCCAGGTTTTGAACGGCTCTTTTCCCAGTTGGTTTCATCCGAGAAAGAGCCAGAAGGGCTGATCTCAGGCAATCGGCCTGCACACCGTGAGTCCTTGGGGTAGGGCAGTCCTGAGTCAATGTGTCTCCTAAAGAACGAAAGCAAAGTTTCCTGCCACAGCAAAGCACAGAGAGGCCTGGTGCTTTCTCTAGGAAATTCAAGTGGGCTTGAAAGGTGAGGCCTAGACTACATTGTGGAAAAGATCGGGATTACGGCTACCTCTCCCCCTCTCTCTGCCCCGTACCCTGTGCTCAGCCGTGTGGGAATGCTGATTGGGAGAGTCTGCCTCTCTGCCGGGCTCAGAAGGCTTCTTCCCGTTTGGGCAATTCCGTTTGTGTCTTACTTCGTGGAGGAGGAATGAGGGCGCCCAGAGGTTTTCTGACGTGAAATAACTAATGACAGAGCATCTGGAGGAGCTGGTTTCTCGGTGGAAGGAGCCAAAAAGCCAGCATTCCGAAGGTCTCTTTGAGAGCTGCCAGACACTCTGCCGTCATAGGCCTAAGAATTGGCCCTTGTAACGGCACGGCAACACTTGGAATCCTAGGACACTGTGGAAGGGCGACTCGCAAACTGGATGGAAGAAGCTTCCAAGCCCAGTGTTCTTTCATGTACCAAAGAGAACGCAAGTGTCTGACGCTGGTAGCATTGTTGCTGGAGAGCACTGGCCTCCTTGTGGGCCTGTCGGCTACTTTCCTGTTTCCGACCCTCTCAGGAAACTCTTCCAGAATACCGTTGGAACCTGCTTAGAGAGCGAAGCTGCGAAGTGGATGCACAGAACATTAACCTAGATACCAGCCCAGGGTCCCTAGCATCCATTTTTCTCTGGAGGGTACTTACCCCACACAGGGATTCAAGCAGCGCGTTTGCCTTGTACAACTTACACAGGAAAATGGGATGAGACGTTGGGTCACTCTGCTTGTGCTCACACTACGTGCCCCGGAGAAGTTATGACGCAGCAGATGTCCACCCCCTTTCTCTACACATGTGGACCCCAAAGAGGCGCTGGGTAGTGGGTGTTCTCAGGCCAAGAGCAGTCCTTGTTCTGGGCTGCACATGCTTTGTGGTTCACAGGTTGTCTGACCCTGCTCCTTTGGGAGACTTTCAGAGCTGACGCTATCCCTGGGCTGCCCAAGCAAAGAGGCATAGAGGCCTTTCACCCTGAAGGCCATGGGCTTGTTTCCCATGGAGAATGTGTACGTCGCCCCTCCCGGGCTGGAGGCGTGTAAGTTGACACCATGTATTCTGCCCACGGAAAATCCAAGTAGGTGTACTCGATTTGGGCTGCCTGGTGAAACAGTGTGCAGTCGCCAGCACCCGGAGTACTTTTCCTCTAGTTTGATTCCTAGCTAGGTAAACCCGGACTTCGGAGGCTAGGTGGCAGCAAACGTGTTAAGCTTGTGGGGAAACCCTTTGACCAATGGGCCATATGCTTGTGCGTGTGGCCGGAGTTAGGCAGGAACTCTCCCACTCAGGGTTTTTACCTTACGATAAGCTGTCCCTTTTGGCTGAAGCAGCGGGCGTGTCTGTATCACAGCCTGGGAAGCAGGGCCTGAGGGGAGGCTGCCAACTGACTAGCCTCCATTATAGGCAGCTGAGAAAATGGGGCAATTCTTATGGAACCCGCTTACAACGAAATGTTTCTCTTCAGAAGAGGGGATTTTGCTACCACACGTCAGCAGCTCCTCTCCCTCAGAGTGCTGTTCCTGTGTAGACTAGGGAAAACCACCATGGTCTCCAGCTTTTGAACGGCTCTTTTCCCAGTTGGTTTCATCCGTGAAAGAGCCAGAAGGGCTGATCTCAAGCAATCGGCCTGCACAACCTGAGTCCTTGGGGTCAGGCAGTCCTGAGTCATTGTGCCACCAAAAGAATGAAAGCAAAGTTGCCTGCCACAGGAAATCACAGCGAGGCCTGGTGCTTTCTCTCGGAAATTGAAGTGGGCTTGAAAGGTGAGGCTTATACTACATTGTGGAAAAGCTCGTGGTTACGGCTATCTTTCTCCCTCTCTCTGTCCCGTCCCATGGGCTCAGCCGTGTGGGAATGCTGAGTGGGAGAGACCGCCTGTGTGTCGGGCTCAGAAGTCTTCTTCGCTTTAGGGCAATTACGTTTCTGTCTTACTTCGTGGAGGAGGAATGAGGGCGCCCAGAGATTTTCTGACATGAAATAACTAAGGACAGAGCATCTGGAGGAGCTGGAAGGAGCCGAAAAGCCAGCATTCCGAAGGTGTCTGTGAGAGCTGCCAGACACTCTGCCGTCATAGGCCTAAGAATCTTTGTGACGGCATGGCAACACTTGGAATCCTAGGACACTGTGGAAGGGCGACTCGCAAACTGGGTGGAAGAAGGTTCCAAGCCCAGTGTTCTTTCATGTACCAAAGAGAACGCAAGTGTCTGAGGCTGGGAGCATTGTTGCTGGAGAGCACTGCATCCTCGTGGGCCTGTCGGCTACTTGCCTGTTTCCGACCCTCTCAGGAAACTCTTCCAAAACGCCGTCGGGGCCCGCTTAGAGAGCGAAGCTGCGAAGTGGATGCTCGGAATATTAACCTATTTACTGGCCCCGGGTCCCAAGCATCCATCCTTCTCTGGAGGGTACGTACCCCACCAAGGGATTCAAGCAGGGAGTATGCCTTGTACAACTTACACAGGAAACTGGGTTGAGATGAAGGGCCACGCTGCTTGTGCTCACACTACGTGCGCCAGAGAAGTTATGACGTAGCAGATATCAACCCCCTTTCTTTACACATGTGGACCCCAAAGAAGTGCTGGGCCGTGGGTGTTCTCAGGCCAAGAGCAGTCCTTGTTCTGGCCTTCACCTGCTCTGTGGATCAAAGGTTCTTTGACTCTGCTCCTTTGGAAGCCTTTCAGAGCTGACCCTATGCCTTGGCTGCTGAAGCACAGAGGCATAGAGGCCTTTCACCCTGAAGGCATGGGCTTGTTTCCCATGGAAAGAGTCTATGTCGCCCCTCCCCGGCTGGAAGCGTGTAAGTTGACACCATTTTTTCTGCCCATGGAAAATACAAGAAGGTGTACTCGGTTTGGGCTGCCTGGTAAAACAGTTTGCAGTCGCCAGCACCCTGAGTACTATTCCTCAAGTTTGATTATTCCTAGCTAGGTAAACCCGGACTTCGGAGGCTAGATGGGAGCAAAGGTGTTAAGCTTGTGGAGAAAGCCTTTGACCAATGGCAAAATGCTCGTGCTTGTGGCGGGGATTAGGCAGGAACTCTCCCACTCAAGGTTTTTACTTACGATAAGCTTTCCTTTTAGGCTGAACCAGGCGACGTGTGTGTATCACATCCTGGGAAGCAGGGCCTGAGGGGAAACTGCCACCTGACCGGCCTCCATTATAGGCAGCTGACAAAACGGTCCCAAGCTTACGGAACCCACTTACCACGAAATGTTTCTCTTCAGAAGAGGAGATTTTGCTACCACGCGTCAGCAGCTCCTCTCCCTCAGAGTGCTGTTCTTGTTTAGACTAGGGAAAACCACCACGAGTTCCAGGTTTTGAACGGCTCTTTTCCCAGTTGGTTTCATCCGAGAAAGAGCCAGAAGGGCTGATCTCAGGCAATCGGCCTGCACACCGTGAGTCCTTGGGGTAGGGCAGTCCTGAGTCAATGTGTCTCCTAAAGAACGAAAGCAAAGTTTCCTGCCACAGGAAAGCACAGAGAGGCCTGGTGCTTTCTCTAGAAAATTCAAGTGGGCTTGAAAGGTGAGGCCTAGACTACATTGTGGAAAAGATCGGGATTACGGCTACCTCTCCCCCTCTCACTGCCCCGTACCCTGTGCTCAGCCGTGTGGGAATGCTGATTGCGAGAGTCTGCCTCTCTGCCGGGCTCAGAAGGCTTCTTCCCGTTTGGGCAATTCCGTTTGTGTCTTACTTCGTGGAGGAGGAATGAGGGCGCCCAGAGGTTTTCTGACGTGAAATAACTAATGACAGAGCATCTGGAGGAGCTGGTTTCTCGGTGGAAGGAGCCAAAAAGCCAGCATTCCTAAGGTCTCTTTGAGAGCTGCCAGACACTCTGCCGTCATAGGCCTAAGAATTGGCCCTTGTAACGGCACGGCAACACTTGGAATCCTAGGACACTGTGGAAGGGCGACTCGCAAACTGGATGGAAGAAGCTTCCAAGCCCAGTGTTCTTTCATGTACCAAAGAGAACGCAAGTGTCTGACGCTGGTAGCATTGTTGCTGGAGAGCACTGGCCTCCTTGTGGGCCTGTCGGCTACTTTCCTGTTTCCGACCCTCTCAGGAAACTCTTCCAGAATACCGTTGGAACCTGCTTAGAGAGCGAAGCTGCGAAGTGGATGCACAGAACATTAACCTAGATACCAGCCCAGGGTCCCTAGCATCCATTTTTCTCTGGAGGGTACTTACCCCACACAGGGATTCAAGCAGCGCGTTTGCCTTGTACAACTTACACAGGAAAATGGGATGAGACGTTGGGTCACTCTGCTTGTGCTCACACTACGTGCCCCGGAGAAGTTATGACGCAGCAGATGTCCACCCCCTTTCTCTACACATGTGGACCCCAAAGAGGCGCTGGGTAGTGGGTGTTCTCAGGCCAAGAGCAGTCCTTGTTCTGGGCTGCACATGCTTTGTGGTTCACAGGTTGTCTGACCCTGCTCCTTTGGGAGACTTTCAGAGCTGACGCTATCCCTGGGCTGCCCAAGCAAAGAGGCATAGAGGCCTTTCACCCTGAAGGCCATGGGCTTGTTTCCCATGGAGAATGTGTACGTCGCCCCTCCCGGGCTGGAGGCGTGTAAGTTGACACCATGTATTCTGCCCACGGAAAATCCAAGTAGGTGTACTCGATTTGGGCTGCCTGGTGAAACAGTGTGCAGTCGCCAGCACCCGGAGTACTTTTCCTCTAGTTTGATTCCTAGCTAGGTAAACCCGGACTTCGGAGGCTAGGTGGCAGCAAACGTGTTAAGCTTGTGGGGAAACCCTTTGACCAATGGGCCATATGCTTGTGCGTGTGGCCGGAGTTAGGCAGGAACTCTCCCACTCAGGGTTTTTACCTTACGATAAGCTGTCCCTTTTGGCTGAAGCAGCGGGCGTGTCTGTATCACAGCCTGGGAAGCAGGGCCTGAGGGGAGGCTGCCAACTGACTAGCCTCCATTATAGGCAGCTGAGAAAATGGGGCAATTCTTATGGAACCCGCTTACAACGAAATGTTTCTCTTCAGAAGAGGGGATTTTGCTACCACACGTCAGCAGCTCCTCTCCCTCAGAGTGCTGTTCCTGTGTAGACTAGGGAAAACCACCATGGTCTCCAGCTTTTGAACGGCTCTTTTCCCAGTTGGTTTCATCCGTGAAAGAGCCAGAAGGGCTGATCTCAAGCAATCGGCCTGCACAACCTGAGTCCTTGGGGTCAGGCAGTCCTGAGTCATTGTGCCACCAAAAGAATGAAAGCAAAGTTGCCTGCCACAGGAAATCACAGCGAGGCCTGGTGCTTTCTCTCGGAAATTGAAGTGGGCTTGAAAGGTGAGGCTTATACTACATTGTGGAAAAGCTCGTGGTTACGGCTATCTTTCTCCCTCTCTCTGTCCCGTCCCATGGGCTCAGCCGTGTGGGAATGCTGAGTGGGAGAGACCGCCTGTGTGTCGGGCTCAGAAGTCTTCTTTGCTTTAGGGCAATTACGTTTCTGTCTTACTTCGTGGAGGAGGAATGAGGGCGCCCAGAGATTTTCTGACATGAAATAACTAAGGACAGAGCATCTGGAGGAGCTGGAAGGAGCCGAAAAGCCAGCATTCCGAAGGTGTCTGTGAGAGCTGCCAGACACTCTGCCGTCATAGGCCTAAGAATCTTTGTGACGGCATGGCAACACTTGGAATCCTAGGACACTGTGGAAGGGCGACTCGCAAACTGGGTGGAAGAAGGTTCCAAGCCCAGTGTTCTTTCATGTACCAAAGAGAACGCAAGTGTCTGAGGCTGGGAGCATTGTTGCTGGAGAGCACTGCATCCTCGTGGGCCTGTCGGCTACTTGCCTGTTTCCGACCCTCTCAGGAAACTCTTCCAAAACGCCGTCGGGGCCCGCTTAGAGAGCGAAGCTGCGAAGTGGATGCTCGGAATATTAACCTATTTACTGGCCCCGGGTCCCAAGCATCCATCCTTCTCTGGAGGGTACGTACCCCACCAAGGGATTCAAGCAGGGAGTATGCCTTGTACAACTTACACAGGAAACTGGGTTGAGATGAAGGGCCACGCTGCTTGTGCTCACACTACGTGCGCCAGAGAAGTTATGACGTAGCAGATATCAACCCCCTTTCTTTACACATGTGGACCCCAAAGAAGTGCTGGGCCGTGGGTGTTCTCAGGCCAAGAGCAGTCCTTGTTCTGGCCTTCACCTGCTCTGTGGATCAAAGGTTCTTTGACTCTGCTCCTTTGGAAGCCTTTCAGAGCTGACCCTATGCCTTGGCTGCTGAAGCACAGAGGCATAGAGGCCTTTCACCCTGAAGGCATGGGCTTGTTTCCCATGGAAAGAGTCTATGTCGCCCCTCCCCGGCTGGAAGCGTGTAAGTTGACACCATTTTTTCTGCCCATGGAAAATACAAGAAGGTGTACTCGGTTTGGGCTGCCTGGTAAAACAGTTTGCAGTCGCCAGCACCCTGAGTACTATTCCTCAAGTTTGATTATTCCTAGCTAGGTAAACCCGGACTTCGGAGGCTAGATGGGAGCAAAGGTGTTAAGCTTGTGGAGAAAGCCTTTGACCAATGGCAAAATGCTCGTGCTTGTGGCGGGGATTAGGCAGGAACTCTCCCACTCAAGGTTTTTACTTACGATAAGCTTTCCTTTTAGGCTGAACCAGGCGACGTGTGTGTATCACATCCTGGGAAGCAGGGCCTGAGGGGAAACTGCCACCTGACCGGCCTCCATTATAGGCAGCTGACAAAACGGTCCCAAGCTTACGGAACCCACTTACCACGAAATGTTTCTCTTCAGAAGAGGAGATTTTGCTACCACGCGTCAGCAGCTCCTCTCCCTCAGAGTGCTGTTCTTGTTTAGACTAGGGAAAACCACCACGAGTTCCAGGTTTTGAACGGCTCTTTTCCCAGTTGGTTTCATCCGAGAAAGAGCCAGAAGGGCTGATCTCAGGCAATCGGCCTGCACACCGTGAGTCCTTGGGGTAGGGCAGTCCTGAGTCAATGTGTCTCCTAAAGAACGAAAGCAAAGTTTCCTGCCACAGGAAAGCACAGAGAGGCCTGGTGCTTTCTCTAGAAAATTCAAGTGGGCTTGAAAGGTGAGGCCTAGACTACATTGTGGAAAAGATCGGGATTACGGCTACCTCTCCCCCTCTCACTGCCCCGTACCCTGTGCTCAGCCGTGTGGGAATGCTGATTGCGAGAGTCTGCCTCTCTGCCGGGCTCAGAAGGCTTCTTCCCGTTTGGGCAATTCCGTTTGTGTCTTACTTCGTGGAGGAGGAATGAGGGCGCCCAGAGGTTTTCTGACGTGAAATAACTAATGACAGAGCATCTGGAGGAGCTGGTTTCTCGGTGGAAGGAGCCAAAAAGCCAGCATTCCTAAGGTCTCTTTGAGAGCTGCCAGACACTCTGCCGTCATAGGCCTAAGAATTGGCCCTTGTAACGGCACGGCAACACTTGGAATCCTAGGACACTGTGGAAGGGCGACTCGCAAACTGGATGGAAGAAGCTTCCAAGCCCAGTGTTCTTTCATGTACCAAAGAGAACGCAAGTGTCTGACGCTGGTAGCATTGTTGCTGGAGAGCACTGGCCTCCTTGTGGGCCTGTCGGCTACTTTCCTGTTTCCGACCCTCTCAGGAAACTCTTCCAGAATACCGTTGGAACCTGCTTAGAGAGCGAAGCTGCGAAGTGGATGCACAGAACATTAACCTAGATACCAGCCCAGGGTCCCTAGCATCCATTTTTCTCTGGAGGGTACTTACCCCACACAGGGATTCAAGCAGCGCGTTTGCCTTGTACAACTTACACAGGAAAATGGGATGAGACGTTGGGTCACTCTGCTTGTGCTCACACTACGTGCCCCGGAGAAGTTATGACGCAGCAGATGTCCACCCCCTTTCTCTACACATGTGGACCCCAAAGAGGCGCTGGGTAGTGGGTGTTCTCAGGCCAAGAGCAGTCCTTGTTCTGGGCTGCACATGCTTTGTGGTTCACAGGTTGTCTGACCCTGCTCCTTTGGGAGACTTTCAGAGCTGACGCTATCCCTGGGCTGCCCAAGCAAAGAGGCATAGAGGCCTTTCACCCTGAAGGCCATGGGCTTGTTTCCCATGGAGAATGTGTACGTCGCCCCTCCCGGGCTGGAGGCGTGTAAGTTGACACCATGTATTCTGCCCACGGAAAATCCAAGTAGGTGTACTCGATTTGGGCTGCCTGGTGAAACAGTGTGCAGTCGCCAGCACCCGGAGTACTTTTCCTCTAGTTTGATTCCTAGCTAGGTAAACCCGGACTTCGGAGGCTAGGTGGCAGCAAACGTGTTAAGCTTGTGGGGAAACCCTTTGACCAATGGGCCATATGCTTGTGCGTGTGGCCGGAGTTAGGCAGGAACTCTCCCACTCAGGGTTTTTACCTTACGATAAGCTGTCCCTTTTGGCTGAAGCAGCGGGCGTGTCTGTATCACAGCCTGGGAAGCAGGGCCTGAGGGGAGGCTGCCAACTGACTAGCCTCCATTATAGGCAGCTGAGAAAATGGGGCAATTCTTATGGAACCCGCTTACAACGAAATGTTTCTCTTCAGAAGAGGGGATTTTGCTACCACACGTCAGCAGCTCCTCTCCCTCAGAGTGCTGTTCCTGTGTAGACTAGGGAAAACCACCATGGTCTCCAGCTTTTGAACGGCTCTTTTCCCAGTTGGTTTCATCCGTGAAAGAGCCAGAAGGGCTGATCTCAAGCAATCGGCCTGCACAACCTGAGTCCTTGGGGTCAGGCAGTCCTGAGTCATTGTGCCACCAAAAGAATGAAAGCAAAGTTGCCTGCCACAGGAAATCACAGCGAGGCCTGGTGCTTTCTCTCGGAAATTGAAGTGGGCTTGAAAGGTGAGGCTTATACTACATTGTGGAAAAGCTCGTGGTTACGGCTATCTTTCTCCCTCTCTCTGTCCCGTCCCATGGGCTCAGCCGTGTGGGAATGCTGAGTGGGAGAGACCGCCTGTGTGTCGGGCTCAGAAGTCTTCTTCGCTTTAGGGCAATTACGTTTCTGTCTTACTTCGTGGAGGAGGAATGAGGGCGCCCAGAGATTTTCTGACATGAAATAACTAAGGACAGAGCATCTGGAGGAGCTGGAAGGAGCCGAAAAGCCAGCATTCCGAAGGTGTCTGTGAGAGCTGCCAGACACTCTGCCGTCATAGGCCTAAGAATCTTTGTGACGGCATGGCAACACTTGGAATCCTAGGACACTGTGGAAGGGCGACTCGCAAACTGGGTGGAAGAAGGTTCCAAGCCCAGTGTTCTTTCATGTACCAAAGAGAACGCAAGTGTCTGAGGCTGGGAGCATTGTTGCTGGAGAGCACTGCATCCTCGTGGGCCTGTCGGCTACTTGCCTGTTTCCGACCCTCTCAGGAAACTCTTCCAAAACGCCGTCGGGGCCCGCTTAGAGAGCGAAGCTGCGAAGTGGATGCTCGGAATATTAACCTATTTACTGGCCCCGGGTCCCAAGCATCCATCCTTCTCTGGAGGGTACGTACCCCACCAAGGGATTCAAGCAGGGAGTATGCCTTGTACAACTTACACAGGAAACTGGGTTGAGATGAAGGGCCACGCTGCTTGTGCTCACACTACGTGCGCCAGAGAAGTTATGACGTAGCAGATATCAACCCCCTTTCTTTACACATGTGGACCCCAAAGAAGTGCTGGGCCGTGGGTGTTCTCAGGCCAAGAGCAGTCCTTGTTCTGGCCTTCACCTGCTCTGTGGATCAAAGGTTCTTTGACTCTGCTCCTTTGGAAGCCTTTCAGAGCTGACCCTATGCCTTGGCTGCTGAAGCACAGAGGCATAGAGGCCTTTCACCCTGAAGGCATGGGCTTGTTTCCCATGGAAAGAGTCTATGTCGCCCCTCCCCGGCTGGAAGCGTGTAAGTTGACACCATTTTTTCTGCCCATGGAAAATACAAGAAGGTGTACTCGGTTTGGGCTGCCTGGTAAAACAGTTTGCAGTCGCCAGCACCCTGAGTACTATTCCTCAAGTTTGATTATTCCTAGCTAGGTAAACCCGGACTTCGGAGGCTAGATGGGAGCAAAGGTGTTAAGCTTGTGGAGAAAGCCTTTGACCAATGGCAAAATGCTCGTGCTTGTGGCGGGGATTAGGCAGGAACTCTCCCACTCAAGGTTTTTACTTACGATAAGCTTTCCTTTTAGGCTGAACCAGGCGACGTGTGTGTATCACATCCTGGGAAGCAGGGCCTGAGGGGAAACTGCCACCTGACCGGCCTCCATTATAGGCAGCTGACAAAACGGTCCCAAGCTTACGGAACCCACTTACCACGAAATGTTTCTCTTCAGAAGAGGAGATTTTGCTACCACGCGTCAGCAGCTCCTCTCCCTCAGAGTGCTGTTCTTGTTTAGACTAGGGAAAACCACCACGAGTTCCAGGTTTTGAACGGCTCTTTTCCCAGTTGGTTTCATCCGAGAAAGAGCCAGAAGGGCTGATCTCAGGCAATCGGCCTGCACACCGTGAGTCCTTGGGGTAGGGCAGTCCTGAGTCAATGTGTCTCCTAAAGAACGAAAGCAAAGTTTCCTGCCACAGGAAAGCACAGAGAGGCCTGGTGCTTTCTCTAGAAAATTCAAGTGGGCTTGAAAGGTGAGGCCTAGACTACATTGTGGAAAAGATCGGGATTACGGCTACCTCTCCCCCTCTCACTGCCCCGTACCCTGTGCTCAGCCGTGTGGGAATGCTGATTGCGAGAGTCTGCCTCTCTGCCGGGCTCAGAAGGCTTCTTCCCGTTTGGGCAATTCCGTTTGTGTCTTACTTCGTGGAGGAGGAATGAGGGCGCCCAGAGGTTTTCTGACGTGAAATAACTAATGACAGAGCATCTGGAGGAGCTGGTTTCTCGGTGGAAGGAGCCAAAAAGCCAGCATTCCTAAGGTCTCTTTGAGAGCTGCCAGACACTCTGCCGTCATAGGCCTAAGAATTGGCCCTTGTAACGGCACGGCAACACTTGGAATCCTAGGACACTGTGGAAGGGCGACTCGCAAACTGGATGGAAGAAGCTTCCAAGCCCAGTGTTCTTTCATGTACCAAAGAGAACGCAAGTGTCTGACGCTGGTAGCATTGTTGCTGGAGAGCACTGGCCTCCTTGTGGGCCTGTCGGCTACTTTCCTGTTTCCGACCCTCTCAGGAAACTCTTCCAGAATACCGTTGGAACCTGCTTAGAGAGCGAAGCTGCGAAGTGGATGCACAGAACATTAACCTAGATACCAGCCCAGGGTCCCTAGCATCCATTTTTCTCTGGAGGGTACTTACCCCACACAGGGATTCAAGCAGCGCGTTTGCCTTGTACAACTTACACAGGAAAATGGGATGAGACGTTGGGTCACTCTGCTTGTGCTCACACTACGTGCCCCGGAGAAGTTATGACGCAGCAGATGTCCACCCCCTTTCTCTACACATGTGGACCCCAAAGAGGCGCTGGGTAGTGGGTGTTCTCAGGCCAAGAGCAGTCCTTGTTCTGGGCTGCACATGCTTTGTGGTTCACAGGTTGTCTGACCCTGCTCCTTTGGGAGACTTTCAGAGCTGACGCTATCCCTGGGCTGCCCAAGCAAAGAGGCATAGAGGCCTTTCACCCTGAAGGCCATGGGCTTGTTTCCCATGGAGAATGTGTACGTCGCCCCTCCCGGGCTGGAGGCGTGTAAGTTGACACCATGTATTCTGCCCACGGAAAATCCAAGTAGGTGTACTCGATTTGGGCTGCCTGGTGAAACAGTGTGCAGTCGCCAGCACCCGGAGTACTTTTCCTCTAGTTTGATTCCTAGCTAGGTAAACCCGGACTTCGGAGGCTAGGTGGCAGCAAACGTGTTAAGCTTGTGGGGAAACCCTTTGACCAATGGGCCATATGCTTGTGCGTGTGGCCGGAGTTAGGCAGGAACTCTCCCACTCAGGGTTTTTACCTTACGATAAGCTGTCCCTTTTGGCTGAAGCAGCGGGCGTGTCTGTATCACAGCCTGGGAAGCAGGGCCTGAGGGGAGGCTGCCAACTGACTAGCCTCCATTATAGGCAGCTGAGAAAATGGGGCAATTCTTATGGAACCCGCTTACAACGAAATGTTTCTCTTCAGAAGAGGGGATTTTGCTACCACACGTCAGCAGCTCCTCTCCCTCAGAGTGCTGTTCCTGTGTAGACTAGGGAAAACCACCATGGTCTCCAGCTTTTGAACGGCTCTTTTCCCAGTTGGTTTCATCCGTGAAAGAGCCAGAAGGGCTGATCTCAAGCAATCGGCCTGCACAACCTGAGTCCTTGGGGTCAGGCAGTCCTGAGTCATTGTGCCACCAAAAGAATGAAAGCAAAGTTGCCTGCCACAGGAAATCACAGCGAGGCCTGGTGCTTTCTCTCGGAAATTGAAGTGGGCTTGAAAGGTGAGGCTTATACTACATTGTGGAAAAACTCGTGGTTACGGCTATCTTTCTCCCTCTCTCTGTCCCGTCCCATGGGCTCAGCCGTGTGGGAATGCTGAGTGGGAGAGACCGCCTGTGTGTCGGGCTCAGAAGTCTTCTTCGCTTTAGGGCAATTACGTTTCTGTCTTACTTCGTGGAGGAGGAATGAGGGCGCCCAGAGATTTTCTGACATGAAATAACTAAGGACAGAGCATCTGGAGGAGCTGGAAGGAGCCGAAAAGCCAGCATTCCGAAGGTGTCTGTGAGAGCTGCCAGACACTCTGCCGTCATAGGCCTAAGAATCTTTGTGACGGCATGGCAACACTTGGAATCCTAGGACACTGTGGAAGGGCGACTCGCAAACTGGGTGGAAGAAGGTTCCAAGCCCAGTGTTCTTTCATGTACCAAAGAGAACGCAAGTGTCTGAGGCTGGGAGCATTGTTGCTGGAGAGCACTGCATCCTCGTGGGCCTGTCGGCTACTTGCCTGTTTCCGACCCTCTCAGGAAACTCTTCCAAAACGCCGTCGGGGCCCGCTTAGAGAGCGAAGCTGCGAAGTGGATGCTCGGAATATTAACCTATTTACTGGCCCCGGGTCCCAAGCATCCATCCTTCTCTGGAGGGTACGTACCCCACCAAGGGATTCAAGCAGGGAGTATGCCTTGTACAACTTACACAGGAAACTGGGTTGAGATGAAGGGCCACGCTGCTTGTGCTCACACTACGTGCGCCAGAGAAGTTATGACGTAGCAGATATCAACCCCCTTTCTTTACACATGTGGACCCCAAAGAAGTGCTGGGCCGTGGGTGTTCTCAGGCCAAGAGCAGTCCTTGTTCTGGCCTTCACCTGCTCTGTGGATCAAAGGTTCTTTGACTCTGCTCCTTTGGAAGCCTTTCAGAGCTGACCCTATGCCTTGGCTGCTGAAGCACAGAGGCATAGAGGCCTTTCACCCTGAAGGCATGGGCTTGTTTCCCATGGAAAGAGTCTATGTCGCCCCTCCCCGGCTGGAAGCGTGTAAGTTGACACCATTTTTTCTGCCCATGGAAAATACAAGAAGGTGTACTCGGTTTGGGCTGCCTGGTAAAACAGTTTGCAGTCGCCAGCACCCTGAGTACTATTCCTCAAGTTTGATTATTCCTAGCTAGGTAAACCCGGACTTCGGAGGCTAGATGGGAGCAAAGGTGTTAAGCTTGTGGAGAAAGCCTTTGACCAATGGCAAAATGCTCGTGCTTGTGGCGGGGTTTAGGCAGGAACTCTCCCACTCAAGGTTTTTACTTACGATAAGCTTTCCTTTTAGGCTGAACCAGGCGACGTGTGTGTATCACATCCTGGGAAGCAGGGCCTGAGGGGAAACTGCCACCTGACCGGCCTCCATTATAGGCAGCTGACAAAACGGTCCCAAGCTTACGGAACCCACTTACCACGAAATGTTTCTCTTCAGAAGAGGAGATTTTGCTACCACGCGTCAGCAGCTCCTCTCCCTCAGAGTGCTGTTCTTGTTTAGACTAGGGAAAACCACCACGAGTTCCAGGTTTTGAACGGCTCTTTTCCAGTTGGTTTCATCCGAGAAAGAGCCAGAAGGGCTGATCTCAGGCAATCGGCCTGCACACCGTGAGTCCTTGGGGTAGGGCAGTCCTGAGTCAATGTGTCTCCTAAAGAACGAAAGCAAAGTTTCCTGCCACAGGAAAGCACAGAGAGGCCTGGTGCTTTCTCTAGAAAATTCAAGTGGGCTTGAAAGGTGAGGCCTAGACTACATTGTGGAAAAGATCGGGATTACGGCTACCTCTCCCCCTCTCACTGCCCCGTACCCTGTGCTCAGCCGTGTGGGAATGCTGATTGCGAGAGTCTGCCTCTCTGCCGGGCTCAGAAGGCTTCTTCCCGTTTGGGCAATTCCGTTTGTGTCTTACTTCGTGGAGGAGGAATGAGGGCGCCCAGAGGTTTTCTGACGTGAAATAACTAATGACAGAGCATCTGGAGGAGCTGGTTTCTCGGTGGAAGGAGCCAAAAAGCCAGCATTCCTAAGGTCTCTTTGAGAGCTGCCAGACACTCTGCCGTCATAGGCCTAAGAATTGGCCCTTGTAACGGCACGGCAACACTTGGAATCCTAGGACACTGTGGAAGGGCGACTCGCAAACTGGATGGAAGAAGCTTCCAAGCCCAGTGTTCTTTCATGTACCAAAGAGAACGCAAGTGTCTGACGCTGGTAGCATTGTTGCTGGAGAGCACTGGCCTCCTTGTGGGCCTGTCGGCTACTTTCCTGTTTCCGACCCTCTCAGGAAACTCTTCCAGAATACCGTTGGAACCTGCTTAGAGAGCGAAGCTGCGAAGTGGATGCACAGAACATTAACCTAGATACCAGCCCAGGGTCCCTAGCATCCATTTTTCTCTGGAGGGTACTTACCCCACACAGGGATTCAAGCAGCGCGTTTGCCTTGTACAACTTACACAGGAAAATGGGATGAGACGTTGGGTCACTCTGCTTGTGCTCACACTACGTGCCCCGGAGAAGTTATGACGCAGCAGATGTCCACCCCCTTTCTCTACACATGTGGACCCCAAAGAGGCGCTGGGTAGTGGGTGTTCTCAGGCCAAGAGCAGTCCTTGTTCTGGGCTGCACATGCTTTGTGGTTCACAGGTTGTCTGACCCTGCTCCTTTGGGAGACTTTCAGAGCTGACGCTATCCCTGGGCTGCCCAAGCAAAGAGGCATAGAGGCCTTTCACCCTGAAGGCCATGGGCTTGTTTCCCATGGAGAATGTGTACGTCGCCCCTCCCGGGCTGGAGGCGTGTAAGTTGACACCATGTATTCTGCCCACGGAAAATCCAAGTAGGTGTACTCGATTTGGGCTGCCTGGTGAAAGAGTGTGCAGTCGCCAGCACCCGGAGTACTTTTCCTCTAGTTTGATTCCTAGCTAGGTAAACCCGGACTTCGGAGGCTAGGTGGCAGCAAACGTGTTAAGCTTGTGGGGAAACCCTTTGACCAATGGGCCATATGCTTGTGCGTGTGGCCGGAGTTAGGCAGGAACTCTCCCACTCAGGGTTTTTACCTTACGATAAGCTGTCCCTTTTGGCTGAAGCAGCGGGCGTGTCTGTATCACAGCCTGGGAAGCAGGGCCTGAGGGGAGGCTGCCAACTGACTAGCCTCCATTATAGGCAGCTGAGAAAATGGGGCAATTCTTATGGAACCCGCTTACAACGAAATGTTTCTCTTCAGAAGAGGGGATTTTGCTACCACACGTCAGCAGCTCCTCTCCCTCAGAGTGCTGTTCCTGTGTAGACTAGGGAAAACCACCATGGTCTCCAGCTTTTGAACGGCTCTTTTCCCAGTTGGTTTCATCCGTGAAAGAGCCAGAAAGGCTGATCTCAAGCAATCGGCCTGCACAACCTGAGTCCTTGGGGTCAGGCAGTCCTGAGTCATTGTGCCACCAAAAGAATGAAAGCAAAGTTGCCTGCCACAGGAAATCACAGCGAGGCCTGGTGCTTTCTCTCGGAAATTGAAGTGGGCTTGAAAGGTGAGGCTTATACTACATTGTGGAAAAGCTCGTGGTTACGGCTATCTTTCTCCCTCTCTCTGTCCCGTCCCATGGGCTCAGCCGTGTGGGAATGCTGAGTGGGAGAGACCGCCTGTGTGTCGGGCTCAGAAGTCTTCTTCGCTTTAGGGCAATTACGTTTCTGTCTTACTTCGTGGAGGAGGAATGAGGGCGCCCAGAGATTTTCTGACATGAAATAACTAAGGACAGAGCATCTGGAGGAGCTGGAAGGAGCCGAAAAGCCAGCATTCCGAAGGTGTCTGTGAGAGCTGCCAGACACTCTGCCGTCATAGGCCTAAGAATCTTTGTGACGGCATGGCAACACTTGGAATCCTAGGACACTGTGGAAGGGCGACTCGCAAACTGGGTGGAAGAAGGTTCCAAGCCCAGTGTTCTTTCATGTACCAAAGAGAACGCAAGTGTCTGAGGCTGGGAGCATTGTTGCTGGAGAGCACTGCATCCTCGTGGGCCTGTCGGCTACTTGCCTGTTTCCGACCCTCTCAGGAAACTCTTCCAAAACGCCGTCGGGGCCCGCTTAGAGAGCGAAGCTGCGAAGTGGATGCTCGGAATATTAACCTATTTACTGGCCCCGGGTCCCAAGCATCCATCCTTCTCTGGAGGGTACGTACCCCACCAAGGGATTCAAGCAGGGAGTATGCCTTGTACAACTTACACAGGAAACTGGGTTGAGATGAAGGGCCACGCTGCTTGTGCTCACACTACGTGCGCCAGAGAAGTTATGACGTAGCAGATATCAACCCCCTTTCTTTACACATGTGGACCCCAAAGAAGTGCTGGGCCGTGGGTGTTCTCAGGCCAAGAGCAGTCCTTGTTCTGGCCTTCACCTGCTCTGTGGATCAAAGGTTCTTTGACTCTGCTCCTTTGGAAGCCTTTCAGAGCTGACCCTATGCCTTGGCTGCTGAAGCACAGAGGCATAGAGGCCTTTCACCCTGAAGGCATGGGCTTGTTTCCCATGGAAAGAGTCTATGTCGCCCCTCCCCGGCTGGAAGCGTGTAAGTTGACACCATTTTTTCTGCCCATGGAAAATACAAGAAGGTGTACTCGGTTTGGGCTGCCTGGTAAAACAGTTTGCAGTCGCCAGCACCCTGAGTACTATTCCTCAAGTTTGATTATTCCTAGCTAGGTAAACCCGGACTTCGGAGGCTAGATGGGAGCAAAGGTGTTAAGCTTGTGGAGAAAGCCTTTGACCAATGGCAAAATGCTCGTGCTTGTGGCGGGGATTAGGCAGGAACTCTCCCACTCAAGGTTTTTACTTACGATAAGCTTTCCTTTTAGGCTGAACCAGGCGACGTGTGTGTATCACATCCTGGGAAGCAGGGCCTGAGGGGAAACTGCCACCTGACCGGCCTCCATTATAGGCAGCTGACAAAACGGTCCCAAGCTTACGGAACCCACTTACCACGAAATGTTTCTCTTCAGAAGAGGAGATTTTGCTACCAGGCGTCAGCAGCTCCTCTCCCTCAGAGTGCTGTTCTTGTTTAGACTAGGGAAAACCACCACGATTTCCAGGTTTTGAACGGCTCTTTTCCCAGTTGGTTTCATCCGAGAAAGAGCCAGAAGGGCTGATCTCAGGCAATCGGCCTGCACACCGTGAGTCCTTGGGGTAGGGCAGTCCTGAGTCAATGTGTCTCCTAAAGAACGAAAGCAAAGTTTCCTGCCACAAGAAAGCACAGAGAGGCCTGGTGCTTTCTCTAGAAAATTCAAGTGGGCTTGAAAGGTGAGGCCTCGACTACATTGTGGAAAAGATCGGGATTACGGCTACCTCTCCCCCTCTCACTGCCCCGTACCCTGTGCTCAGCCGTGTGGGAATGCTGATTGGGAGAGTCTGCCTCTCTGCCGGGCTCAGAAGGCTTCTTCCCGTTTGGGCAATTCCGTTTGTGTCTTACTTCGTGGAGGAGGAATGAGGGCGCCCAGAGGTTTTCTGACGTGAAATAACTAATGACAGAGCATCTGGAGGAGCTGGTTTCTCGGTGGAAGGAGCCAAAAAGCCAGCATTCCTAAGGTCTCTTTGAGAGCTGCCAGACACTCTGCCGTCATAGGCCTAAGAATTGGCCCTTGTAACGGCACGGCAACACTTGGAATCCTAGGACACTGTGGAAGGGCGACTCGCAAACTGGATGGAAGAAGCTTCCAAGCCCAGTGTTCTTTCATGTACCAAAGAGAACGCAAGTGTCTGACGCTGGTAGCATTGTTGCTGGAGAGCACTGGCCTCCTTGTGGGCCTGTCGGCTACTTTCCTGTTTCCGACCCTCTCAGGAAACTCTTCCAGAATACCGTTGGAACCTGCTTAGAGAGCGAAGCTGCGAAGTGGATGCACAGAACATTAACCTAGATACCAGCCCAGGGTCCCTAGCATCCATTTTTCTCTGGAGGGTACTTACCCCACACAGGGATTCAAGCAGCGCGTTTGCCTTGTACAACTTACACAGGAAAATGGGATGAGACGTTGGGTCACTCTGCTTGTGCTCACACTACGTGCCCCGGAGAAGTTATGACGCAGCAGATGTCCACCCCCTTTCTCTACACATGTGGACCCCAAAGAGGCGCTGGGTAGTGGGTGTTCTCAGGCCAAGAGCAGTCCTTGTTCTGGGCTGCACATGCTTTGTGGTTCACAGGTTGTCTGACCCTGCTCCTTTGGGAGACTTTCAGAGCTGACGCTATCCCTGGGCTGCCCAAGCAAAGAGGCATAGAGGCCTTTCACCCTGAAGGCCATGGGCTTGTTTCCCATGGAGAATGTGTACGTCGCCCCTCCCGGGCTGGAGGCGTGTAAGTTGACACCATGTATTCTGCCCACGGAAAATCCAAGTAGGTGTACTCGATTTGGGCTGCCTGGTGAAAGAGTGTGCAGTCGCCAGCACCCGGAGTACTTTTCCTCTAGTTTGATTCCTAGCTAGGTAAACCCGGACTTCGGAGGCTAGGTGGCAGCAAACGTGTTAAGCTTGTGGGGAAACCCTTTGACCAATGGGCCATATGCTTGTGCGTGTGGCCGGAGTTAGGCAGGAACTCTCCCACTCAGGGTTTTTACCTTACGATAAGCTGTCCCTTTTGGCTGAAGCAGCGGGCGTGTCTGTATCACAGCCTGGGAAGCAGGGCCTGAGGGGAGGCTGCCAACTGACTAGCCTCCATTATAGGCAGCTGAGAAAATGGGGCAATTCTTATGGAACCCGCTTACAACGAAATGTTTCTCTTCAGAAGAGGGGATTTTGCTACCACACGTCAGCAGCTCCTCTCCCTCAGAGTGCTGTTCCTGTGTAGACTAGGGAAAACCACCATGGTCTCCAGCTTTTGAACGGCTCTTTTCCCAGTTGGTTTCATCCGTGAAAGAGCCAGAAGGGCTGATCTCAAGCAATCGGCCTGCACAACCTGAGTCCTTGGGGTCAGGCAGTCCTGAGTCATTGTGCCACCAAAAGAATGAAAGCAAAGTTGCCTGCCACAGGAAATCACAGCGAGGCCTGGTGCTTTCTCTCGGAAATTGAAGTGGGCTTGAAAGGTGAGGCTTATACTACATTGTGGAAAAGCTCGTGGTTACGGCTATCTTTCTCCCTCTCTCTGTCCCGTCCCATGGGCTCAGCCGTGTGGGAATGCTGAGTGGGAGAGACCGCCTGTGTGTCGGGCTCAGAAGTCTTCTTCGCTTTAGGGCAATTACGTTTCTGTCTTACTTCGTGGAGGAGGAATGAGGGCGCCCAGAGATTTTCTGACATGAAATAACTAAGGACAGAGCATCTGGAGGAGCTGGAAGGAGCCGAAAAGCCAGCATTCCGAAGGTGTCTGTGAGAGCTGCCAGACACTCTGCCGTCATAGGCCTAAGAATCTTTGTGACGGCATGGCAACACTTGGAATCCTAGGACACTGTGGAAGGGCGACTCGCAAACTGGGTGGAAGAAGGTTCCAAGCCCAGTGTTCTTTCATGTACCAAAGAGAACGCAAGTGTCTGAGGCTGGGAGCATTGTTGCTGGAGAGCACTGCATCCTCGTGGGCCTGTCGGCTACTTGCCTGTTTCCGACCCTCTCAGGAAACTCTTCCAAAACGCCGTCGGGGCCCGCTTAGAGAGCGAAGCTGCGAAGTGGATGCTCGGAATATTAACCTATTTACTGGCCCCGGGTCCCAAGCATCCATCCTTCTCTGGAGGGTACGTACCCCACCAAGGGATTCAAGCAGGGAGTATGCCTTGTACAACTTACACAGGAAACTGGGTTGAGATGAAGGGCCACGCTGCTTGTGCTCACACTACGTGCGCCAGAGAAGTTATGACGTAGCAGATATCAACCCCCTTTCTTTACACATGTGGACCCCAAAGAAGTGCTGGGCCGTGGGTGTTCTCAGGCCAAGAGCAGTCCTTGTTCTGGCCTTCACCTGCTCTGTGGATCAAAGGTTCTTTGACTCTGCTCCTTTGGAAGCCTTTCAGAGCTGACCCTATGCCTTGGCTGCTGAAGCACAGAGGCATAGAGGCCTTTCACCCTGAAGGCATGGGCTTGTTTCCCATGGAAAGAGTCTATGTCGCCCCTCCCCGGCTGGAAGCGTGTAAGTTGACACCATTTTTTCTGCCCATGGAAAATACAAGAAGGTGTACTCGGTTTGGGCTGCCTGGTAAAAGAGTTTGCAGTCGCCAGCACCCTGAGTACTATTCCTCAAGTTTGATTATTCCTAGCTAGGTAAACCCGGACTTCGGAGGCTAGATGGGAGCAAAGGTGTTAAGCTTGTGGAGAAAGCCTTTGACCAATGGCAAAATGCTCGTGCTTGTGGCGGGGATTAGGCAGGAACTCTCCCACTCAAGGTTTTTACTTACGATAAGCTTTCCTTTTAGGCTGAACCAGGCGACGTGTGTGTATCACATCCTGGGAAGCAGGGCCTGAGGGGAAACTGCCACCTGACCGGCCTCCATTATAGGCAGCTGACAAAACGGTCCCAAGCTTACGGAACCCACTTACCACGAAATGTTTCTCTTCAGAAGAGGAGATTTTGCTACCAGGCGTCAGCAGCTCCTCTCCCTCAGAGTGCTGTTCTTGTTTAGACTAGGGAAAACCACCACGATTTCCAGGTTTTGAACGGCTCTTTTCCCAGTTGGTTTCATCCGAGAAAGAGCCAGAAGGGCTGATCTCAGGCAATCGGCCTGCACACCGTGAGTCCTTGGGGTAGGGCAGTCCTGAGTCAATGTGTCTCCTAAAGAACGAAAGCAAAGTTTCCTGCCACAGGAAAGCACAGAGAGGCCTGGTGCTTTCTCTAGAAAATTCAAGTGGGCTTGAAAGGTGAGGCCTAGACTACATTGTGGAAAAGATCGGGATTACGGCTACCTCTCCCCCTCTCACTGCCCCGTACCCTGTGCTCAGCCGTGTGGGAATGCTGATTGCGAGAGTCTGCCTCTCTGCCGGGCTCAGAAGGCTTCTTCCCGTTTGGGCAATTCCGTTTGTGTCTTACTTCGTGGAGGAGGAATGAGGGCGCCCAGAGGTTTTCTGACGTGAAATAACTAATGACAGAGCATCTGGAGGAGCTGGTTTCTCGGTGGAAGGAGCCAAAAAGCCAGCATTCCTAAGGTCTCTTTGAGAGCTGCCAGACACTCTGCCGTCATAGGCCTAAGAATTGGCCCTTGTAACGGCACGGCAACACTTGGAATCCTAGGACACTGTGGAAGGGCGACTCGCAAACTGGATGGAAGAAGCTTCCAAGCCCAGTGTTCTTTCATGTACCAAAGAGAACGCAAGTGTCTGACGCTGGTAGCATTGTTGCTGGAGAGCACTGGCCTCCTTGTGGGCCTGTCGGCTACTTTCCTGTTTCCGACCCTCTCAGGAAACTCTTCCAGAATACCGTTGGAACCTGCTTAGAGAGCGAAGCTGCGAAGTGGATGCACAGAACATTAACCTAGATACCAGCCCAGGGTCCCTAGCATCCATTTTTCTCTGGAGGGTACTTACCCCACACAGGGATTCAAGCAGCGCGTTTGCCTTGTACAACTTACACAGGAAAATGGGATGAGACGTTGGGTCACTCTGCTTGTGCTCACACTACGTGCCCCGGAGAAGTTATGACGCAGCAGATGTCCACCCCCTTTCTCTACACATGTGGACCCCAAAGAGGCGCTGGGTACTGGGTGTTCTCAGGCCAAGAGCAGTCCTTGTTCTGGGCTGCACATGCTTTGTGGTTCACAGGTTGTCTGACCCTGCTCCTTTGGGAGACTTTCAGAGCTGACGCTATCCCTGGGCTGCCCAAGCAAAGAGGCATAGAGGCCTTTCACCCTGAAGGCCATGGGCTTGTTTCCCATGGAGAATGTGTACGTCGCCCCTCCCGGGCTGGAGGCGTGTAAGTTGACACCATGTATTCTGCCCACGGAAAATCCAAGTAGGTGTACTCGATTTGGGCTGCCTGGTGAAACAGTGTGCAGTCGCCAGCACCCGGAGTACTTTTCCTCTAGTTTGATTCCTAGCTAGGTAAACCCGGACTTCGGAGGCTAGGTGGCAGCAAACGTGTTAAGCTTGTGGGGAAACCCTTTGACCAATGGGCCATATGCTTGTGCGTGTGGCCGGAGTTAGGCAGGAACTCTCCCACTCAGGGTTTTTACCTTACGATAAGCTGTCCCTTTTGGCTGAAGCAGCGGGCGTGTCTGTATCACAGCCTGGGAAGCAGGGCCTGAGGGGAGGCTGCCAACTGACTAGCCTCCATTATAGGCAGCTGAGAAAATGGGGCAATTCTTATGGAACCCGCTTACAACGAAATGTTTCTCTTCAGAAGAGGGGATTTTGCTACCACACGTCAGCAGCTCCTCTCCCTCAGAGTGCTGTTCCTGTGTAGACTAGGGAAAACCACCATGGTCTCCAGCTTTTGAACGGCTCTTTTCCCAGTTGGTTTCATCCGTGAAAGAGCCAGAAGGGCTGATCTCAAGCAATCGGCCTGCACAACCTGAGTCCTTGGGGTCAGGCAGTCCTGAGTCATTGTGCCACCAAAAGAATGAAAGCAAAGTTGCCTGCCACAGGAAATCACAGCGAGGCCTGGTGCTTTCTCTCGGAAATTGAAGTGGGCTTGAAAGGTGAGGCTTATACTACATTGTGGAAAAGCTCGTGGTTACGGCTATCTTTCTCCCTCTCTCTGTCCCGTCCCATGGGCTCAGCCGTGTGGGAATGCTGAGTGGGAGAGACCGCCTGTGTGTCGGGCTCAGAAGTCTTCTTCGCTTTAGGGCAATTACGTTTCTGTCTTACTTCGTGGAGGAGGAATGAGGGCGCCCAGAGATTTTCTGACATGAAATAACTAAGGACAGAGCATCTGGAGGAGCTGGAAGGAGCCGAAAAGCCAGCATTCCGAAGGTGTCTGTGAGAGCTGCCAGACACTCTGCCGTCATAGGCCTAAGAATCTTTGTGACGGCATGGCAACACTTGGAATCCTAGGACACTGTGGAAGGGCGACTCGCAAACTGGGTGGAAGAAGGTTCCAAGCCCAGTGTTCTTTCATGTACCAAAGAGAACGCAAGTGTCTGAGGCTGGGAGCATTGTTGCTGGAGAGCACTGCATCCTCGTGGGCCTGTCGGCTACTTGCCTGTTTCCGACCCTCTCAGGAAACTCTTCCAAAACGCCGTCGGGGCCCGCTTAGAGAGCGAAGCTGCGAAGTGGATGCTCGGAATATTAACCTATTTACTGGCCCCGGGTCCCAAGCATCCATCCTTCTCTGGAGGGTACGTACCCCACCAAGGGATTCAAGCAGGGAGTATGCCTTGTACAACTTACACAGGAAACTGGGTTGAGATGAAGGGCCACGCTGCTTGTGCTCACACTACGTGCGCCAGAGAAGTTATGACGTAGCAGATATCAACCCCCTTTCTTTACACATGTGGACCCCAAAGAAGTGCTGGGCCGTGGGTGTTCTCAGGCCAAGAGCAGTCCTTGTTCTGGCCTTCACCTGCTCTGTGGATCAAAGGTTCTTTGACTCTGCTCCTTTGGAAGCCTTTCAGAGCTGACCCTATGCCTTGGCTGCTGAAGCACAGAGGCATAGAGGCCTTTCACCCTGAAGGCATGGGCTTGTTTCCCATGGAAAGAGTCTATGTCGCCCCTCCCCGGCTGGAAGCGTGTAAGTTGACACCATTTTTTCTGCCCATGGAAAATACAAGAAGGTGTACTCGGTTTGGGCTGCCTGGTAAAAGAGTTTGCAGTCGCCAGCACCCTGAGTACTATTCCTCAAGTTTGATTATTCCTAGCTAGGTAAACCCGGACTTCGGAGGCTAGATGGGAGCAAAGGTGTTAAGCTTGTGGAGAAAGCCTTTGACCAATGGCAAAATGCTCGTGCTTGTGGCGGGGATTAGGCAGGAACTCTCCCACTCAAGGTTTTTACTTACGATAAGCTTTCCTTTTAGGCTGAACCAGGCGACGTGTGTGTATCACATCCTGGGAAGCAGGGCCTGAGGGGAAACTGCCACCTGACCGGCCTCCATTATAGGCAGCTGACAAAACGGTCCCAAGCTTACGGAACCCACTTACCACGAAATGTTTCTCTTCAGAAGAGGAGATTTTGCTACCAGGCGTCAGCAGCTCCTCTCCCTCAGAGTGCTGTTCTTGTTTAGACTAGGGAAAACCACCACGATTTCCAGGTTTTGAACGGCTCTTTTCCCAGTTGGTTTCATCCGAGAAAGAGCCAGAAGGGCTGATCTCAGGCAATCGGCCTGCACACCGTGAGTCCTTGGGGTAGGGCAGTCCTGAGTCAATGTGTCTCCTAAAGAACGAAAGCAAAGTTTCCTGCCACAGGAAAGCACAGAGAGGCCTGGTGCTTTCTCTAGAAAATTCAAGTGGGCTTGAAAGGTGAGGCCTAGACTACATTGTGGAAAAGATCGGGATTACGGCTACCTCTCCCCCTCTCACTGCCCCGTACCCTGTGCTCAGCCGTGTGGGAATGCTGATTGCGAGAGTCTGCCTCTCTGCCGGGCTCAGAAGGCTTCTTCCCGTTTGGGCAATTCCGTTTGTGTCTTACTTCGTGGAGGAGGAATGAGGGCGCCCAGAGGTTTTCTGACGTGAAATAACTAATGACAGAGCATCTGGAGGAGCTGGTTTCTCGGTGGAAGGAGCCAAAAAGCCAGCATTCCTAAGGTCTCTTTGAGAGCTGCCAGACACTCTGCCGTCATAGGCCTAAGAATTGGCCCTTGTAACGGCACGGCAACACTTGGAATCCTAGGACACTGTGGAAGGGCGACTCGCAAACTGGATGGAAGAAGCTTCCAAGCCCAGTGTTCTTTCATGTACCAAAGAGAACGCAAGTGTCTGACGCTGGTAGCATTGTTGCTGGAGAGCACTGGCCTCCTTGTGGGCCTGTCGGCTACTTTCCTGTTTCCGACCCTCTCAGGAAACTCTTCCAGAATACCGTTGGAACCTGCTTAGAGAGCGAAGCTGCGAAGTGGATGCACAGAACATTAACCTAGATACCAGCCCAGGGTCCCTAGCATCCATTTTTCTCTGGAGGGTACTTACCCCACACAGGGATTCAAGCAGCGCGTTTGCCTTGTACAACTTACACAGGAAAATGGGATGAGACGTTGGGTCACTCTGCTTGTGCTCACACTACGTGCCCCGGAGAAGTTATGACGCAGCAGATGTCCACCCCCTTTCTCTACACATGTGGACCCCAAAGAGGCGCTGGGTAGTGGGTGTTCTCAGGCCAAGAGCAGTCCTTGTTCTGGGCTGCACATGCTTTGTGGTTCACAGGTTGTCTGACCCTGCTCCTTTGGGAGACTTTCAGAGCTGACGCTATCCCTGGGCTGCCCAAGCAAAGAGGCATAGAGGCCTTTCACCCTGAA
Source organism: Eschrichtius robustus (assembly GCF_028021215.1). Taxonomy (NCBI): domain Eukaryota; kingdom Metazoa; phylum Chordata; class Mammalia; order Artiodactyla; family Eschrichtiidae; genus Eschrichtius; species Eschrichtius robustus. Next base: position 62,173,126 of record NC_090837.1, read on the forward strand.
GGCCATGGGCTTGTTTCCCATGGAGAATGTGTACGTCGCCCCTCCCGGGCTGGAGGCGTGTAAGTTGACACCATGTATTCTGCCCACGGAAAATCCAAGTAGGTGTACTCGATTTGGGCTGCCTGGTGAAACAGTGTGCAGTCGCCAGCACCCGGAGTACTTTTCCTCTAGTTTGATTCCTAGCTAGGTAAACCCGGACTTCGGAGGCTAGGTGGCAGCAAACGTGTTAAGCTTGTGGGGAAACCCTTTGACCAATGGGCCATATGCTTGTGCGTGTGGCCGGAGTTAGGCAGGAACTCTCCCACTCAGGGTTTTTACCTTACGATAAGCTGTCCCTTTTGGCTGAAGCAGCGGGCGTGTCTGTATCACAGCCTGGGAAGCAGGGCCTGAGGGGAGGCTGCCAACTGACTAGCCTCCATTATAGGCAGCTGAGAAAATGGGGCAATTCTTATGGAACCCGCTTACAACGAAATGTTTCTCTTCAGAAGAGGGGATTTTGCTACCACACGTCAGCAGCTCCTCTCCCTCAGAGTGCTGTTCCTGTGTAGACTAGGGAAAACCACCATGGTCTCCAGCTTTTGAACGGCTCTTTTCCCAGTTGGTTTCATCCGTGAAAGAGCCAGAAGGGCTGATCTCAAGCAATCGGCCTGCACAACCTGAGTCCTTGGGGTCAGGCAGTCCTGAGTCATTGTGCCACCAAAAGAATGAAAGCAAAGTTGCCTGCCACAGGAAATCACAGCGAGGCCTGGTGCTTTCTCTCGGAAATTGAAGTGGGCTTGAAAGGTGAGGCTTATACTACATTGTGGAAAAGCTCGTGGTTACGGCTATCTTTCTCCCTCTCTCTGTCCCGTCCCATGGGCTCAGCCGTGTGGGAATGCTGAGTGGGAGAGACCGCCTGTGTGTCGGGCTCAGAAGTCTTCTTCGCTTTAGGGCAATTACGTTTCTGTCTTACTTCGTGGAGGAGGAATGAGGGCGCCCAGAGATTTTCTGACATGAAATAACTAAGGACAGAGCATCTGGAGGAGCTGGAAGGAGCCGAAAAGCCAGCATTCCGAAGGTGTCTGTGAGAGCTGCCAGACACTCTGCCGTCATAGGCCTAAGAATCTTTGTGACGGCATGGCAACACTTGGAATCCTAGGACACTGTGGAAGGGCGACTCGCAAACTGGGTGGAAGAAGGTTCCAAGCCCAGTGTTCTTTCATGTACCAAAGAGAACGCAAGTGTCTGAGGCTGGGAGCATTGTTGCTGGAGAGCACTGCATCCTCGTGGGCCTGTGGGCTACTTGCCTGTTTCCGACCCTCTCAGGAAACTCTTCCAAAACGCCGTCGGGGCCCGCTTAGAGAGCGAAGCTGCGAAGTGGATGCTCGGAATATTAACCTATTTACTGGCCCCGGGTCCCAAGCATCCATCCTTCTCTGGAGGGTACGTACCCCACCAAGGGATTCAAGCAGGGAGTATGCCTTGTACAACTTACACAGGAAACTGGGTTGAGATGAAGGGCCACGCTGCTTGTGCTCACACTACGTGCGCCAGAGAAGTTATGACGTAGCAGATATCAACCCCCTTTCTTTACACATGTGGACCCCAAAGAAGTGCTGGGCCGTGGGTGTTCTCAGGCCAAGAGCAGTCCTTGTTCTGGCCTTCACCTGCTCTGTGGATCAAAGGTTCTTTGACTCTGCTCCTTTGGAAGCCTTTCAGAGCTGACCCTATGCCTTGGCTGCTGAAGCACAGAGGCATAGAGGCCTTTCACCCTGAAGGCATGGGCTTGTTTCCCATGGAAAGAGTCTATGTCGCCCCTCCCCGGCTGGAAGCGTGTAAGTTGACACCATTTTTTCTGCCCATGGAAAATACAAGAAGGTGTACTCGGTTTGGGCTGCCTGGTAAAAGAGTTTGCAGTCGCCAGCACCCTGAGTACTATTCCTCAAGTTTGATTATTCCTAGCTAGGTAAACCCGGACTTCGGAGGCTAGATGGGAGCAAAGGTGTTAAGCTTGTGGAGAAAGCCTTTGACCAATGGCAAAATGCTCGTGCTTGTGGCGGGGATTAGGCAGGAACTCTCCCACTCAAGGTTTTTACTTACGATAAGCTTTCCTTTTAGGCTGAACCAGGCGACGTGTGTGTATCACATCCTGGGAAGCAGGGCCTGAGGGGAAACTGCCACCTGACCGGCCTCCATTATAGGCAGCTGACAAAACGGTCCCAAGCTTACGGAACCCACTTACCACGAAATGTTTCTCTTCAGAAGAGGAGATTTTGCTACCAGGCGTCAGCAGCTCCTCTCCCTCAGAGTGCTGTTCTTGTTTAGACTAGGGAAAACCACCACGATTTCCAGGTTTTGAACGGCTCTTTTCCCAGTTGGTTTCATCCGAGAAAGAGCCAGAAGGGCTGATCTCAGGCAATCGGCCTGCACACCGTGAGTCCTTGGGGTAGGGCAGTCCTGAGTCAATGTGTCTCCTAAAGAACGAAAGCAAAGTTTCCTGCCACAGGAAAGCACAGAGAGGCCTGGTGCTTTCTCTAGAAAATTCAAGTGGGCTTGAAAGGTGAGGCCTAGACTACATTGTGGAAAAGATCGGGATTACGGCTACCTCTCCCCCTCTCACTGCCCCGTACCCTGTGCTCAGCCGTGTGGGAATGCTGATTGCGAGAGTCTGCCTCTCTGCCGGGCTCAGAAGGCTTCTTCCCGTTTGGGCAATTCCGTTTGTGTCTTACTTCGTGGAGGAGGAATGAGGGCGCCCAGAGGTTTTCTGACGTGAAATAACTAATGACAGAGCATCTGGAGGAGCTGGTTTCTCGGTGGAAGGAGCCAAAAAGCCAGCATTCCTAAGGTCTCTTTGAGAGCTGCCAGACACTCTGCCGTCATAGGCCTAAGAATTGGCCCTTGTAACGGCACGGCAACACTTGGAATCCTAGGACACTGTGGAAGGGCGACTCGCAAACTGGATGGAAGAAGCTTCCAAGCCCAGTGTTCTTTCATGTACCAAAGAGAACGCAAGTGTCTGACGCTGGTAGCATTGTTGCTGGAGAGCACTGGCCTCCTTGTGGGCCTGTCGGCTACTTTCCTGTTTCCGACCCTCTCAGGAAACTCTTCCAGAATACCGTTGGAACCTGCTTAGAGAGCGAAGCTGCGAAGTGGATGCACAGAACATTAACCTAGATACCAGCCCAGGGTCCCTAGCATCCATTTTTCTCTGGAGGGTACTTACCCCACACAGGGATTCAAGCAGCGCGTTTGCCTTGTACAACTTACACAGGAAAATGGGATGAGACGTTGGGTCACTCTGCTTGTGCTCACACTACGTGCCCCAGAGAAGTTATGACGCAGCAGATGTCCACCCCCTTTCTCTACACATGTGGACCCCAAAGAGGCGCTGGGTAGTGGGTGTTCTCAGGCCAAGAGCAGTCCTTGTTCTGGGCTGCACATGCTTTGTGGTTCACAGGTTGTCTGACCCTGCTCCTTTGGGAGACTTTCAGAGCTGACGCTATCCCTGGGCTGCCCAAGCAAAGAGGCATAGAGGCCTTTCACCCTGAAGGCCATGGGCTTGTTTCCCATGGAGAATGTGTACGTCGCCCCTCCCGGGCTGGAGGCGTGTAAGTTGACACCATGTATTCTGCCCACGGAAAATCCAAGTAGGTGTACTCGATTTGGGCTGCCTGGTGAAACAGTGTGCAGTCGCCAGCACCCGGAGTACTTTTCCTCTAGTTTGATTCCTAGCTAGGTAAACCCGGACTTCGGAGGCTAGGTGGCAGCAAACGTGTTAAGCTTGTGGGGAAACCCTTTGACCAATGGGCCATATGCTTGTGCGTGTGGCCGGAGTTAGGCAGGAACTCTCCCACTCAGGGTTTTTACCTTACGATAAGCTGTCCCTTTTGGCTGAAGCAGCGGGCGTGTCTGTATCACAGCCTGGGAAGCAGGGCCTGAGGGGAGGCTGCCAACTGACTAGCCTCCATTATAGGCAGCTGAGAAAATGGGGCAATTCTTATGGAACCCGCTTACAACGAAATGTTTCTCTTCAGAAGAGGGGATTTTGCTACCACACGTCAGCAGCTCCTCTCCCTCAGAGTGCTGTTCCTGTGTAGACTAGGGAAAACCACCATGGTCTCCAGCTTTTGAACGGCTCTTTTCCCAGTTGGTTTCATCCGTGAAAGAGCCAGAAGGGCTGATCTCAAGCAATCGGCCTGCACAACCTGAGTCCTTGGGGTCAGGCAGTCCTGAGTCATTGTGCCACCAAAAGAATGAAAGCAAAGTTGCCTGCCACAGGAAATCACAGCGAGGCCTGGTGCTTTCTCTCGGAAATTGAAGTGGGCTTGAAAGGTGAGGCTTATACTACATTGTGGAAAAACTCGTGGTTACGGCTATCTTTCTCCCTCTCTCTGTCCCGTCCCATGGGCTCAGCCGTGTGGGAATGCTGAGTGGGAGAGACCGCCTGTGTGTCGGGCTCAGAAGTCTTCTTCGCTTTAGGGCAATTACGTTTCTGTCTTACTTCGTGGAGGAGGAATGAGGGCGCCCAGAGATTTTCTGACATGAAATAACTAAGGACAGAGCATCTGGAGGAGCTGGAAGGAGCCGAAAAGCCAGCATTCCGAAGGTGTCTGTGAGAGCTGCCAGACACTCTGCCGTCATAGGCCTAAGAATCTTTGTGACGGCATGGCAACACTTGGAATCCTAGGACACTGTGGAAGGGCGACTCGCAAACTGGGTGGAAGAAGGTTCCAAGCCCAGTGTTCTTTCATGTACCAAAGAGAACGCAAGTGTCTGAGGCTGGGAGCATTGTTGCTGGAGAGCACTGCATCCTCGTGGGCCTGTCGGCTACTTGCCTGTTTCCGACCCTCTCAGGAAACTCTTCCAAAACGCCGTCGGGGCCCGCTTAGAGAGCGAAGCTGCGAAGTGGATGCTCGGAATATTAACCTATTTACTGGCCCCGGGTCCCAAGCATCCATCCTTCTCTGGAGGGTACGTACCCCACCAAGGGATTCAAGCAGGGAGTATGCCTTGTACAACTTACACAGGAAACTGGGTTGAGATGAAGGGCCACGCTGCTTGTGCTCACACTACGTGCGCCAGAGAAGTTATGACGTAGCAGATATCAACCCCCTTTCTTTACACATGTGGACCCCAAAGAAGTGCTGGGCCGTGGGTGTTCTCAGGCCAAGAGCAGTCCTTGTTCTGGCCTTCACCTGCTCTGTGGATCAAAGGTTCTTTGACTCTGCTCCTTTGGAAGCCTTTCAGAGCTGACCCTATGCCTTGGCTGCTGAAGCACAGAGGCATAGAGGCCTTTCACCCTGAAGGCATGGGCTTGTTTCCCATGGAAAGAGTCTATGTCGCCCCTCCCCGGCTGGAAGCGTGTAAGTTGACACCATTTTTTCTGCCCATGGAAAATACAAGAAGGTGTACTCGGTTTGGGCTGCCTGGTAAAACAGTTTGCAGTCGCCAGCACCCTGAGTACTATTCCTCAAGTTTGATTATTCCTAGCTAGGTAAACCCGGACTTCGGAGGCTAGATGGGAGCAAAGGTGTTAAGCTTGTGGAGAAAGCCTTTGACCAATGGCAAAATGCTCGTGCTTGTGGCGGGGATTAGGCAGGAACTCTCCCACTCAAGGTTTTTACTTACGATAAGCTTTCCTTTTAGGCTGAACCAGGCGACGTGTGTGTATCACATCCTGGGAAGCAGGGCCTGAGGGGAAACTGCCACCTGACCGGCCTCCATTATAGGCAGCTGACAAAACGGTCCCAAGCTTACGGAACCCACTTACCACGAAATGTTTCTCTTCAGAAGAGGAGATTTTGCTACCACGCGTCAGCAGCTCCTCTCCCTCAGAGTGCTGTTCTTGTTTAGACTAGGGAAAACCACCACGAGTTCCAGGTTTTGAACGGCTCTTTTCCCAGTTGGTTTCATCCGAGAAAGAGCCAGAAGGGCTGATCTCAGGCAATCGGCCTGCACACCGTGAGTCCTTGGGGTAGGGCAGTCCTGAGTCAATGTGTCTCCTAAAGAACGAAAGCAAAGTTTCCTGCCACAGGAAAGCACAGAGAGGCCTGGTGCTTTCTCTAGAAAATTCAAGTGGGCTTGAAAGGTGAGGCCTAGACTACATTGTGGAAAAGATCGGGATTACGGCTACCTCTCCCCCTCTCACTGCCCCGTACCCTGTGCTCAGCCGTGTGGGAATGCTGATTGCGAGAGTCTGCCTCTCTGCCGGGCTCAGAAGGCTTCTTCCCGTTTGGGCAATTCCGTTTGTGTCTTACTTCGTGGAGGAGGAATGAGGGCGCCCAGAGGTTTTCTGACGTGAAATAACTAATGACAGAGCATCTGGAGGAGCTGGTTTCTCGGTGGAAGGAGCCAAAAAGCCAGCATTCCTAAGGTCTCTTTGAGAGCTGCCAGACACTCTGCCGTCATAGGCCTAAGAATTGGCCCTTGTAACGGCACGGCAACACTTGGAATCCTAGGACACTGTGGAAGGGCGACTCGCAAACTGGATGGAAGAAGCTTCCAAGCCCAGTGTTCTTTCATGTACCAAAGAGAACGCAAGTGTCTGACGCTGGTAGCATTGTTGCTGGAGAGCACTGGCCTCCTTGTGGGCCTGTCGGCTACTTTCCTGTTTCCGACCCTCTCAGGAAACTCTTCCAGAATACCGTTGGAACCTGCTTAGAGAGCGAAGCTGCGAAGTGGATGCACAGAACATTAACCTAGATACCAGCCCAGGGTCCCTAGCATCCATTTTTCTCTGGAGGGTACTTACCCCACACAGGGATTCAAGCAGCGCGTTTGCCTTGTACAACTTACACAGGAAAATGGGATGAGACGTTGGGTCACTCTGCTTGTGCTCACACTACGTGCCCCGGAGAAGTTATGACGCAGCAGATGTCCACCCCCTTTCTCTACACATGTGGACCCCAAAGAGGCGCTGGGTAGTGGGTGTTCTCAGGCCAAGAGCAGTCCTTGTTCTGGGCTGCACATGCTTTGTGGTTCACAGGTTGTCTGACCCTGCTCCTTTGGGAGACTTTCAGAGCTGACGCTATCCCTGGGCTGCCCAAGCAAAGAGGCATAGAGGCCTTTCACCCTGAAGGCCATGGGCTTGTTTCCCATGGAGAATGTGTACGTCGCCCCTCCCGGGCTGGAGGCGTGTAAGTTGACACCATGTATTCTGCCCACGGAAAATCCAAGTAGGTGTACTCGATTTGGGCTGCCTGGTGAAAGAGTGTGCAGTCGCCAGCACCCGGAGTACTTTTCCTCTAGTTTGATTCCTAGCTAGGTAAACCCGGACTTCGGAGGCTAGGTGGCAGCAAACGTGTTAAGCTTGTGGGGAAACCCTTTGACCAATGGGCCATATGCTTGTGCGTGTGGCCGGAGTTAGGCAGGAACTCTCCCACTCAGGGTTTTTACCTTACGATAAGCTGTCCCTTTTGGCTGAAGCAGCGGGCGTGTCTGTATCACAGCCTGGGAAGCAGGGCCTGAGGGGAGGCTGCCAACTGACTAGCCTCCATTATAGGCAGCTGAGAAAATGGGGCAATTCTTATGGAACCCGCTTACAACGAAATGTTTCTCTTCAGAAGAGGGGATTTTGCTACCACACGTCAGCAGCTCCTCTCCCTCAGAGTGCTGTTCCTGTGTAGACTAGGGAAAACCACCATGGTCTCCAGCTTTTGAACGGCTCTTTTCCCAGTTGGTTTCATCCGTGAAAGAGCCAGAAGGGCTGATCTCAAGCAATCGGCCTGCACAACCTGAGTCCTTGGGGTCAGGCAGTCCTGAGTCATTGTGCCACCAAAAGAATGAAAGCAAAGTTGCCTGCCACAGGAAATCACAGCGAGGCCTGGTGCTTTCTCTCGGAAATTGAAGTGGGCTTGAAAGGTGAGGCTTATACTACATTGTGGAAAAGCTCGTGGTTACGGCTATCTTTCTCCCTCTCTCTGTCCCGTCCCATGGGCTCAGCCGTGTGGGAATGCTGAGTGGGAGAGACCGCCTGTGTGTCGGGCTCAGAAGTCTTCTTCGCTTTAGGGCAATTACGTTTCTGTCTTACTTCGTGGAGGAGGAATGAGGGCGCCCAGAGATTTTCTGACATGAAATAACTAAGGACAGAGCATCTGGAGGAGCTGGAAGGAGCCGAAAAGCCAGCATTCCGAAGGTGTCTGTGAGAGCTGCCAGACACTCTGCCGTCATAGGCCTAAGAATCTTTGTGACGGCATGGCAACACTTGGAATCCTAGGACACTGTGGAAGGGCGACTCGCAAACTGGGTGGAAGAAGGTTCCAAGCCCAGTGTTCTTTCATGTACCAAAGAGAACGCAAGTGTCTGAGGCTGGGAGCATTGTTGCTGGAGAGCACTGCATCCTCGTGGGCCTGTCGGCTACTTGCCTGTTTCCGACCCTCTCAGGAAACTCTTCCAAAACGCCGTCGGGGCCCGCTTAGAGAGCGAAGCTGCGAAGTGGATGCTCGGAATATTAACCTATTTACTGGCCCCGGGTCCCAAGCATCCATCCTTCTCTGGAGGGTACGTACCCCACCAAGGGATTCAAGCAGGGAGTATGCCTTGTACAACTTACACAGGAAACTGGGTTGAGATGAAGGGCCACGCTGCTTGTGCTCACACTACGTGCGCCAGAGAAGTTATGACGTAGCAGATATCAACCCCCTTTCTTTACACATGTGGACCCCAAAGAAGTGCTGGGCCGTGGGTGTTCTCAGGCCAAGAGCAGTCCTTGTTCTGGCCTTCACCTGCTCTGTGGATCAAAGGTTCTTTGACTCTGCTCCTTTGGAAGCCTTTCAGAGCTGACCCTATGCCTTGGCTGCTGAAGCACAGAGGCATAGAGGCCTTTCACCCTGAAGGCATGGGCTTGTTTCCCAAGGAAAGAGTCTATGTCGCCCCTCCCCGGCTGGAAGCGTGTAAGTTGACACCATTTTTTCTGCCCATGGAAAATACAAGAAGCTGTACTCGGTTTGGGCTGCCTGGTAAAAGAGTTTGCAGTCGCCAGCACCCTGAGTACTATTCCTCAAGTTTGATTATTCCTAGCTAGGTAAACCCGGACTTCGGAGGCTAGATGGGAGCAAAGGTGTTAAGCTTGTGGAGAAAGCCTTTGACCAATGGCAAAATGCTCGTGCTTGTGGCGGGGATTAGGCAGGAACTCTCCCACTCAAGGTTTTTACTTACGATAAGCTTTCCTTTTAGGCTGAACCAGGCGACGTGTGTGTATCACATCCTGGGAAGCAGGGCCTGAGGGGAAACTGCCACCTGACCGGCCTCCATTATAGGCAGCTGACAAAACGGTCCCAAGCTTACGGAACCCACTTACCACGAAATGTTTCTCTTCAGAAGAGGAGATTTTGCTACCAGGCGTCAGCAGCTCCTCTCCCTCAGAGTGCTGTTCTTGTTTAGACTAGGGAAAACCACCACGATTTCCAGGTTTTGAACGGCTCTTTTCCCAGTTGGTTTCATCCGAGAAAGAGCCAGAAGGGCTGATCTCAGGCAATCGGCCTGCACACCGTGAGTCCTTGGGGTAGGGCAGTCCTGAGTCAATGTGTCTCCTAAAGAACGAAAGCAAAGTTTCCTGCCACAAGAAAGCACAGAGAGGCCTGGTGCTTTCTCTAGAAAATTCAAGTGGGCTTGAAAGGTGAGGCCTCGACTACATTGTGGAAAAGATCGGGATTACGGCTACCTCTCCCCCTCTCACTGCCCCGTACCCTGTGCTCAGCCGTGTGGGAATGCTGATTGGGAGAGTCTGCCTCTCTGCCGGGCTCAGAAGGCTTCTTCCCGTTTGGGCAATTCCGTTTGTGTCTTACTTCGTGGAGGAGGAATGAGGGCGCCCAGAGGTTTTCTGACGTGAAATAACTAATGACAGAGCATCTGGAGGAGCTGGTTTCTCGGTGGAAGGAGCCAAAAAGCCAGCATTCCTAAGGTCTCTTTGAGAGCTGCCAGACACTCTGCCGTCATAGGCCTAAGAATTGGCCCTTGTAACGGCACGGCAACACTTGGAATCCTAGGACACTGTGGAAGGGCGACTCGCAAACTGGATGGAAGAAGCTTCCAAGCCCAGTGTTCTTTCATGTACCAAAGAGAACGCAAGTGTCTGACGCTGGTAGCATTGTTGCTGGAGAGCACTGGCCTCCTTGTGGGCCTGTCGGCTACTTTCCTGTTTCCGACCCTCTCAGGAAACTCTTCCAGAATACCGTTGGAACCTGCTTAGAGAGCGAAGCTGCGAAGTGGATGCACAGAACATTAACCTAGATACCAGCCCAGGGTCCCTAGCATCCATTTTTCTCTGGAGGGTACTTACCCCACACAGGGATTCAAGCAGCGCGTTTGCCTTGTACAACTTACACAGGAAAATGGGATGAGACGTTGGGTCACTCTGCTTGTGCTCACACTACGTGCCCCGGAGAAGTTATGACGCAGCAGATGTCCACCCCCTTTCTCTACACATGTGGACCCCAAAGAGGCGCTGGGTACTGGGTGTTCTCAGGCCAAGAGCAGTCCTTGTTCTGGGCTGCACATGCTTTGTGGTTCACAGGTTGTCTGACCCTGCTCCTTTGGGAGACTTTCAGAGCTGACGCTATCCCTGGGCTGCCCAAGCAAAGAGGCATAGAGGCCTTTCACCCTGAAGGCCATGGGCTTGTTTCCCATGGAGAATGTGTACGTCGCCCCTCCCGGGCTGGAGGCGTGTAAGTTGACACCATGTATTCTGCCCACGGAAAATCCAAGTAGGTGTACTCGATTTGGGCTGCCTGGTGAAACAGTGTGCAGTCGCCAGCACCCGGAGTACTTTTCCTCTAGTTTGATTCCTAGCTAGGTAAACCCGGACTTCGGAGGCTAGGTGGCAGCAAACGTGTTAAGCTTGTGGGGAAACCCTTTGACCAATGGGCCATATGCTTGTGCGTGTGGCCGGAGTTAGGCAGGAACTCTCCCACTCAGGGTTTTTACCTTACGATAAGCTGTCCCTTTTGGCTGAAGCAGCGGGCGTGTCTGTATCACAGCCTGGGAAGCAGGGCCTGAGGGGAGGCTGCCAACTGACTAGCCTCCATTATAGGCAGCTGAGAAAATGGGGCAATTCTTATGGAACCCGCTTACAACGAAATGTTTCTCTTCAGAAGAGGGGATTTTGCTACCACACGTCAGCAGCTCCTCTCCCTCAGAGTGCTGTTCCTGTGTAGACTAGGGAAAACCACCATGGTCTCCAGCTTTTGAACGGCTCTTTTCCCAGTTGGTTTCATCCGTGAAAGAGCCAGAAGGGCTGATCTCAAGCAATCGGCCTGCACAACCTGAGTCCTTGGGGTCAGGCAGTCCTGAGTCATTGTGCCACCAAAAGAATGAAAGCAAAGTTGCCTGCCACAGGAAATCACAGCGAGGCCTGGTGCTTTCTCTCGGAAATTGAAGTGGGCTTGAAAGGTGAGGCTTATACTACATTGTGGAAAAGCTCGTGGTTACGGCTATCTTTCTCCCTCTCTCTGTCCCGTCCCATGGGCTCAGCCGTGTGGGAATGCTGAGTGGGAGAGACCGCCTGTGTGTCGGGCTCAGAAGTCTTCTTCGCTTTAGGGCAATTACGTTTCTGTCTTACTTCGTGGAGGAGGAATGAGGGCGCCCAGAGATTTTCTGACATGAAATAACTAAGGACAGAGCATCTGGAGGAGCTGGAAGGAGCCGAAAAGCCAGCATTCCGAAGGTGTCTGTGAGAGCTGCCAGACACTCTGCCGTCATAGGCCTAAGAATCTTTGTGACGGCATGGCAACACTTGGAATCCTAGGACACTGTGGAAGGGCGACTCGCAAACTGGGTGGAAGAAGGTTCCAAGCCCAGTGTTCTTTCATGTACCAAAGAGAACGCAAGTGTCTGAGGCTGGGAGCATTGTTGCTGGAGAGCACTGCATCCTCGTGGGCCTGTCGGCTACTTGCCTGTTTCCGACCCTCTCAGGAAACTCTTCCAAAACGCCGTCGGGGCCCGCTTAGAGAGCGAAGCTGCGAAGTGGATGCTCGGAATATTAACCTATTTACTGGCCCCGGGTCCCAAGCATCCATCCTTCTCTGGAGGGTACGTACCCCACCAAGGGATTCAAGCAGGGAGTATGCCTTGTACAACTTACACAGGAAACTGGGTTGAGATGAAGGGCCACGCTGCTTGTGCTCACACTACGTGCGCCAGAGAAGTTATGACGTAGCAGATATCAACCCCCTTTCTTTACACATGTGGACCCCAAAGAAGTGCTGGGCCGTGGGTGTTCTCAGGCCAAGAGCAGTCCTTGTTCTGGCCTTCACCTGCTCTGTGGATCAAAGGTTCTTTGACTCTGCTCCTTTGGAAGCCTTTCAGAGCTGACCCTATGCCTTGGCTGCTGAAGCACAGAGGCATAGAGGCCTTTCACCCTGAAGGCATGGGCTTGTTTCCCAAGGAAAGAGTCTATGTCGCCCCTCCCCGGCTGGAAGCGTGTAAGTTGACACCATTTTTTCTGCCCATGGAAAATACAAGAAGCTGTACTCGGTTTGGGCTGCCTGGTAAAAGAGTTTGCAGTCGCCAGCACCCTGAGTACTATTCCTCAAGTTTGATTATTCCTAGCTAGGTAAACCCGGACTTCGGAGGCTAGATGGGAGCAAAGGTGTTAAGCTTGTGGAGAAAGCCTTTGACCAATGGCAAAATGCTCGTGCTTGTGGCGGGGATTAGGCAGGAACTCTCCCACTCAAGGTTTTTACTTACGATAAGCTTTCCTTTTAGGCTGAACCAGGCGACGTGTGTGTATCACATCCTGGGAAGCAGGGCCTGAGGGGAAACTGCCACCTGACCGGCCTCCATTATAGGCAGCTGACAAAACGGTCCCAAGCTTACGGAACCCACTTACCACGAAATGTTTCTCTTCAGAAGAGGAGATTTTGCTACCAGGCGTCAGCAGCTCCTCTCCCTCAGAGTGCTGTTCTTGTTTAGACTAGGGAAAACCACCACGATTTCCAGGTTTTGAACGGCTCTTTTCCCAGTTGGTTTCATCCGAGAAAGAGCCAGAAGGGCTGATCTCAGGCAATCGGCCTGCACACCGTGAGTCCTTGGGGTAGGGCAGTCCTGAGTCAATGTGTCTCCTAAAGAACGAAAGCAAAGTTTCCTGCCACAGGAAAGCACAGAGAGGCCTGGTGCTTTCTCTAGAAAATTCAAGTGGGCTTGAAAGGTGAGGCCTAGACTACATTGTGGAAAAGATCGGGATTACGGCTACCTCTCCCCCTCTCACTGCCCCGTACCCTGTGCTCAGCCGTGTGGGAATGCTGATTGCGAGAGTCTGCCTCTCTGCCGGGCTCAGAAGGCTTCTTCCCGTTTGGGCAATTCCGTTTGTGTCTTACTTCGTGGAGGAGGAATGAGGGCGCCCAGAGGTTTTCTGACGTGAAATAACTAATGACAGAGCATCTGGAGGAGCTGGTTTCTCGGTGGAAGGAGCCAAAAAGCCAGCATTCCTAAGGTCTCTTTGAGAGCTGCCAGACACTCTGCCGTCATAGGCCTAAGAATTGGCCCTTGTAACGGCACGGCAACACTTGGAATCCTAGGACACTGTGGAAGGGCGACTCGCAAACTGGATGGAAGAAGCTTCCAAGCCCAGTGTTCTTTCATGTACCAAAGAGAACGCAAGTGTCTGACGCTGGTAGCATTGTTGCTGGAGAGCACTGGCCTCCTTGTGGGCCTGTCGGCTACTTTCCTGTTTCCGACCCTCTCAGGAAACTCTTCCAGAATACCGTTGGAACCTGCTTAGAGAGCGAAGCTGCGAAGTGGATGCACAGAACATTAACCTAGATACCAGCCCAGGGTCCCTAGCATCCATTTTTCTCTGGAGGGTACTTACCCCACACAGGGATTCAAGCAGCGCGTTTGCCTTGTACAACTTACACAGGAAAATGGGATGAGACGTTGGGTCACTCTGCTTGTGCTCACACTACGTGCCCCGGAGAAGTTATGACGCAGCAGATGTCCACCCCCTTTCTCTACACATGTGGACCCCAAAGAGGCGCTGGGTAGTGGGTGTTCTCAGGCCAAGAGCAGTCCTTGTTCTGGGCTGCACATGCTTTGTGGTTCACAGGTTGTCTGACCCTGCTCCTTTGGGAGACTTTCAGAGCTGACGCTATCCCTGGGCTGCCCAAGCAAAGAGGCATAGAGGCCTTTCACCCTGAAGGCCATGGGCTTGTTTCCCATGGAGAATGTGTACGTCGCCCCTCCCGGGCTGGAGGCGTGTAAGTTGACACCATGTATTCTGCCCACGGAAAATCCAAGTAGGTGTACTCGATTTGGGCTGCCTGGTGAAACAGTGTGCAGTCGCCAGCACCCGGAGTACTTTTCCTCTAGTTTGATTCCTAGCTAGGTAAACCCGGACTTCGGAGGCTAGGTGGCAGCAAACGTGTTAAGCTTGTGGGGAAACCCTTTGACCAATGGGCCATATGCTTGTGCGTGTGGCCGGAGTTAGGCAGGAACTCTCCCACTCAGGGTTTTTACCTTACGATAAGCTGTCCCTTTTGGCTGAAGCAGCGGGCGTGTCTGTATCACAGCCTGGGAAGCAGGGCCTGAGGGGAGGCTGCCAACTGACTAGCCTCCATTATAGGCAGCTGAGAAAATGGGGCAATTCTTATGGAACCCGCTTACAACGAAATGTTTCTCTTCAGAAGAGGGGATTTTGCTACCACACGTCAGCAGCTCCTCTCCCTCAGAGTGCTGTTCCTGTGTAGACTAGGGAAAACCACCATGGTCTCCAGCTTTTGAACGGCTCTTTTCCCAGTTGGTTTCATCCGTGAAAGAGCCAGAAGGGCTGATCTCAAGCAATCGGCCTGCACAACCTGAGTCCTTGGGGTCAGGCAGTCCTGAGTCATTGTGCCACCAAAAGAATGAAAGCAAAGTTGCCTGCCACAGGAAATCACAGCGAGGCCTGGTGCTTTCTCTCGGAAATTGAAGTGGGCTTGAAAGGTGAGGCTTATACTACATTGTGGAAAAGCTCGTGGTTACGGCTATCTTTCTCCCTCTCTCTGTCCCGTCCCATGGGCTCAGCCGTGTGGGAATGCTGAGTGGGAGAGACCGCCTGTGTGTCGGGCTCAGAAGTCTTCTTCGCTTTAGGGCAATTACGTTTCTGTCTTACTTCGTGGAGGAGGAATGAGGGCGCCCAGAGATTTTCTGACATGAAATAACTAAGGACAGAGCATCTGGAGGAGCTGGAAGGAGCCGAAAAGCCAGCATTCCGAAGGTGTCTGTGAGAGCTGCCAGACACTCTGCCGTCATAGGCCTAAGAATCTTTGTGACGGCATGGCAACACTTGGAATCCTAGGACACTGTGGAAGGGCGACTCGCAAACTGGGTGGAAGAAGGTTCCAAGCCCAGTGTTCTTTCATGTACCAAAGAGAACGCAAGTGTCTGAGGCTGGGAGCATTGTTGCTGGAGAGCACTGCATCCTCGTGGGCCTGTGGGCTACTTGCCTGTTTCCGACCCTCTCAGGAAACTCTTCCAAAACGCCGTCGGGGCCCGCTTAGAGAGCGAAGCTGCGAAGTGGATGCTCGGAATATTAACCTATTTACTGGCCCCGGGTCCCAAGCATCCATCCTTCTCTGGAGGGTACGTACCCCACCAAGGGATTCAAGCAGGGAGTATGCCTTGTACAACTTACACAGGAAACTGGGTTGAGATGAAGGGCCACGCTGCTTGTGCTCACACTACGTGCGCCAGAGAAGTTATGACGTAGCAGATATCAACCCCCTTTCTTTACACATGTGGACCCCAAAGAAGTGCTGGGCCGTGGGTGTTCTCAGGCCAAGAGCAGTCCTTGTTCTGGCCTTCACCTGCTCTGTGGATCAAAGGTTCTTTGACTCTGCTCCTTTGGAAGCCTTTCAGAGCTGACCCTATGCCTTGGCTGCTGAAGCACAGAGGCATAGAGGCCTTTCACCCTGAAGGCATGGGCTTGTTTCCCATGGAAAGAGTCTATGTCGCCCCTCCCCGGCTGGAAGCGTGTAAGTTGACACCATTTTTTCTGCCCATGGAAAATACAAGAAGGTGTACTCGGTTTGGGCTGCCTGGTAAAAGAGTTTGCAGTCGCCAGCACCCTGAGTACTATTCCTCAAGTTTGATTATTCCTAGCTAGGTAAACCCGGACTTCGGAGGCTAGATGGGAGCAAACGTGTTAAGCTTGTGGAGAAAGCCTTTGACCAATGGCAAAATGCTCGTGCTTGTGGCGGGGATTAGGCAGGAACTCTCCCACTCAAGGTTTTTACTTACGATAAGCTTTCCTTTTAGGCTGAACCAGGCGACGTGTGTGTATCACATCCTGGGAAGCAGGGCCTGAGGGGAAACTGCCACCTGACCGGCCTCCATTATAGGCAGCTGACAAAACGGTCCCAAGCTTACGGAACCCACTTACCACGAAATGTTTCTCTTCAGAAGAGGAGATTTTGCTACCACGCGTCAGCAGCTCCTCTCCCTCAGAGTGCTGTTCTTGTTTAGACTAGGGAAAACCACCACGATTTCCAGGTTTTGAACGGCTCTTTTCCCAGTTGGTTTCATCCGAGAAAGAGCCAGAAGGGCTGATCTCAGGCAATCGGCCTGCACACCGTGAGTCCTTGGGGTAGGGCAGTCCTGAGTCAATGTGTCTCCTAAAGAACGAAAGCAAAGTTTCCTGCCACAGGAAAGCACAGAGAGGCCTGGTGCTTTCTCTAGAAAATTCAAGTGGGCTTGAAAGGTGAGGCCTAGACTACATTGTGGAAAAGATCGGGATTACGGCTACCTCTCCCCCTCTCACTGCCCCGTACCCTGTGCTCAGCCGTGTGGGAATGCTGATTGCGAGAGTCTGCCTCTCTGCCGGGCTCAGAAGGCTTCTTCCCGTTTGGGCAATTCCGTTTGTGTCTTACTTCGTGGAGGAGGAATGAGGGCGCCCAGAGGTTTTCTGACGTGAAATAACTAATGACAGAGCATCTGGAGGAGCTGGTTTCTCGGTGGAAGGAGCCAAAAAGCCAGCATTCCGAAGGTCTCTTTGAGAGCTGCCAGACACTCTGCCGTCATAGGCCTAAGAATTGGCCCTTGTAACGGCACGGCAACACTTGGAATCCTAGGACACTGTGGAAGGGCGACTCGCAAACTGGATGGAAGAAGCTTCCAAGCCCAGTGTTCTTTCATGTACCAAAGAGAACGCAAGTGTCTGACGCTGGTAGCATTGTTGCTGGAGAGCACTGGCCTCCTTGTGGGCCTGTCGGCTACTTTCCTGTTTCCGACCCTCTCAGGAAACTCTTCCAGAATACCGTTGGAACCTGCTTAGAGAGCGAAGCTGCGAAGTGGATGCACAGAACATTAACCTAGATACCAGCCCAGGGTCCCTAGCATCCATTTTTCTCTGGAGGGTACTTACCCCACACAGGGATTCAAGCAGCGCGTTTGCCTTGTACAACTTACACAGGAAAATGGGATGAGACGTTGGGTCACTCTGCTTGTGCTCACACTACGTGCCCCGGAGAAGTTATGACGCAGCAGATGTCCACCCCCTTTCTCTACACATGTGGACCCCAAAGAGGCGCTGGGTAGTGGGTGTTCTCAGGCCAAGAGCAGTCCTTGTTCTGGGCTGCACATGCTTTGTGGTTCACAGGTTGTCTGACCCTGCTCCTTTGGGAGACTTTCAGAGCTGACGCTATCCCTGGGCTGCCCAAGCAAAGAGGCATAGAGGCCTTTCACCCTGAAGGCCATGGGCTTGTTTCCCATGGAGAATGTGTACGTCGCCCCTCCCGGGCTGGAGGCGTGTAAGTTGACACCATGTATTCTGCCCACGGAAAATCCAAGTAGGTGTACTCGATTTGGGCTGCCTGGTGAAACAGTGTGCAGTCGCCAGCACCCGGAGTACTTTTCCTCTAGTTTGATTCCTAGCTAGGTAAACCCGGACTTCGGAGGCTAGGTGGCAGCAAACGTGTTAAGCTTGTGGGGAAACCCTTTGACCAATGGGCCATATGCTTGTGCGTGTGGCCGGAGTTAGGCAGGAACTCTCCCACTCAGGGTTTTTACCTTACGATAAGCTGTCCCTTTTGGCTGAAGCAGCGGGCGTGTCTGTATCACAGCCTGGGAAGCAGGGCCTGAGGGGAGGCTGCCAACTGACTAGCCTCCATTATAGGCAGCTGAGAAAATGGGGCAATTCTTATGGAACCCGCTTACAACGAAATGTTTCTCTTCAGAAGAGGGGATTTTGCTACCACACGTCAGCAGCTCCTCTCCCTCAGAGTGCTGTTCCTGTGTAGACTAGGGAAAACCACCATGGTCTCCAGCTTTTGAACGGCTCTTTTCCCAGTTGGTTTCATCCGTGAAAGAGCCAGAAGGGCTGATCTCAAGCAATCGGCCTGCACAACCTGAGTCCTTGGGGTCAGGCAGTCCTGAGTCATTGTGCCACCAAAAGAATGAAAGCAAAGTTGCCTGCCACAGGAAATCACAGCGAGGCCTGGTGCTTTCTCTCGGAAATTGAAGTGGGCTTGAAAGGTGAGGCTTATACTACATTGTGGAAAAGCTCGTGGTTACGGCTATCTTTCTCCCTCTCTCTGTCCCGTCCCATGGGCTCAGCCGTGTGGGAATGCTGAGTGGGAGAGACCGCCTGTGTGTCGGGCTCAGAAGTCTTCTTCGCTTTAGGGCAATTACGTTTCTGTCTTACTTCGTGGAGGAGGAATGAGGGCGCCCAGAGATTTTCTGACATGAAATAACTAAGGACAGAGCATCTGGAGGAGCTGGAAGGAGCCGAAAAGCCAGCATTCCGAAGGTGTCTGTGAGAGCTGCCAGACACTCTGCCGTCATAGGCCTAAGAATCTTTGTGACGGCATGGCAACACTTGGAATCCTAGGACACTGTGGAAGGGCGACTCGCAAACTGGGTGGAAGAAGGTTCCAAGCCCAGTGTTCTTTCATGTACCAAAGAGAACGCAAGTGTCTGAGGCTGGGAGCATTGTTGCTGGAGAGCACTGCATCCTCGTGGGCCTGTCGGCTACTTGCCTGTTTCCGACCCTCTCAGGAAACTCTTCCAAAACGCCGTCGGGGCCCGCTTAGAGAGCGAAGCTGCGAAGTGGATGCTCGGAATATTAACCTATTTACTGGCCCCGGGTCCCAAGCATCCATCCTTCTCTGGAGGGTACGTACCCCACCAAGGGATTCAAGCAGGGAGTATGCCTTGTACAACTTACACAGGAAACTGGGTTGAGATGAAGGGCCACGCTGCTTGTGCTCACACTACGTGCGCCAGAGAAGTTATGACGTAGCAGATATCAACCCCCTTTCTTTACACATGTGGACCCCAAAGAAGTGCTGGGCCGTGGGTGTTCTCAGGCCAAGAGCAGTCCTTGTTCTGGCCTTCACCTGCTCTGTGGATCAAAGGTTCTTTGACTCTGCTCCTTTGGAAGCCTTTCAGAGCTGACCCTATGCCTTGGCTGCTGAAGCACAGAGGCATAGAGGCCTTTCACCCTGAAGGCATGGGCTTGTTTCCCATGGAAAGAGTCTATGTCGCCCCTCCCCGGCTGGAAGCGTGTAAGTTGACACCATTTTTTCTGCCCATGGAAAATACAAGAAGGTGTACTCGGTTTGGGCTGCCTGGTAAAAGAGTTTGCAGTCGCCAGCACCCTGAGTACTATTCCTCAAGTTTGATTATTCCTAGCTAGGTAAACCCGGACTTCGGAGGCTAGATGGGAGCAAAGGTGTTAAGCTTGTGGAGAAAGCCTTTGACCAATGGCAAAATGCTCGTGCTTGTGGCGGGGATTAGGCAGGAACTCTCCCACTCAAGGTTTTTACTTACGATAAGCTTTCCTTTTAGGCTGAACCAGGCGACGTGTGTGTATCACATCCTGGGAAGCAGGGCCTGAGGGGAAACTGCCACCTGACCGGCCTCCATTATAGGCAGCTGACAAAACGGTCCCAAGCTTACGGAACCCACTTACCACGAAATGTTTCTCTTCAGAAGAGGAGATTTTGCTACCACGCGTCAGCAGCTCCTCTCCCTCAGAGTGCTGTTCTTGTTTAGACTAGGGAAAACCACCACGATTTCCAGGTTTTGAACGGCTCTTTTCCCAGTTGGTTTCATCCGAGAAAGAGCCAGAAGGGCTGATCTCAGGCAATCGGCCTGCACACCGTGAGTCCTTGGGGTAGGGCAGTCCTGAGTCAATGTGTCTCCTAAAGAACGAAAGCAAAGTTTCCTGCCACAAGAAAGCACAGAGAGGCCTGGTGCTTTCTCTAGAAAATTCAAGTGGGCTTGAAAGGTGAGGCCTCGACTACATTGTGGAAAAGATCGGGATTACGGCTACCTCTCCCCCTCTCACTGCCCCGTACCCTGTGCTCAGCCGTGTGGGAATGCTGATTGGGAGAGTCTGCCTCTCTGCCGGGCTCAGAAGGCTTCTTCCCGTTTGGGCAATTCCGTTTGTGTCTTACTTCGTGGAGGAGGAATGAGGGCGCCCAGAGGTTTTCTGACGTGAAATAACTAATGACAGAGCATCTGGAGGAGCTGGTTTCTCGGTGGAAGGAGCCAAAAAGCCAGCATTCCTAAGGTCTCTTTGAGAGCTGCCAGACACTCTGCCGTCATAGGCCTAAGAATTGGCCCTTGTAACGGCACGGCAACACTTGGAATCCTAGGACACTGTGGAAGGGCGACTCGCAAACTGGATGGAAGAAGCTTCCAAGCCCAGTGTTCTTTCATGTACCAAAGAGAACGCAAGTGTCTGACGCTGGTAGCATTGTTGCTGGAGAGCACTGGCCTCCTTGTGGGCCTGTCGGCTACTTTCCTGTTTCCGACCCTCTCAGGAAACTCTTCCAGAATACCGTTGGAACCTGCTTAGAGAGCGAAGCTGCGAAGTGGATGCACAGAACATTAACCTAGATACCAGCCCAGGGTCCCTAGCATCCATTTTTCTCTGGAGGGTACTTACCCCACACAGGGATTCAAGCAGCGCGTTTGCCTTGTACAACTTACACAGGAAAATGGGATGAGACGTTGGGTCACTCTGCTTGTGCTCACACTACGTGCCCCGGAGAAGTTATGACGCAGCAGATGTCCACCCCCTTTCTCTACACATGTGGACCCCAAAGAGGCGCTGGGTAGTGGGTGTTCTCAGGCCAAGAGCAGTCCTTGTTCTGGGCTGCACATGCTTTGTGGTTCACAGGTTGTCTGACCCTGCTCCTTTGGGAGACTTTCAGAGCTGACGCTATCCCTGGGCTGCCCAAGCAAAGAGGCATAGAGGCCTTTCACCCTGAAGGCCATGGGCTTGTTTCCCATGGAGAATGTGTACGTCGCCCCTCCCGGGCTGGAGGCGTGTAAGTTGACACCATGTATTCTGCCCACGGAAAATCCAAGTAGGTGTACTCGATTTGGGCTGCCTGGTGAAAGAGTGTGCAGTCGCCAGCACCCGGAGTACTTTTCCTCTAGTTTGATTCCTAGCTAGGTAAACCCGGACTTCGGAGGCTAGGTGGCAGCAAACGTGTTAAGCTTGTGGGGAAACCCTTTGACCAATGGGCCATATGCTTGTGCGTGTGGCCGGAGTTAGGCAGGAACTCTCCCACTCAGGGTTTTTACCTTACGATAAGCTGTCCCTTTTGGCTGAAGCAGCGGGCGTGTCTGTATCACAGCCTGGGAAGCAGGGCCTGAGGGGAGGCTGCCAACTGACTAGCCTCCATTATAGGCAGCTGAGAAAATGGGGCAATTCTTATGGAACCCGCTTACAACGAAATGTTTCTCTTCAGAAGAGGGGATTTTGCTACCACACGTCAGCAGCTCCTCTCCCTCAGAGTGCTGTTCCTGTGTAGACTAGGGAAAACCACCATGGTCTCCAGCTTTTGAACGGCTCTTTTCCCAGTTGGTTTCATCCGTGAAAGAGCCAGAAGGGCTGATCTCAAGCAATCGGCCTGCACCACCTGAGTCCTTGGGGTCAGGCAGTCCTGAGTCATTGTGCCACCAAAAGAATGAAAGCAAAGTTGCCTGCCACAGGAAATCACAGCGAGGCCTGGTGCTTTCTCTCGGAAATTGAAGTGGGCTTGAAAGGTGAGGCTTATACTACATTGTGGAAAAGCTCGTGGTTACGGCAATCTTTCTCCCTCTCTCTGTCCCGTCCCATGGGCTCAGCCGTGTGGGAATGCTGAGTGGGAGAGACCGCCTGTGTGTCGGGCTCAGAAGTCTTCTTCGCTTTAGGGCAATTACGTTTCTGTCTTACTTCGTGGAGGAGGAATGAGGGCGCCCAGAGATTTTCTGACATGAAATAACTAAGGACAGAGCATCTGGAGGAGCTGGAAGGAGCCGAAAAGCCAGCATTCCGAAGGTGTCTGTGAGAGCTGCCAGACACTCTGCCGTCATAGGCCTAAGAATCTTTGTGACGGCATGGCAACACTTGGAATCCTAGGACACTGTGGAAGGGCGACTCGCAAACTGGGTGGAAGAAGGTTCCAAGCCCAGTGTTCTTTCATGTACCAAAGAGAACGCAAGTGTCTGAGGCTGGTAGCACATTGTTGCTGGAGAGCACTGCATCCTCGTGGGCCTGTCGGCTACTTGCCTGTTTTCGACCCTCTCAGGAAACTCTTCCAAAACGCCGTTGGGACCTGCTTAGAGAGAACAGCTGCGACGTGGATGCACACAACATTAACCTAGATACTATCCCAGGGTCCCAAGCATCCATTTTTCTCTGGAGGGTAAGTACCCCACGCAGGGATTCAAGCAGGGAGTTTGCCTTGTACAACTTACACAGGAAACTGGGAGGAGACGTTGGGTCACTCTGCTTGTGCTCACACTACGTGGCCCGGAGAAGTTATGATGCAGCAGATGGCAACCCCCTTTCTCCACACATGTGCACCCCAAAGAAGCGCTGGGCAGTTGGTGTTCTCAGGCCAAGAGAAGTCCTTGTTCTCGGCTGCACCTGCTCTGTGGTTCAAAGGTTCTTTTTCTCTGCTCTTTTGGAAGCCTTTCAGACCTGACCCTATCCTGGGCTGCAGAAGCAAAGAGGCATAGAGGCCTTTCACCCTGAAGGCATGGGCTTGTTTCACAAGGAGAATGTGTCCCTCGCCCCTCCAGGGCTGGAGGCCTGTAAGTTGACACCATTTGTTCTGCCCATGGAAATTACAAGTAGGTGTACTCGGTTTGGGCTGCCTCCTGAAACAGTTTGCAGTCGCCTGCCCTCTGAGTACTAGAACTCAAGTTTGATTCCTTGTTGGTAAACCCGGACTTCGCAGGCTAGATGGGAGCAAACGTGTTAAGCTTGTGGAGAAAGCCTTTGACCAATGGCAATATGCTTGTGCTTGTGGCAGGGATTAGTTAGGAACGCTCCCACTCAGGGTTTTTACCTTACAATCAGCTGTGCCTTTGGGCTGAAGCAGGCGACCTGTCTGTATCACATCCTGGGAATTAAGGCCTGAGGGGAGTCTGCCACCTGATTGGCCTCCAGTATAGGCAGCTGAGAAAATGGGGCAAGGCTTAGGGAACCCCCTTACAACGAAATGTTTCTATTCAGAAGAGGAGATTTTGCTACCACGCGTCAGCAGCTCCTCTCCCTCAGAGTGCTGTTCCTGTGTAGACTAGGGAAAACCACCACGGTTTCCAGGTTTTGAACGGCTCTTTTCCCAGTTGGTATCATCCGTGAAAGAGCTAGAAGGGCTGATCTCAACCAATCGGCCTGCACACCGTGAGTCCTTGGGGTAGGGCAGTCCTGAGTCAGTGTGTCTCCTGAAGAAAGAGAGCCAACTTTCCTGCCAGAGGAAAGCACAGCGAGGGCCTGGTGCTTTCTCTAGGAAATTCAAGTGGGCTTCAAAGGTGAGGCCTAGACTATATTGAGGAAAAACTCGTGGTTACGGCTATCTTTCTCCCTCTCTCTGTCCCGTACCCTGGGCTCAGGCGTGTGGGAATGCTGAGTGGCTGAGTCTGCCTCTCTGCCAGGCTCAGAAGGCTTCTTCCCTTTAGGGCAATTCTGTTTGTGTCTTACTTCGTGGAGGAGGAATGAGGGTGGCCAGAGATTTTCTGACATGAAATAACTAATGACAGAGCATCTGGAGGAGCTGGAAGGAGCCAAAAAGCCAGCAGTCCTAAGGTGTCTGTGAGAGCTGCCAGACACTCTGCCGTCCTATGCCTAAGAACTGGCCATTGTGACGACATGGCAACACTTGGAATCCTAGGACACAGTGGAAGTGCGACTCTCAAACGGAATGGAAGAAGCTTCCAAGCCCAGTGTTCTTTCCTGTACCATAGAGAACGCAAAGGTCTGAGGCTTGTAGCTTTTTTCCTGGAGAGCACTGTCACCTCGTGGGGCTGTCGGCTACTTTCCTGTTTCCGACCCTCTCAGGAAACTCTTCCAAAAAGCCACTGGGTCCCGCTTAGAGAGAGAAGCTGCAAAGTGGATGCACAGAACATTAACGTAGATACCAGCCCAGGGTCCCAAGCTTCCATCATTCTCTTGAGGGTACGTACCCCACGCAGGGATTCAAGCAGGGAGTTTGCCTTGTACAACTTACACAGGAAATTGTGATGAGAAGTAGGCCACTCTGCTTGTGCTCACCCTACGTGTCCCAGAGAAGTTATGACGTAGCAGATATCAACCCCCTTTCTCTACACATGTGGACCCCAAAGAAGCGGTGCACAGTGGGTGTTCTCAGGCCAAGTTCAGTCCTTGTTCTGGGCTGCACCTGCTCTGTGGTTCAAAGGTTCTTTGACTCTGCTCCTTTGGAAGCCTTTCAGACCTGACCCTATCCTGGGCTGCAGAAGCAAAGAGGCATAGAGGCCTTTCACCCTGAAGGCATGGGCTTGTTTCACATGGAGAATGTGTCCGTCGCCCCTCCTGGGCTAGGGGCGTGTAGGTTGACACCATTTGTTCTGCCAATGGAAATTACAAGTAGGTGTACTCGGTTTGGGTTGCCTGCCGAAACAGTTTGCAGCCGCCAGCCCTCTGAGTACTAGTCCTCAAGTTTGATTCCTAGCTAGGTAAACCCGGACTTCGGAGGCTAGATGGGAGCAAACGTGTTAAGCTTGTGGAGAAAGCCTTTGACCAATGGCAATATGCTTGTGCTTGTGGCAGGGATTAGGCAGGAACTCTCCCACTCAGGGTTTTTACCTTACGATAAGCTGTGCCTTTGGGCTGAAGCAGGCGACGTGTCTGTATCACATCCTGGGAAGTAGGGCCTGAGGGGAATCTGCCACCTGATTGGCCTCCTTTATAGGCTGCTGAGAAAATGGGGCAAGGCTTACGGAACCCGCTTACAACGAAATGTTTCTATTCAGAAGAGGAGATTTTGCTACCACGCGTCAGCAGCTCCTCTCCCTCACAGTGCTGTTCCTGTGTAGACTAGGGAAAACCACCACGGTTTCCAGGTTTTGAACGGCTCTTTTCCCAGTTGGTATCATCCGTGAAAGAGCTAGAAGGGCTGATCTCAACCAATCGGCCTGCACACCGTGAGTCCTTGGGGTAGGGCAGTCCTGAGTCAGTGTGTCTCCTAAAGAACGAAAGCCAAGTTTCCTGCCAGAGGAAAGCACAGCGAGGCCTGGTGCTTTCTCTAGGAAATTCAAGTGGGCTTGAAAGGTGAGGCCTAGGCTCTATTGAGGAAAAGCTCGTGCTTACGGCTATCTTTCTCCCTCTCTCTGTCCCGTTACCTGGGCTCAGCCATGTGCGAATGCTGAGTGGCAGAGTCTGCCTCTCTGCCAGGCTCAGAAGGCTTCTTCCCTTTAGGGCAATTCTGTTTGTGTCTTACTTCGTGGAGGAGGAATGAGGGTGGCCAGAGATTTTCTGACATGAAATAACTAATGACAGAGCATCTGGAGGAGCTGGAAGGAGCCGAAAAGCCGGCATTCCGAAGGTGTCTGTGAGAGCTGCCAGACACTCTGCCGTCATAGGCCTAAGAATCTTTGTGACGGCATGGCAACACTTGGAATCCTAGGACACTGTGGAAGGGCGACTCGCAAACTGGATGGAAGAAGCTTCCAAGCCCAGTGTTCTTTCATGTACCAAAGAGAACGCAAGTGTCTGAGGCTGGTAGCATTGTTGCTGGAGAGCACTGGCATCCTTGTGGGCCTGTCGGCTACTTGCCTGTTTCCGACCCTCTCAGGAAACTTTTCCAAAACGCCGTTGGGACCTGCTTAGAGAGAACAGCTGCGAAGTGGATGCACACAACATTAACCTAGATACTATCCCAGGGTCCCAAGCATCCATTTTTCTCTGGAGGGTAAGTACCCCACGCAGGGATTCAAGCAGGGAGTTTGCCTTGTACAACTTACACAGGAAACTGGGAGGAGACGTTGGGTCACTCTGCTTGTGCTCACACTACGTGGCCCGGAGAAGTTATGATGCAGCAGATGGCAACCCCCTTTCTCCACACATGTGCACCCCAAAGAAGCGCTGGGCAGTTGGTGTTCTCAGGCCAAGAGAAGTCCTTGTTCTCGGCTGCACCTGCTCTGTGGTTCAAAGGTTCTTTTTCTCTGCTCTTTTGGAAGCCTTTCAGACCTGACCCTATCCTGGGCTGCAGAAGCAAAGAGGCATAGAGGCCTTTCACCCTGAAGGCATGGGCTTGTTTCACAAGGAGAATGTGTCCCTCGCCCCTCCAGGGCTGGAGGCCTGTAAGTTGACACCATTTGTTCTGCCCATGGAAATTACAAGTAGGTGTACTCGGTTTGGGCTGCCTGCTGAAACAGTTTGCAGCCGCCTGCCCTCTGAGTACTAGAACTCAAGTTTGATTCCTTGTTGGTAAACCCGGACTTCGCAGGCTAGATGGGAGCAAACGTGTTAAGCTTGTGGAGAAAGCCTTTGACCAATGGCAATATGCTTGTGCTTGTGGCAGGGATTAGTTAGGAACGCTCCCACTCAGGGTTTTTACCTTACAATCAGCTGTGCCTTTGGGCTGAAGCAGGCGACGTGTCTGTATCACATCCTGGGAAGTAAGGCCTGAGGGGAGTCTGCCACCTGATTGGCCTCCAGTATAGGCAGCTGAGAAAATGGGGCAAGGCTTAGGGAACCCCCTTACAACGAAATGTTTCTATTCAGAAGAGGAGATTTTGCTACCACGCGTCAGCAGCTCCTCTCCCTCAGAGTGCTGTTCCTGTGTAGACTAGGGAAAACCACCACGGTTTCCAGGTTTTGAACGGCTCTTTTCCCAGTTGGTATCATCCGTGAAAGAGCTAGAAGGGCTGATCTCAACCAATCGGCCTGCACACCGTGCGTCCTTGGGGTAGGGCAGTCCTGAGTCAGTGTGTCTCCTGAAGAAAGAGAGCCAACTTTCCTGCCAGAGGAAAGCACAGCGAGGGCCTGGTGCTTTCTCTAGGAAATTCAAGTGGGCTTCAAAGGTGAGGCCTAGACTATATTGAGGAAAAACTCGTGGTTACGGCTATCTTTCTCCCTCTCTCTGTCCCGTACCCTGGGCTCAGGCGTGTGGGAATGCTGAGTGGCTGAGTCTGCCTCTCTGCCAGGCTCAGAAGGCTTCTTCCCTTTAGGGCAATTCTGTTTGTGTCTTACTTCGTGGAGGAGGAATGAGGGTGGCCAGAGATTTTCTGACATGAAATAACTAATGACAGAGCATCTGGAGGAGCTGGAAGGAGCCAAAAAGCCAGCAGTCCTAAGGTGTCTGTGAGAGCTGCCAGACACTCTGCCGTCCTATGCCTAAGAACTGGCCATTGTGACGACATGGCAACACTTGGAATCCTAGGACACAGTGGAAGTGCGACTCTCAAACGGAATGGAAGAAGCTTCCAAGCCCAGTGTTCTTTCCTGTACCATAGAGAACGCAAAGGTCTGAGGCTTGTAGCCTTTTTCCTGGAGAGCACTGTCACCTCGTGGGGCTGTCGGCTACTTTCCTGTTTCCGACCGTCTCAGGAAACTCTTCCAAAAAGCCATTGGGACCCGCTTAGAGAGAGAAGCTGCGAAGTGGATGCACAGAACATTAACGTAGATACCAGCCCAGGGTCCCAAGCTTCCATCATTCTCTTGAGGGTACGTACCCCACGCAGGGATTCAAGCAGGGAGTTTGCCTTGTACAACTTACACAGGAAATTGTGATGAGAAGTAGGCCACTCTGCTTGTGCTCACCCTACGTGTCCCAGACAAGTTATGACGTAGCAGATATCAACCCCCTTTCTCTACACATGTGGACCCCAAAGAAGCGGTGCACAGTGTGTGTTCTCAGGCCAAGTTCAGTCCTTGTTCTGGGCTGCACCTGCTCTGTGGTTCAAAGGTTTTTTGACTCTGCTCCTTTGGAAGCCTTTCAGACCTGACCCTATCCTGGGCTGCAGAAGCAAAGAGGCATAGAGGCCTTTCACCCTGAAGGCATGGGCTTGTTTCACATGGAGAATGTGTCCGTCGCCCCTCCTGGGCTAGGGGCGTGTAGGTTGACACCATTTGTTCTGCCAATGGAAATTACAAGTAGGTGTACTCGGTTTGGGTTGCCTGCCGAAACAGTTTGCAGCCGCCAGCCCTCTGAGTACTAGTCCTCAAGTTTGATTCCTAGCTAGGTAAACCCGGATTTCGGAGGCTAGATGGGAGCAAACGTGTTAAGCTTGTGGAGAAAGCCTTTGACCAATGGCAATATGCTTGTGCTTGTGGCAGGGATTAGGCAGGAACTCTCCCACTCAGGGTTTTTACCTTACGATAAGCTGTGCCTTTGGGCTGAAGCAGGCGACGTGTCTGTATCACATCCTGGGAAGTAGGGCCTGAGGGGAGTCTGCCACCTGATTGGCCTCCTTTATAGGCTGCTGAGAAAATGGGGCAAGGCTTACGGAACCCGCTTACAACGAAATGTTTCTATTCAGAAGAGGAGATTTTGCTACCACGCGTCAGCAGCTCCTCTCCCTCAGAGTGCTGTTCCTGTGTAGACTAGGGAAAACCACCACGGTTTCCAGGTTTTGAACGGCTCTTTTCCCAGTTGGTATCATCCGTGAAAGAGCTAGAAGGGCTGATCTCAACCAATCGGCCTGCACACCGTGAGTCCTTGGGGTAGGGCAGTCCTGAGTCAGTGTGTCTCCTGAAGAAAGAGAGCCAACTTTCCTGCCAGAGGAAAGCACAGCGAGGGCCTGGTGCTTTCTCTAGGAAATTCAAGTGGGCTTCAAAGGTGAGGCCTAGACTATATTGAGGAAAAACTCGTGGTTACGGCTATCTTTCTCCCTCTCTCTGTCCCGTACCCTGGGCTCAGGCGTGTGGGAATGCTGAGTGGCTGAGTCTGCCTCTCTGCCAGGCTCAGAAGGCTTCTTCCCTTTAGGGCAATTCTGTTTGTGTCTTACTTCGTGGAGGAGGAATGAGGGTGGCCAGAGATTTTCTGACATGAAATAACTAATGACAGAGCATCTGGAGGAGCTGGAAGGAGCCAAAAAGCCAGCAGTCCTAAGGTGTCTGTGAGAGCTGCCAGACACTCTGCCGTCCTATGCCTAAGAACTGGCCATTGTGACGACATGGCAACACTTGGAATCCTAGGACACAGTGGAAGTGCGACTCTCAAACGGAATGGAAGAAGCTTCCAAGCCCAGTGTTCTTTCCTGTACCATAGAGAACGCAAAGGTCTGAGGCTTGTAGCTTTTTTCCTGGAGAGCACTGTCACCTCGTGGGGCTGTCGGCTACTTTCCTGTTTCCGACCCTCTCAGGAAACTCTTCCAAAAAGCCACTGGGTCCCGCTTAGAGAGAGAAGCTGCAAAGTGGATGCACAGAACATTAACGTAGATACCAGCCCAGGGTCCCAAGCTTCCATCATTCTCTTGAGGGTACGTACCCCACGCAGGGATTCAAGCAGGGAGTTTGCCTTGTACAACTTACACAGGAAATTGTGATGAGAAGTAGGCCACTCTGCTTGTGCTCACCCTACGTGTCCCAGAGAAGTTATGACGTAGCAGATATCAACCCCCTTTCTCTACACATGTGGACCCCAAAGAAGCGGTGCACAGTGGGTGTTCTCAGGCCAAGTTCAGTCCTTGTTCTGGGCTGCACCTGCTCTGTGGTTCAAAGGTTCTTTGACTCTGCTCCTTTGGAAGCCTTTCAGACCTGACCCTATCCTGGGCTGCAGAAGCAAAGAGGCATAGAGGCCTTTCACCCTGAAGGCATGGGCTTGTTTCACATGGAGAATGTGTCCGTCGCCCCTCCTGGGCTAGGGGCGTGTAGGTTGACACCATTTGTTCTGCCAATGGAAATTACAAGTAGGTGTACTCGGTTTGGGTTGCCTGCCGAAACAGTTTGCAGCCGCCAGCCCTCTGAGTACTAGTCCTCAAGTTTGATTCCTAGCTAGGTAAACCCGGACTTCGGAGGCTAGATGGGAGCAAACGTGTTAAGCTTGTGGAGAAAGCCTTTGACCAATGGCAATATGCTTGTGCTTGTGGCAGGGATTAGGCAGGAACTCTCCCACTCAGGGTTTTTACCTTACGATAAGCTGTGCCTTTGGGCTGAAGCAGGCGACGTGTCTGTATCACATCCTGGGAAGTAGGGCCTGAGGGGAATCTGCCACCTGATTGGCCTCCTTTATAGGCTGCTGAGAAAATGGGGCAAGGCTTACGGAACCCGCTTACAACGAAATGTTTCTATTCAGAAGAGGAGATTTTGCTACCACGCGTCAGCAGCTCCTCTCCCTCACAGTGCTGTTCCTGTGTAGACTAGGGAAAACCACCACGGTTTCCAGGTTTTGAACGGCTCTTTTCCCAGTTGGTATCATCCGTGAAAGAGCTAGAAGGGCTGATCTCAACCAATCGGCCTGCACACCGTGAGTCCTTGGGGTAGGGCAGTCCTGAGTCAGTGTGTCTCCTAAAGAACGAAAGCCAAGTTTCCTGCCAGAGGAAAGCACAGCGAGGCCTGGTGCTTTCTCTAGGAAATTCAAGTGGGCTTGAAAGGTGAGGCCTAGGCTCTATTGAGGAAAAGCTCGTGCTTACGGCTATCTTTCTCCCTCTCTCTGTCCCGTTACCTGGGCTCAGCCATGTGCGAATGCTGAGTGGCAGAGTCTGCCTCTCTGCCAGGCTCAGAAGGCTTCTTCCCTTTAGGGCAATTCTGTTTGTGTCTTACTTCGTGGAGGAGGAATGAGGGTGGCCAGAGATTTTCTGACATGAAATAACTAATGACAGAGCATCTGGAGGAGCTGGAAGGAGCCGAAAAGCCGGCATTCCGAAGGTGTCTGTGAGAGCTGCCAGACACTCTGCCGTCATAGGCCTAAGAATCTTTGTGACGGCATGGCAACACTTGGAATCCTAGGACACTGTGGAAGGGCGACTCGCAAACTGGATGGAAGAAGCTTCCAAGCCCAGTGTTCTTTCATGTACCAAAGAGAACGCAAGTGTCTGAGGCTGGTAGCATTGTTGCTGGAGAGCACTGGCATCCTTGTGGGCCTGTCGGCTACTTGCCTGTTTCCGACCCTCTCAGGAAACTTTTCCAAAACGCCGTTGGGACCTGCTTAGAGAGAACAGCTGCGAAGTGGATGCACACAACATTAACCTAGATACTATCCCAGGGTCCCAAGCATCCATTTTTCTCTGGAGGGTAAGTACCCCACGCAGGGATTCAAGCAGGGAGTTTGCCTTGTACAACTTACACAGGAAACTGGGAGGAGACGTTGGGTCACTCTGCTTGTGCTCACACTACGTGGCCCGGAGAAGTTATGATGCAGCAGATGGCAACCCCCTTTCTCCACACATGTGCACCCCAAAGAAGCGCTGGGCAGTTGGTGTTCTCAGGCCAAGAGAAGTCCTTGTTCTCGGCTGCACCTGCTCTGTGGTTCAAAGGTTCTTTTTCTCTGCTCTTTTGGAAGCCTTTCAGACCTGACCCTATCCTGGGCTGCAGAAGCAAAGAGGCATAGAGGCCTTTCACCCTGAAGGCATGGGCTTGTTTCACAAGGAGAATGTGTCCCTCGCCCCTCCAGGGCTGGAGGCCTGTAAGTTGACACCATTTGTTCTGCCCATGGAAATTACAAGTAGGTGTACTCGGTTTGGGCTGCCTGCTGAAACAGTTTGCAGCCGCCTGCCCTCTGAGTACTAGAACTCAAGTTTGATTCCTTGTTGGTAAACCCGGACTTCGCAGGCTAGATGGGAGCAAACGTGTTAAGCTTGTGGAGAAAGCCTTTGACCAATGGCAATATGCTTGTGCTTGTGGCAGGGATTAGTTAGGAACGCTCCCACTCAGGGTTTTTACCTTACAATCAGCTGTGCCTTTGGGCTGAAGCAGGCGACGTGTCTGTATCACATCCTGGGAAGTAAGGCCTGAGGGGAGTCTGCCACCTGATTGGCCTCCAGTATAGGCAGCTGAGAAAATGGGGCAAGGCTTAGGGAACCCCCTTACAACGAAATGTTTCTATTCAGAAGAGGAGATTTTGCTACCACGCGTCAGCAGCTCCTCTCCCTCAGAGTGCTGTTCCTGTGTAGACTAGGGAAAACCACCACGGTTTCCAGGTTTTGAACGGCTCTTTTCCCAGTTGGTATCATCCGTGAAAGAGCTAGAAGGGCTGATCTCAACCAATCGGCCTGCACACCGTGCGTCCTTGGGGTAGGGCAGTCCTGAGTCAGTGTGTCTCCTGAAGAAAGAGAGCCAACTTTCCTGCCAGAGGAAAGCACAGCGAGGGCCTGGTGCTTTCTCTAGGAAATTCAAGTGGGCTTCAAAGGTGAGGCCTAGACTATATTGAGGAAAAACTCGTGGTTACGGCTATCTTTCTCCCTCTCTCTGTCCCGTACCCTGGGCTCAGGCGTGTGGGAATGCTGAGTGGCTGAGTCTGCCTCTCTGCCAGGCTCAGAAGGCTTCTTCCCTTTAGGGCAATTCTGTTTGTGTCTTACTTCGTGGAGGAGGAATGAGGGTGGCCAGAGATTTTCTGACATGAAATAACTAATGACAGAGCATCTGGAGGAGCTGGAAGGAGCCAAAAAGCCAGCAGTCCTAAGGTGTCTGTGAGAGCTGCCAGACACTCTGCCGTCCTATGCCTAAGAACTGGCCATTGTGACGACATGGCAACACTTGGAATCCTAGGACACAGTGGAAGTGCGACTCTCAAACGGAATGGAAGAAGCTTCCAAGCCCAGTGTTCTTTCCTGTACCATAGAGAACGCAAAGGTCTGAGGCTTGTAGCCTTTTTCCTGGAGAGCACTGTCACCTCGTGGGGCTGTCGGCTACTTTCCTGTTTCCGACCGTCTCAGGAAACTCTTCCAAAAAGCCATTGGGACCCGCTTAGAGAGAGAAGCTGCGAAGTGGATGCACAGAACATTAACGTAGATACCAGCCCAGGGTCCCAAGCTTCCATCATTCTCTTGAGGGTACGTACCCCACGCAGGGATTCAAGCAGGGAGTTTGCCTTGTACAACTTACACAGGAAATTGTGATGAGAAGTAGGCCACTCTGCTTGTGCTCACCCTACGTGTCCCAGAGAAGTTATGACGTAGCAGATATCAACCCCCTTTCTCTACACATGTGGACCCCAAAGAAGCGGTGCACAGTGTGTGTTCTCAGGCCAAGTTCAGTCCTTGTTCTGGGCTGCACCTGCTCTGTGGTTCAAAGGTTTTTTGACTCTGCTCCTTTGGAAGCCTTTCAGACCTGACCCTATCCTGGGCTGCAGAAGCAAAGAGGCATAGAGGCCTTTCACCCTGAAGGCATGGGCTTGTTTCACATGGAGAATGTGTCCGTCGCCCCTCCTGGGCTAGGGGCGTGTAGGTTGACACCATTTGTTCTGCCAATGGAAATTACAAGTAGGTGTACTCGGTTTGGGTTGCCTGCCGAAACAGTTTGCAGCCGCCAGCCCTCTGAGTACTAGTCCTCAAGTTTGATTCCTAGCTAGGTAAACCCGGATTTCGGAGGCTAGATGGGAGCAAACGTGTTAAGCTTGTGGAGAAAGCCTTTGACCAATGGCAATATGCTTGTGCTTGTGGCAGGGATTAGGCAGGAACTCTCCCACTCAGGGTTTTTACCTTACGATAAGCTGTGCCTTTGGGCTGAAGCAGGCGACGTGTCTGTATCACATCCTGGGAAGTAGGGCCTGAGGGGAGTCTGCCACCTGATTGGCCTCCTTTATAGGCTGCTGAGAAAATGGGGCAAGGCTTACGGAACCCGCTTACAACGAAATGTTTCTATTCAGAAGAGGAGATTTTGCTACCACGCGTCAGCAGCTCCTCTCCCTCAGAGTGCTGTTCCTGTGTAGACTAGGGAAAACCACCACGGTTTCCAGGTTTTGAACGGCTCTTTTCCCAGTTGGTATCATCCGTGAAAGAGCTAGAAGGGCTGATCTCAACCAATCGGCCTGCACACCGTGAGTCCTTGGGGTAGGGCAGTCCTGAGTCAGTGTGTCTCCTAAAGAACGAAAGCCAAGTTTCCTGCCAGAGGAAAGCACAGCGAGGCCTGGTGCTTTCTCTAGGAAATTCAAGTGGGCTTGAAAGGTGAGGCCTAGGCTCTATTGAGGAAAAGCTCGTGCTTACCGCTATCTTTCTCCCTCTCTCTGTCCCGTTACCTGGGCTCAGCCGTGTGCGAATACTGAGTGGCAGAGTCTCCCTCTCTGCCAGGCTCAGAAGGCTTCTTCCCTTTAGGGCAATTCTGTTTGTGTCTTACTTCGTGGAGGAGGAATGAGGGTGGCCAGAGATTTTCTGACATGAAATAACTAATGACAGAGCATCTGGAGGAGCTGGAAGGAGCCGAAAAGCCGGCATTCCGAAGGTGTCTGTGAGAGCTGCCAGACACTCTGCCGTCATAGGCCTAAGAATCTTTGTGACGGCATGGCAACACTTGGAATCTTAGGACACTGTGGAAGGGCGACTCGCAAACTGGATGGAAGAAGCTTCCAAGCCCACTGTTCTTTCATGTACCAAAGAGAACGCAAGTGTCTGAGGCTGGTAGCATTGTTGCTGGAGAGCACTGGCATCCTTGTGGGCCTGTCGGCTACTTGCCTGTTTCCGACCCTCTCAGGAAACTCTTCCAAAACGCCGTTGGGACCTGCTTAGAGAGAACAGCTGCGACGTGGATGCACACAACATTAACCTAGATACTATCCCAGGGTCCCAAGCATCCATTTTTCTCTGGAGGGTAAGTACCCCACGCAGGGATTCAAGTAGGGAGTTTGCCTTGTACAACTTACACAGGAAACTGGGAGGAGACGTTGGGTCACTCTGCTTGTGCTCACACTACGTGGCCCGGAGAAGTTATGATGCAGCAGATGGCAACCCCCTTTCTCCACACATGTGCATCCCAAAGAAGCGCTGGGCAGTTGGTGTTCTCAGGCCAAGAGAAGTCCTTGTTCTCGGCTGCACCTGCTCTGTGGTTCAAAGGTTCTTTATCTCTGCTCTTTTGGAAGCCTTTCAGACCTGACCCTATCCTGGGCTGCAGAAGCAAAGAGGCATAGAGGCCTTTCACCCTGAAGGCATGGGCTTGTTTCACAAGGAGAATGTGTCCCTCGCCCCTCCAGGGCTGGAGGCCTGTAAGTTGACACCATTTGTTCTGCCCATGGAAATTACAAGTAGGTGTACTCGGTTTGGGCTGCCTGCTGAAACAGTTTGCAGTCGCCTGCCCTCTGAGTACTAGAACTCAAGTTTGATTCCTTGTTGGTAAACCCGGACTTCGCAGGCTAGATGGGAGCAAACGTGTTAAGCTTGTGGAGAAAGCCTTTGACCAATGGCAATATGCTTGTGCTTGTGGCAGGGATTAGTTAGGAACGCTCCCACTCAGGGTTTTTACCTTACAATCAGCTGTGCCTTTGGGCTGAAGCAGGCGACGTGTCTGTATCACATCCTGGGAAGTAAGGCCTGAGGGGAGTCTGCCACCTGATTGGCCTCCAGTATAGGCAGCTGAGAAAATGGGGCAAGGCTTAGGGAACCCCCTTACAACGAAATGTTTCTATTCAGAAGAGGAGATTTTGCTACCACGCGTCAGCAGCTCCTCTCCCTCAGAGTGCTGTTCCTGTGTAGACTAGGGAAAACCACCACGGTTTCCAGGTTTTGAACGGCTCTTTTCCCAGTTGGTATCATCCGTGAAAGAGCTAGAAGGGCTGATCTCAACCAATCGGCCTGCACACCGTGCGTCCTTGGGGTAGGGCAGTCCTGAGTCAGTGTGTCTCCTGAAGAAAGAGAGCCAAGTTTCCTGCCAGAGGAAAGCACAGCGAGGGCCTGGTGCTTTCTCTAGGAAATTCAAGTGGGCTTCAAAGGTGAGGCCTAGACTATATTGAGGAAAAACTCGTGGTTACGGCTATCTTTCTCCCTCTCTCTGTCCCGTACCCTGGGCTCAGGCGTGTGGGAATGCTGAGTGGCTGAGTCTGCCTCTCTGCCAGGCTCAGAAGGCTTCTTCCCTTTAGGGCAATTCTGTTTGTGTCTTACTTCGTGGAGGAGGAATGAGGGTGGCCAGAGTTTTTCTGACATGAAATAACTAATGACAGAGCATCTGGAGGAGCTGGAAGGAGCCAAAAAGCCAGCAGTCCTAAGGTGTCTGTGAGAGCTGCCAGACACTCTGCCGTCCTATGCCTAAGAACTGGCCATTGTGACGACATGGCAACACTTGGAATCCTAGGACACAGTGGAAGTGCGACTCTCAAACGGAATGGAAGAAGCTTCCAAGCCCAGTGTTCTTTCCTGTACCATAGAGAACGCAAAGGTCTGAGGCTTGTAGCCTTTTTCCTGGAGAGCACTGTCACCTCGTGGGGCTGTCGGCTACTTTCCTGTTTCCGACCCTCTCAGGAAACTCTTCCAAAAAGCCACTGGGTCCCGCTTAGAGAGAGAAGCTGCAAAGTGGATGCACAGAACATTAACGTAGATACCAGCCCAGGGTCCCAAGCTTCCATCATTCTCTTGAGGGTACGTACCCCACGCAGGGATTCAAGCAGGGAGTTTGCCTTGTACAACTTACACAGGAAATTGTGATGAGAAGTAGGCCACTCTGCTTGTGCTCACCCTACGTGTCCCAGAGAAGTTATGACGTAGCAGATATCAACCCCCTTTCTCTACACATGTGGACCCCAAAGAAGCGGTGCACAGTGGGTGTTCTCAGGCCAAGTTCAGTCCTTGTTCTGGGCTGCACCTGCTCTGTGGTTCAAAGGTTCTTTGACTCTGCTCCTTTGGAAGCCTTTCAGACCTGACCCTATCCTGGGCTGCAGAAGCAAAGAGGCATAGAGGCCTTTCACCCTGAAGGCATGGGCTTGTTTCACATGGAGAATGTGTCCGTCGCCCCTCCTGGGCTAGGGGCGTGTAGGTTGACACCATTTGTTCTGCCAATGGAAATTACAAGTAGGTGTACTCGGTTTGGGTTGCCTGCCGAAACAGTTTGCAGCCGCCAGCCCTCTGAGTACTAGTCCTCAAGTTTGATTCCTAGCTAGGTAAACCCGGACTTCGGAGGCTAGATGGGAGCAAACGTGTTAAGCTTGTGGAGAAAGCCTTTGACCAATGGCAATATGCTTGTGCTTGTGGCAGGGATTAGGCAGGAACTCTCCCACTCAGGGTTTTTACCTTACGATAAGCTGTGCCTTTGGGCTGAAGCAGGCGACGTGTCTGTATCACATCCTGGGAAGTAGGGCCTGAGGGGAATCTGCCACCTGATTGGCCTCCTTTATAGGCTGCTGAGAAAATGGGGCAAGGCTTACGGAACCCGCTTACAACGAAATGTTTCTATTCAGAAGAGGAGATTTTGCTACCACGCGTCAGCAGCTCCTCTCCCTCACAGTGCTGTTCCTGTGTAGACTAGGGAAAACCACCACGGTTTCCAGGTTTTGAACGGCTCTTTTCCCAGTTGGTATCATCCGTGAAAGAGCTAGAAGGGCTGATCTCAACCAATCGGCCTGCACACCGTGAGTCCTTGGGGTAGGGCAGTCCTGAGTCAGTGTGTCTCCTAAAGAACGAAAGCCAAGTTTCCTGCCAGAGGAAAGCACAGCGAGGCCTGGTGCTTTCTCTAGGAAATTCAAGTGGGCTTGAAAGGTGAGGCCTAGGCTCTATTGAGGAAAAGCTCGTGCTTACGGCTATCTTTCTCCCTCTCTCTGTCCCGTTACCTGGGCTCAGCCATGTGCGAATGCTGAGTGGCAGAGTCTGCCTCTCTGCCAGGCTCAGAAGGCTTCTTCCCTTTAGGGCAATTCTGTTTGTGTCTTACTTCGTGGAGGAGGAATGAGGGTGGCCAGAGATTTTCTGACATGAAATAACTAATGACAGAGCATCTGGAGGAGCTGGAAGGAGCCGAAAAGCCGGCATTCCGAAGGTGTCTGTGAGAGCTGCCAGACACTCTGCCGTCATAGGCCTAAGAATCTTTGTGACGGCATGGCAACACTTGGAATCCTAGGACACTGTGGAAGGGCGACTCGCAAACTGGATGGAAGAAGCTTCCAAGCCCAGTGTTCTTTCATGTACCAAAGAGAACGCAAGTGTCTGAGGCTGGTAGCATTGTTGCTGGAGAGCACTGGCATCCTTGTGGGCCTGTCGGCTACTTGCCTGTTTCCGACCCTCTCAGGAAACTTTTCCAAAACGCCGTTGGGACCTGCTTAGAGAGAACAGCTGCGAAGTGTATGCACACAACATTAACCTAGATACTATCCCAGGGTCCCAAGCATCCATTTTTCTCTGGAGGGTAAGTACCCCACGCAGGGATTCAAGCAGGGAGTTTGCCTTGTACAACTTACACAGGAAACTGGGAGGAGACGTTGGGTCACTCTGCTTGTGCTCACACTACGTGGCCCGGAGAAGTTATGATGCAGCAGATGGCAACCCCCTTTCTCCACACATGTGCACCCCAAAGAAGCGCTGGGCAGTTGGTGTTCTCAGGCCAAGAGAAGTCCTTGTTCTCGGCTGCACCTGCTCTGTGGTTCAAAGGTTCTTTTTCTCTGCTCTTTTGGAAGCCTTTCAGACCTGACCCTATCCTGGGCTGCAGAAGCAAAGAGGCATAGAGGCCTTTCACCCTGAAGGCATGGGCTTGTTTCACAAGGAGAATGTGTCCCTCGCCCCTCCAGGGCTGGAGGCCTGTAAGTTGACACCATTTGTTCTGCCCATGGAAATTACAAGTAGGTGTACTCGGTTTGGGCTGCCTGCTGAAACAGTTTGCAGTCGCCTGCCCTCTGAGTACTAGAACTCAAGTTTGATTCCTTGTTGGTAAACCCGGACTTCGCAGGCTAGATGGGAGCAAACGTGTTAAGCTTGTGGAGAAAGCCTTTGACCAATGGCAATATGCTTGTGCTTGTGGCAGGGATTAGTTAGGAACGCTCCCACTCAGGGTTTTTACCTTACAATCAGCTGTGCCTTTGGGCTGAAGCAGGCGACGTGTCTGTATCACATCCTGGGAAGTAAGGCCTGAGGGGAGTCTGCCACCTGATTGGCCTCCAGTATAGGCAGCTGAGAAAATGGGGCAAGGCTTAGGGAACCCCCTTACAACGAAATGTTTCTATTCAGAAGAGGAGATTTTGCTACCACGCGTCAGCAGCTCCTCTCCCTCAGAGTGCTGTTCCTGTGTAGACTAGGGAAAACCACCACGGTTTCCAGGTTTTGAACGGCTCTTTTCCCAGTTGGTATCATCCGTGAAAGAGCTAGAAGGGCTGATCTCAACCAATCGGCCTGCACACCGTGAGTCCTTGGGGTAGGGCAGTCCTGAGTCAGTGTGTCTCCTGAAGAAAGAGAGCCAACTTTCCTGCCAGAGGAAAGCACAGCGAGGGCCTGGTGCTTTCTCTAGGAAATTCAAGTGGGCTTCAAAGGTGAGGCCTAGACTATATTGAGGAAAAACTCGTGGTTACGGCTATCTTTCTCCCTCTCTCTGTCCCGTACCCTGGGCTCAGGCGTGTGGGAATGCTGAGTGGCTGAGTCTGCCTCTCTGCCAGGCTCAGAAGGCTTCTTCCCTTTAGGGCAATTCTGTTTGTGTCTTACTTCGTGGAGGAGGAATGAGGGTGGCCAGAGATTTTCTGACATGAAATAACTAATGACAGAGCATCTGGAGGAGCTGGAAGGAGCCAAAAAGCCAGCAGTCCTAAGGTGTCTGTGAGAGCTGCCAGGCACTCTGCCGTCCTATGCCTAAGAACTGGCCATTGTGACGACATGGCAACACTTGGAATCCTAGGACACAGTGGAAGTGCGACTCTCAAACGGAATGGAAGAAGCTTCCAAGCCCAGTGTTCTTTCCTGTACCATAGAGAACGCAAAGGTCTGAGGCTTGTAGCCTTTTTCCTGGAGAGCACTGTCACCTCGTGGGGCTGTCGGCTACTTTCCTGTTTCCGACCGTCTCAGGAAACTCTTCCAAAAAGCCATTGGGACCCGCTTAGAGAGAGAAGCTGCGAAGTGGATGCACAGAACATTAACGTAGATACCAGCCCAGGGTCCCAAGCTTCCATCATTCTCTTGAGGGTACGTACCCCACGCAGGGATTCAAGCAGGGAGTTTGCCTTGTACAACTTACACAGGAAATTGTGATGAGAAGTAGGCCACTCTGCTTGTGCTCACCCTACGTGTCCCAGAGAAGTTATGACGTAGCAGATATCAACCCCCTTTCTCTACACATGTGGACCCCAAAGAAGCGGTGCACAGTGTGTGTTCTCAGGCCAAGTTCAGTCCTTGTTCTGGGCTGCACCTGCTCTGTGGTTCAAAGGTTTTTTGACTCTGCTCCTTTGGAAGCCTTTCAGACCTGACCCTATCCTGGGCTGCAGAAGCAAAGAGGCATAGAGGCCTTTCACCCTGAAGGCATGGGCTTGTTTCACATGGAGAATGTGTCCGTCGCCCCTCCTGGGCTAGGGGCGTGTAGGTTGACACCATTTGTTCTGCCAATGGAAATTACAAGTAGGTGTACTCGGTTTGGGTTGCCTGCCGAAACAGTTTGCAGCCGCCAGCCCTCTGAGTACTAGTCCTCAAGTTTGATTCCTAGCTAGGTAAACCCGGACTTCGGAGGCTAGATGGGAGCAAACGTGTTAAGCTTGTGGAGAAAGCCTTTGACCAATGGCAATATGCTTGTGCTTGTGGCAGGGATTAGGCAGGAACTCTCCCACTCAGGGTTTTTACCTTACGATAAGCTGTGCCTTTGGGCTGAAGCAGGCGACGTGTCTGTATCACATCCTGGGAAGTAGGGCCTGAGGGGAGTCTGCCACCTGATTGGCCTCCTTTATAGGCTGCTGAGAAAATGGGGCAAGGCTTACGGAACCCGCTTACAACGAAATGTTTCTATTCAGAAGAGGAGATTTTGCTACCACGCGTCAGCAGCTCCTCTCCCTCAGAGTGCTGTTCCTGTGTAGACTAGGGAAAACCACCACGGTTTCCAGGTTTTGAACGGCTCTTTTCCCAGTTGGTATCATCCGTGAAAGAGCTAGAAGGGCTGATCTCAACCAATCGGCCTGCACACCGTGAGTCCTTGGGGTAGGGCAGTCCTGAGAGAGTGTGTCTCCTAAAGAACGAAAGCCAAGTTTCCTGCCAGAGGAAAGCACAGCGAGGCCTGGTGCTTTCTCTAGGAAATTCAAGTGGGCTTGAAAGGTGAGGCCTAGGCTCTATTGAGGAAAAGCTCGTGCTTACGGCTATCTTTCTCCCTCTCTCTGTCCCGTTACCTGGGCTCAGCCGTGTGCGAATGCTGAGTGGCAGAGTCTGCCTCTCTGCCAGGCTCAGAAGGCTTCTTCCCTTTAGGGCAATTCTGTTTGTGTCTTACTTCGTGGAGGAGGAATGAGGGTGGCCAGAGATTTTCTGACATGAAATAACTAATGACAGAGCATCTGGAGGAGCTGGAAGGAGCCGAAAAGCCGGCATTCCGAAGGTGTCTGAGAGAGCTGCCAGACACTCTGCCGTCATAGGCCTAAGAATCTTTGTGACGGCATGGCAACACTTGGAATCCTAGGACACTGTGGAAGGGCGACTCGCAAACTGGATGGAAGAAGCTTCCAAGCCCACTGTTCTTTCATGTACCAAAGAGAACGCAAGTGTCTGAGGCTGGTAGCATTGTTGCTGGAGAGCACTGGCATCCTTGTGGGCCTGTCGGCTACTTGCCTGTTTCCGACCCTCTCAGGAAACTCTTCCAAAACGCCGTTGGGACCTGCTTAGAGAGAACAGCTGCGACGTGGATGCACACAACATTAACCTAGATACTATCCCAGGGTCCCAAGCATCCATTTTTCTCTGGAGGGTAAGTACCACACGCAGGGATTCAAGCAGGGAGTTTGCCTTGTACAACTTACACAGGAAACTGGGAGGAGACGTTGGGTCACTCTGCTTGTGCTCACACTACGTGGCCCGGAGAAGTTATGATGCAGCAGATGGCAACCCCCTTTCTCCACACATGTGCACCCCAAAGAAGCGCTGGGCAGTTGGTGTTCTCAGGCCAAGAGAAGTCCTTGTTCTCGGCTGCACCTGCTCTGTGGTTCAAAGGTTCTTTATCTCTGCTCTTTTGGAAGCCTTTCAGACCTGACCCTATCCTGGGCTGCAGAAGCAAAGAGGCATAGAGGCCTTTCACCCTGAAGGCATGGGCTTGTTTCACAAGGAGAATGTGTCCCTCGCCCCTCCAGGGCTGGAGGCCTGTAAGTTGACACCATTTGTTCTGCCCATGGAAATTACAAGTAGGTGTACTCGGTTTGGGCTGCCTGCTGAAACAGTTTGCAGTCGCCTGCCCTCTGAGTACTAGAACTCAAGTTTGATTCCTTGTTGGTAAACCCGGACTTCGCAGGCTAGATGGGAGCAAACGTGTTAAGCTTGTGGAGAAAGCCTTTGACCAATGGCAATATGCTTGTGCTTGTGGCAGGGATTAGTTAGGAACGCTCCCACTCAGGGTTTTTACCTTACAATCAGCTGTGCCTTTGGGCTGAAGCAGGCGACGTGTCTGTATCACATCCTGGGAAGTAAGGCCTGAGGGGAGTCTGCCACCTGATTGGCCTCCAGTATAGGCAGCTGAGAAAATGGGGCAAGGCTTAGGGAACCCCCTTACAACGAAATGTTTCTATTCAGAAGAGGAGATTTTGCTACCACGCGTCAGCAGCTCCTCTCCCTCAGAGTGCTGTTCCTGTGTAGACTAGGGAAAACCACCACGGTTTCCAGGTTTTGAACGGCTCTTTTCCCAGTTGGTATCATCCGTGAAAGAGCTAGAAGGGCTGATCTCAACCAATCGGCCTGCACACCGTGCGTCCTTGGGGTAGGGCAGTCCTGAGTCAGTGTGTCTCCTGAAGAAAGAGAGCCAAGTTTCCTGCCAGAGGAAAGCACAGCGAGGGCCTGGTGCTTTCTCTAGGAAATTCAAGTGGGCTTCAAAGGTGACGCCTAGACTATATTGAGGAAAAACTCGTGGTTACGGCTATCTTTCTCCCTCTCTCTGTCCCGTACCCTGGGCTCAGGCGTGTGGGAATGCTGAGTGGCTGAGTCTGCCTCTCTGCCAGGCTCAGAAGGCTTCTTCCCTTTAGGGCAATTCTGTTTGTGTCTTACTTCGTGGAGGAGGAATGAGGGCGCCCAGAGATTTTCTGACATGAAATAACTAAGGACAGAGCATCTGGAGGAGCTGGAAGGAGCCGAAAAGCCAGCATTCCGAAGGTGTCTGTGAGAGCTGCCAGACACTCTGCCGTCATAGGCCTAAGAATCTTTGTGACGGCATGGCAACACTTGGAATCCTAGGACACTGTGGAAGGGCGACTCGCAAACTGGGTGGAAGAAGGTTCCAAGCCCAGTGTTCTTTCATGTACCAAAGAGAACGCAAGTGTCTGAGGCTGGGAGCATTGTTGCTGGAGAGCACTGCATCCTCGTGGGCCTGTGGGCTACTTGCCTGTTTCCGACCCTCTCAGGAAACTCTTCCAAAACGCCGTCGGGGCCCGCTTAGAGAGCGAAGCTGCGAAGTGGATGCTCGGAATATTAACCTATTTACTGGCCCCGGGTCCCAAGCATCCATCCTTCTCTGGAGGGTACGTACCCCACCAAGGGATTCAAGCAGGGAGTATGCCTTGTACAACTTACACAGGAAACTGGGTTGAGATGAAGGGCCACGATGCTTGTGCTCACACTACGTGCGCCAGAGAAGTTATGACGTAGCAGATATCAACCCCCTTTCTTTACACATGTGGACCCCAAAGAAGTGCTGGGCCGTGGGTGTTCTCAGGCCAAGAGCAGTCCTTGTTCTGGCCTTCACCTGCTCTGTGGATCAAAGGTTCTTTGACTCTGCTCCTTTGGAAGCCTTTCAGAGCTGACCCTATGCCTTGGCTGCTGAAGCACAGAGGCATAGAGGCCTTTCACCCTGAAGGCATGGGCTTGTTTCCCATGGAAAGAGTCTATGTCGCCCCTCCCCGGCTGGAAGCGTGTAAGTTGACACCATTTTTTCTGCCCATGGAAAATACAAGAAGGTGTACTCGGTTTGGGCTGCCTGGTAAAAGAGTTTGCAGTCGCCAGCACCCTGAGTACTATTCCTCAAGTTTGATTATTCCTAGCTAGGTAAACCCGGACTTCGGAGGCTAGATGGGAGCAAACGTGTTAAGCTTGTGGAGAAAGCCTTTGACCAATGGCAAAATGCTCGTGCTTGTGGCGGGGATTAGGCAGGAACTCTCCCACTCAAGGTTTGTACTTACGATAAGCTTTCCTTTTAGGCTGAACCAGGCGACGTGTGTGTATCACATCCTGGGAAGCAGGGCCTGAGGGGAAACCGCCACCTGACTGGCCTCCATTATAGGCAGCTGACAAAACGGTCCCAAGCTTACGGAACCCACTTACCACGAAATGTTTCTCTTCAGAAGAGGAGATTTTGCTACCACGCGTCAGCAGCTCCTCTCCCTCAGAGTGCTGTTCTTGTTTAGACTAGGGAAAACCACCACGATTTCCAGGTTTTGAACGGCTCTTTTCCCAGTTGGTTTCATCCGAGAAAGAGCCAGAAGGGCTGATCTCAGGCAATCGGCCTGCACACCG
Source organism: Eschrichtius robustus (assembly GCF_028021215.1). Classification (NCBI taxonomy): domain Eukaryota; kingdom Metazoa; phylum Chordata; class Mammalia; order Artiodactyla; family Eschrichtiidae; genus Eschrichtius; species Eschrichtius robustus. Next base: position 62,217,769 of record NC_090837.1, read on the forward strand.
TGAGTCCTTGGGGTAGGGCAGTCCTGAGTCAATGTGTCTCCTAAAGAACGAAAGCAAAGTTTCCTGCCACAGCAAAGCACAGAGAGGCCTGGTGCTTTCTCTAGGAAATTCAAGTGGGCTTGAAAGGTGAGGCCTAGACTACATTGTGGAAAAGATCGGGATTACGGCTACCTCTCCCCCTCTCTCTGCCCCGTACCCTGTGCTCAGCCGTGTGGGAATGCTGATTGGGAGAGTCTGCCTCTCTGCCGGGCTCAGAAGGCTTCTTCCCGTTTGGGCAATTCCGTTTGTGTCTTACTTCGTGGAGGAGGAATGAGGGCGCCCAGAGGTTTTCTGACGTGAAATAACTAATGACAGAGCATCTGGAGGAGCTGGTTTCTCGGTGGAAGGAGCCAAAAAGCCAGCATTCCGAAGGTCTCTTTGAGAGCTGCCAGACACTCTGCCGTCATAGGCCTAAGAATTGGCCCTTGTAACGGCACGGCAACACTTGGAATCCTAGGACACTGTGGAAGGGCGACTCGCAAACTGGATGGAAGAAGCTTCCAAGCCCAGTGTTCTTTCATGTACCAAAGAGAACGCAAGTGTCTGACGCTGGTAGCATTGTTGCTGGAGAGCACTGGCCTCCTTGTGGGCCTGTCGGCTACTTTCCTGTTTCCGACCCTCTCAGGAAACTCTTCCAGAATACCGTTGGAACCTGCTTAGAGAGCGAAGCTGCGAAGTGGATGCACAGAACATTAACCTAGATACCAGCCCAGGGTCCCTAGCATCCATTTTTCTCTGGAGGGTACTTACCCCACACAGGGATTCAAGCAGCGCGTTTGCCTTGTACAACTTACACAGGAAAATGGGATGAGACGTTGGGTCACTCTGCTTGTGCTCACACTACGTGCCCCGGAGAAGTTATGACGCAGCAGATGTCCACCCCCTTTCTCTACACATGTGGACCCCAAAGAGGCGCTGGGTAGTGGGTGTTCTCAGGCCAAGAGCAGTCCTTGTTCTGGGCTGCACATGCTTTGTGGTTCACAGGTTGTCTGACCCTGCTCCTTTGGGAGACTTTCAGAGCTGACGCTATCCCTGGGCTGCCCAAGCAAAGAGGCATAGAGGCCTTTCACCCTGAAGGCCATGGGCTTGTTTCCCATGGAGAATGTGTACGTCGCCCCTCCCGGGCTGGAGGCGTGTAAGTTGACACCATGTATTCTGCCCACGGAAAATCCAAGTAGGTGTACTCGATTTGGGCTGCCTGGTGAAACAGTGTGCAGTCGCCAGCACCCGGAGTACTTTTCCTCTAGTTTGATTCCTAGCTAGGTAAACCCGGACTTCGGAGGCTAGGTGGCAGCAAACGTGTTAAGCTTGTGGGGAAACCCTTTGACCAATGGGCAATATGCTTGTGCGTGTGGCCGGAGTTAGGCAGGAACTCTCCCACTCAGGGTTTTTACCTTACGATAAGCTGTCCCTTTTGGCTGAAGCAGCGGGCGTGTCTGTATCACAGCCTGGGAAGCAGGGCCTGAGGGGAGGCTGCCAACTGACTAGCCTCCATTATAGGCAGCTGAGAAAATGGGGCAATTCTTATGGAACCCGCTTACAACGAAATGTTTCTCTTCAGAAGAGGGGATTTTGCTACCACACGTCAGCAGCTCCTCTCCCTCAGAGTGCTGTTCCTGTGTAGACTAGGGAAAACCACCATGGTCTCCAGCTTTTGAACGGCTCTTTTCCCAGTTGGTTTCATCCGTGAAAGAGCCAGAAGGGCTGATCTCAAGCAATCGGCCTGCACAACCTGAGTCCTTGGGGTCAGGCAGTCCTGAGTCATTGTGCCACCAAAAGAATGAAAGCAAAGTTGCCTGCCACAGGAAATCACAGCGAGGCCTGGTGCTTTCTCTCGGAAATTGAAGTGGGCTTGAAAGGTGAGGCTTATACTACATTGTGGAAAAGCTCGTGGTTACGGCTATCTTTCTCCCTCTCTCTGTCCCGTCCCATGGGCTCAGCCGTGTGGGAATGCTGAGTGGGAGAGACCGCCTGTGTGTCGGGCTCAGAAGTCTTCTTCGCTTTAGGGCAATTACGTTTCTGTCTTACTTCGTGGAGGAGGAATGAGGGCGCCCAGAGATTTTCTGACATGAAATAACTAAGGACAGAGCATCTGGAGGAGCTGGAAGGAGCCGAAAAGCCAGCATTCCGAAGGTGTCTGTGAGAGCTGCCAGACACTCTGCCGTCATAGGCCTAAGAATCTTTGTGACGGCATGGCAACACTTGGAATCCTAGGACACTGTGGAAGGGCGACTCGCAAACTGGGTGGAAGAAGGTTCCAAGCCCAGTGTTCTTTCATGTACCAAAGAGAACGCAAGTGTCTGAGGCTGGTAGCACATTGTTGCTGGAGAGCACTGCATCCTCGTGGGCCTGTCGGCTACTTGCCTGTTTCCGACCCTCTCAGGAAACTCTTCCAAAACGCCGTTGGGACCTGCTTAGAGAGAACAGCTGCGACGTGGATGCACACAACATTAACCTAGATACTATCCCAGGGTCCCAAGCATCCATTTTTCTCTGGAGGGTAAGTACCCCACGCAGGGATTCAAGCAGGGAGTTTGCCTTGTACAACTTACACAGGAAACTGGGAGGAGACGTTGGGTCACTCTGCTTGTGCTCACACTACGTGGCCCGGAGAAGTTATGATGCAGCAGATGGCAACCCCCTTTCTCCACACATGTGCACCCCAAAGAAGCGCTGGGCAGTTGGTGTTCTCAGGCCAAGAGAAGTCCTTGTTCTCGGCTGCACCTGCTCTGTGGTTCAAAGGTTCTTTATCTCTGCTCTTTTGGAAGCCTTTCAGACCTGACCCTATCCTGGGCTGCAGAAGCAAAGAGGCATAGAGGCCTTTCACCCTGAAGGCATGGGCTTGTTTCACAAGGAGAATGTGTCCCTCGCCCCTCCAGGGCTGGAGGCCTGTAAGTTGACACCATTTGTTCTGCCCATGGAAATTACAAGTAGGTGTACTCGGTTTGGGCTGCCTGCTGAAACAGTTTGCAGTCGCCTGCCCTCTGAGTACTAGAACTCAAGTTTGATTCCTTGTTGGTAAACCCGGACTTCGCAGGCTAGATGGGAGCAAACGTGTTAAGCTTGTGGAGAAAGCCTTTGACCAATGGCAATATGCTTGTGCTTGTGGCAGGGATTAGTTAGGAACGCTCCCACTCAGGGTTTTTACCTTACAATCAGCTGTGCCTTTGGGCTGAAGCAGGCGACGTGTCTGTATCACATCCTGGGAAGTAAGGCCTGAGGGGAGTCTGCCACCTGATTGGCCTCCAGTATAGGCAGCTGAGAAAATGGGGCAAGGCTTAGGGAACCCCCTTACAACGAAATGTTTCTATTCAGAAGAGGAGATTTTGCTACCACGCGTCAGCAGCTCCTCTCCCTCAGAGTGCTGTTCCTGTGTAGACTAGGGAAAACCACCACGGTTTCCAGGTTTTGAACGGCTCTTTTCCCAGTTGGTATCATCCGTGAAAGAGCTAGAAGGGCTGATCTCAACCAATCGGCCTGCACACCGTGAGTCCTTGGGGTAGGGCAGTCCTGAGTCAGTGTGTCTCCTGAAGAAAGAGAGCCAACTTTCCTGCCAGAGGAAAGCACAGCGAGGGCCTGGTGCTTTCTCTAGGAAATTCAAGTGGGCTTCAAAGGTGAGGCCTAGACTATATTGAGGAAAAACTCGTGGTTACGGCTATCTTTCTCCCTCTCTCTGTCCCGTACCCTGGGCTCAGGCGTGTGGGAATGCTGAGTGGCTGAGTCTGCCTCTCTGCCAGGCTCAGAAGGCTTCTTCCCTTTAGGGCAATTCTGTTTGTGTCTTACTACGTGGAGGAGGAATGAGGGTGGCCAGAGATTTTCTGACATGAAATAACTAATGACAGAGCATCTGGAGGAGCTGGAAGGAGCCAAAAAGCCAGCAGTCCTAAGGTGTCTGTGAGAGCTGCCAGACACTCTGCCGTCCTATGCCTAAGAACTGGCCATTGTGACGACATGGCAACACTTGGAATCCTAGGACACAGTGGAAGTGCGACTCTCAAACGAAATGGAAGAAGCTTCCAAGCCCAGTGTTCTTTCCTGTACCGTAGAGAACGCAAAGGTCTGAGGCTTGTAGCCTTTTTCCTGGAGAGCACTGTCACCTCGTGGGGCTGTCGGCTACTTTCCTGTTTCCGACCCTCTCAGGAAACTCTTCCAAAAAGCCATTGGGACCCGCTTAGAGAGAGAAGCTGCGAAGTGGATGCACAGAACATTAACGTAGATACCAGCCCAGGGTCCCAAGCTTCCATCATTCTCTTGAGGGTACGTACCCCACGCAGGGATTCAAGCAGGGAGTTTGCCTTGTACAACTTACACAGGAAATTGTGATGAGAAGTAGGCCACTCTGCTTGTGCTCACCCTACGTGTCCCAGAGAAGTTATGACGTAGCAGATATCAACCCCCTTTCTCTACACATGTGGACCCCAAAGAAGCGGTGCACAGTGGGTGTTCTCAGGCCAAGTTCAGTCCTTGTTCTGGGCTGCACCTGCTCTGTGGTTCAAAGGTTCTTTGACTCTGCTCCTTTGGAAGCCTTTCAGACCTGACCCTATCCCTTGGCTGCAGAAGCAAAGAGGCATAGAGGCCTTTCACCCTGAAGGCATGGGCTTGTTTCACATGGAGAATGTGTCCGTCGCCCCTCCTGGGCTAGGGGCGTGTAGGTTGACACCATTTGTTCTGCCAATGGAAATTACAAGTAGGTGTACTCGGTTTGGGTTGCCTGCCGAAACAGTTTGCAGCCGCCAGCCCTCTGAGTACTAGTCCTCAAGTTTGATTCCTAGCTAGGTAAACCCGGACTTCGGAGGCTAGATGGGAGCAAACGTGTTAAGCTTGTGGAGAAAGCCTTTGACCAATGGCAATATGCTTGTGCTTGTGGCAGGGATTAGGCAGGAACTCTCCCACTCAGGGTTTTTACCTTACGATAAGCTGTGCCTTTGGGCTGAAGCAGGCGACGTGTCTGTATCACATCCTGGGAAGTAGGGCCTGAGGGGAGTCTGCCACCTGATTGGCCTCCTTTATAGGCTGCTGAGAAAATGGGGCAAGGCTTACGGAACCCGCTTACAACGAAATGTTTCTATTCAGAAGAGGAGATTTTGCTACCACGCGTCAGCAGCTCCTCTCCCTCAGAGTGCTGTTCCTGTGTAGACTAGGGAAAACCACCACGGTTTCCAGGTTTTGAACGGCTCTTTTCCCAGTTGGTATCATCCGTGAAAGAGCTAGAAGGGCTGATCTCAACCAATCGGCCTGCACACCGTGAGTCCTTGGGGTAGGGCAGTCCTGAGTCAGTGTGTCTCCTAAAGAACGAAAGCCAAGTTTCCTGCCAGAGGAAAGCACAGCGAGGCCTGGTGCTTTCTCTAGGAAATTCAAGTGGGCTTGAAAGGTGAGGCCTAGGCTCTATTGAGGAAAAGCTCGTGCTTACGGCTATCTTTCTCCCTCTCTCTGTCCCGTTACCTGGGCTCAGCCGTGTGCGAATGCTGAGTGGCAGAGTCTGCCTCTCTGCCAGGCTCAGAAGGCTTCTTCCCTTTAGGGCAATTCTGTTTGTGTCTTACTTCGTGGAGGAGGAATGAGGGTGGCCAGAGATTTTCTGACATGAAATAACTAATGACAGAGCATCTGGAGGAGCTGGAAGGAGCCGAAAAGCCGGCATTCCGAAGGTGTCTGTGAGAGCTGCCAGACACTCTGCCGTCATAGGCCTAAGAATCTTTGTGACGGCATGGCAACACTTGGAATCCTAGGACACTGTGGAAGGGCGACTCGCAAACTGGATGGAAGAAGCTTCCAAGCCCACTGTTCTTTCATGTACCAAAGAGAACGCAAGTGTCTGAGGCTGGTAGCATTGTTGCTGGAGAGCACTGGCATCCTTGTGGGCCTGTCGGCTACTTGCCTGTTTCCGACCCTCTCAGGAAACTCTTCCAAAACGCCGTTGGGACCTGCTTAGAGAGAACAGCTGCGACGTGGATGCACACAACATTAACCTAGATACTATCCCAGGGTCCCAAGCATCCATTTTTCTCTGGAGGGTAAGTACCCCACGCAGGGATTCAAGCAGGGAGTTTGCCTTGTACAACTTACACAGGAAACTGGGAGGAGACGTTGGGTCACTCTGCTTGTGCTCACACTACGTGGCCCGGAGAAGTTATGATGCAGCAGATGGCAACCCCCTTTCTCCACACATGTGCATCCCAAAGAAGCGCTGGGCAGTTGGTGTTCTCAGGCCAAGAGAAGTCCTTGTTCTCGGCTGCACCTGCTCTGTGGTTCAAAGGTTCTTTATCTCTGCTCTTTTGGAAGCCTTTCAGACCTGACCCTATCCTGGGCTGCAGAAGCAAAGAGGCATAGAGGCCTTTCACCCTGAAGGCATGGGCTTGTTTCACAAGGAGAATGTGTCCCTCGCCCCTCCAGGGCTGGAGGCCTGTAAGTTGACACCATTTGTTCTGCCCATGGAAATTACAAGTAGGTGTAGTCGGTTTGGGCTGCCTGCTGAAACAGTTTGCAGCCGCCTGCCCTCTGAGTACTAGAACTCAAGTTTGATTCCTTGTTGGTAAACCCGGACTTCGCAGGCTAGATGGGAGCAAACGTGTTAAGCTTGTGGAGAAAGCCTTTGACCAATGGCAATATGCTTGTGCTTGTGGCAGGGATTAGTTAGGAACGCTCCCACTCAGGGTTTTTACCTTACAATCAGCTGTGCCTTTGGGCTGAAGCAGGCGACGTGTCTGTATCACATCCTGGGAAGTAAGGCCTGAGGGGAGTCTGCCACCTGATTGGCCTCCAGTATAGGCAGCTGAGAAAATGGGGCAAGGCTTAGGGAACCCCCTTACAACGAAATGTTTCTATTCAGAAGAGGAGATTTTGCTACCACGCGTCAGCAGCTCCTCTCCCTCAGAGTGCTGTTCCTGTGTAGACTAGGGAAAACCACCACGGTTTCCAGGTTTTGAACGGCTCTTTTCCCAGTTGGTATCATCCGTGAAAGAGCTAGAAGGGCTGATCTCAACCAATCGGCCTGCACACCGTGCGTCCTTGGGGTAGGGCAGTCCTGAGTCAGTGTGTCTCCTGAAGAAAGAGAGCCAAGTTTCCTGCCAGAGGAAAGCACAGCGAGGGCCTGGTGCTTTCTCTAGGAAATTCAAGTGGGCTTCAAAGGTGAGGCCTAGACTATATTGAGGAAAAACTCATGGTTACGGCTATCTTTCTCCCTCTCTCTGTCCCGTACCCTGGGCTCAGGCGTGTGGGAATGCTGAGTGGCTGAGTCTGCCTCTCTGCCAGGCTCAGAAGGCTTCTTCCCTTTAGGGCAATTCTGTTTGTGTCTTACTTCGTGGAGGAGGAATGAGGGTGGCCAGAGATTTTCTGACATGAAATAACTAATGACAGAGCATCTGGAGGAGCTGGAAGGAGCCAAAAAGCCAGCAGTCCTAAGGTGTCTGTGAGAGCTGCCAGACACTCTGCCGTCCTATGCCTAAGAACTGGCCATTGTGACGACATGGCAACACTTGGAATCCTAGGACACAGTGGAAGTGCGACTCTCAAACGAAATGGAAGAAGCTTCCAAGCCCAGTGTTCTTTCCTGTACCGTAGAGAACGCAAAGGTCTGAGGCTTGTAGCCTTTTTCCTGGAGAGCACTGTCACCTCGTGGGGCTGTCGGCTACTTTCCTGTTTCCGACCCTCTCAGGAAACTCTTCCAAAAAGCCATTGGGACCCGCTTAGAGAGAGAAGCTGCGAAGTGGATGCACAGAACATTAACGTAGATACCAGCCCAGGGTCCCAAGCTTCCATCATTCTCTTGAGGGTACGTACCCCACGCAGGGATTCAAGCAGGGAGTTTGCCTTGTACAACTTACACAGGAAATTGTGATGAGAAGTAGGCCACTCTGCTTGTGCTCACCCTACGTGTCCCAGAGAAGTTATGACGTAGCAGATATCAACCCCCTTTCTCTACACATGTGGACCCCAAAGAAGCGGTGCGCAGTGGGTGTTCTCAGGCCAAGTTCAGTCCTTGTTCTGGGCTGCACCTGCTCTGTGGTTCAAAGGTTCTTTGACTCTGCTCCTTTGGAAGCCTTTCAGACCTGACCCTATCCCTTGGCTGCAGAAGCAAAGAGGCATAGAGGCCTTTCACCCTGAAGGCATGGGCTTGTTTCACATGGAGAATGTGTCCGTCGCCCCTCCTGGGCTAGGGGCGTGTAGGTTGACACCATTTGTTCTGCCAATGGAAATTACAAGTAGGTGTACTCGGTTTGGGTTGCCTGCCGAAACAGTTTGCAGCCGCCAGCCCTCTGAGTACTAGTCCTCAAGTTTGATTCCTAGCTAGGTAAACCCGGACTTCGGAGGCTAGATGGGAGCAAACGTGTTAAGCTTGTGGAGAAAGCCTTTGACCAATGGCAATATGCTTGTGCTTGTGGCAGGGATTAGGCAGGAACTCTCCCACTCAGGGTTTTTACCTTACGATAAGCTGTGCCTTTGGGCTGAAGCAGGCGACGTGTCTGTATCACATCCTGGGAAGTAGGGCCTGAGGGGAATCTGCCACCTGATTGGCCTCCTTTATAGGCTGCTGAGAAAATGGGGCAAGGCTTACGGAACCCGCTTACAACGAAATGTTTCTATTCAGAAGAGGAGATTTTGCTACCACGCGTCAGCAGCTCCTCTCCCTCACAGTGCTGTTCCTGTGTAGACTAGGGAAAACCACCACGGTTTCCAGGTTTTGAACGGCTCTTTTCCCAGTTGGTATCATCCGTGAAAGAGCTAGAAGGGCTGATCTCAACCAATCGGCCTGCACACCGTGAGTCCTTGGGGTAGGGCAGTCCTGAGTCAGTGTGTCTCCTAAAGAACGAAAGCCAAGTTTCCTGCCAGAGGAAAGCACAGCGAGGCCTGGTGCTTTCTCTAGGAAATTCAAGTGGGCTTGAAAGGTGAGGCCTAGGCTCTATTGAGGAAAAGCTCGTGCTTACGGCTATCTTTCTCCCTCTCTCTGTCCCGTTACCTGGGCTCAGCCGTGTGCGAATGCTGAGTGGCAGAGTCTGCCTCTCTGCCAGGCTCAGAAGGCTTCTTCCCTTTAGGGCAATTCTGTTTGTGTCTTACTTCGTGGAGGAGGAATGAGGGTGGCCAGAGATTTTCTGACATGAAATAACTAACGACAGAGCATCTGGAGGAGCTGGAAGGAGCCGAAAAGCCGGCATTCCGAAGGTGTCTGTGAGAGCTGCCAGACACTCTGCCGTCATAGGCCTAAGAATCTTTGTGACGGCATGGCAACACTTGGAATCCTAGGACACTGTGGAAGGGCGACTCGCAAACTGGATGGAAGAAGCTTCCAAGCCCACTGTTCTTTCATGTACCAAAGAGAACGCAAGTGTCTGAGGCTGGTAGCATTGTTGCTGGAGAGCACTGGCATCCTTGTGGGCCTGTCGGCTACTTGCCTGTTTCCGACCCTCTCAGGAAACTCTTCCAAAACGCCGTTGGGACCTGCTTAGAGAGAACAGCTGCGACGTGGATGCACACAACATTAACCTAGATACTATCCCAGGGTCCCAAGCATCCATTTTTCTCTGGAGGGTAAGTACCCCACGCAGGGATTCAAGTAGGGAGTTTGCCTTGTACAACTTACACAGGAAACTGGGAGGAGACGTTGGGTCACTCTGCTTGTGCTCACACTACGTGGCCCGGAGAAGTTATGATGCAGCAGATGGCAACCCCCTTTCTCCACACATGTGCATCCCAAAGAAGCGCTGGGCAGTTGGTGTTCTCAGGCCAAGAGAAGTCCTTGTTCTCGGCTGCACCTGCTCTGTGGTTCAAAGGTTCTTTATCTCTGCTCTTTTGGAAGCCTTTCAGACCTGACCCTATCCTGGGCTGCAGAAGCAAAGAGGCATAGAGGCCTTTCACCCTGAAGGCATGGGCTTGTTTCACAAGGAGAATGTGTCCCTCGCCCCTCCAGGGCTGGAGGCCTGTAAGTTGACACCATTTGTTCTGCCCATGGAAATTACAAGTAGGTGTACTCGGTTTGGGCTGCCTGCTGAAACAGTTTGCAGTCGCCTGCCCTCTGAGTACTAGAACTCAAGTTTGATTCCTTGTTGGTAAACCCGGACTTCGCAGGCTAGATGGGAGCAAACGTGTTAAGCTTGTGGAGAAAGCCTTTGACCAATGGCAATATGCTTGTGCTTGTGGCAGGGATTAGTTAGGAACGCTCCCACTCAGGGTTTTTACCTTACAATCAGCTGTGCCTTTGGGCTGAAGCAGGCGACGTGTCTGTATCACATCCTGGGAAGTAAGGCCTGAGGGGAGTCTGCCACCTGATTGGCCTCCAGTATAGGCAGCTGAGAAAATGGGGCAAGGCTTAGGGAACCCCCTTACAACGAAATGTTTCTATTCAGAAGAGGAGATTTTGCTACCACGCGTCAGCAGCTCCTCTCCCTCACAGTGCTGTTCCTGTGTAGACTAGGGAAAACCACCACGGTTTCCAGGTTTTGAACGGCTCTTTTCCCAGTTGGTATCATCCGTGAAAGAGCTAGAAGGGCTGATCTCAACCAATCGGCCTGCACACCGTGCGTCCTTGGGGTAGGGCAGTCCTGAGTCAGTGTGTCTCCTGAAGAAAGAGAGCCAAGTTTCCTGCCAGAGGAAAGCACAGCGAGGGCCTGGTGCTTTCTCTAGGAAATTCAAGTGGGCTTCAAAGGTGAGGCCTAGACTATATTGAGGAAAAACTCGTGGTTACGGCTATCTTTCTCCCTCTCTCTGTCCCGTACCCTGGGCTCAGGCGTGTGGGAATGCTGAGTGGCTGAGTCTGCCTCTCTGCCAGGCTCAGAAGGCTTCTTCCCTTTAGGGCAATTCTGTTTGTGTCTTACTTCGTGGAGGAGGAATGAGGGTGGCCAGAGATTTTCTGACATGAAATAACTAATGACAGAGCATCTGGAGGAGCTGGAAGGAGCCAAAAAGCCAGCAGTCCTAAGGTGTCTGTGAGAGCTGCCAGACACTCTGCCGTCCTATGCCTAAGAACTGGCCATTGTGACGACATGGCAACACTTGGAATCCTAGGACACAGTGGAAGTGCGACTCTCAAACGAAATGGAAGAAGCTTCCAAGCCCAGTGTTCTTTCCTGTACCGTAGAGAACGCAAAGGTCTGAGGCTTGTAGACTTTTTCCTGGAGAGCACTGTCACCTCGTGGGGCTGTCGGCTACTTTCCTGTTTCCGACCCTCTCAGGAAACTCTTCCAAAAAGCCATTGGGACCCGCTTAGAGAGAGAAGCTGCGAAGTGGATGCACAGAACATTAACGTAGATACCAGCCCAGGGTCCCAAGCTTCCATCATTCTCTTGAGGGTACGTACCCCACGCAGGGATTCAAGCAGGGAGTTTGCCTTGTACAACTTACACAGGAAATTGTGATGAGAAGTAGGCCACTCTGCTTGTGCTCACCCTACGTGTCCCAGAGAAGTTATGACGTAGCAGATATCAACCCCCTTTCTCTACACATGTGGACCCCAAAGAAGCGGTGCGCAGTGGGTGTTCTCAGGCCAAGTTCAGTCCTTGTTCTGGGCTGCACCTGCTCTGTGGTTCAAAGGTTCTTTGACTCTGCTCCTTTGGAAGCCTTTCAGACCTGACCCTATCCCTTGGCTGCAGAAGCAAAGAGGCATAGAGGCCTTTCACCCTGAAGGCATGGGCTTGTTTCACATGGAGAATGTGTCCGTCGCCCCTCCTGGGCTAGGGGCGTGTAGGTTGACACCATTTGTTCTGCCAATGGAAATTACAAGTAGGTGTACTCGGTTTGGGTTGCCTGCCGAAACAGTTTGCAGCCGCCAGCCCTCTGAGTACTAGTCCTCAAGTTTGATTCCTAGCTAGGTAAACCCGGACTTCGGAGGCTAGATGGGAGCAAACGTGTTAAGCTTGTGGAGAAAGCCTTTGACCAATGGCAATATGCTTGTGCTTGTGGCAGGGATTAGGCAGGAACTCTCCCACTCAGGGTTTTTACCTTACGATAAGCTGTGCCTTTGGGCTGAAGCAGGCGACGTGTCTGTATCACATCCTGGGAAGTAGGGCCTGAGGGGAGTCTGCCACCTGATTGGCCTCCTTTATAGGCTGCTGAGAAAATGGGGCAAGGCTTACGGAACCCGCTTACAACGAAATGTTTCTATTCAGAAGAGGAGATTTTGCTACCACGCGTCAGCAGCTCCTCTCCCTCAGAGTGCTGTTCCTGTGTAGACTAGGGAAAACCACCACGGTTTCCAGGTTTTGAACGGCTCTTTTCCCAGTTGGTATCATCCGTGAAAGAGCTAGAAGGGCTGATCTCAACCAATCGGCCTGCACACCGTGAGTCCTTGGGGTAGGGCAGTCCTGAGTCAGTGTGTCTCCTAAAGAACGAAAGCCAAGTTTCCTGCCAGAGGAAAGCACAGCGAGGCCTGGTGCTTTCTCTAGGAAATTCAAGTGGGCTTGAAAGGTGAGGCCTAGGCTCTATTGAGGAAAAGCTCGTGCTTACGGCTATCTTTCTCCCTCTCTCTGTCCCGTTACCCGGGCTCAGCCGTGTGCGAATGCTGAGTGGCAGAGTCTGCCTCTCTGCCAGGCTCAGAAGGCTTCTTCCCTTTAGGGCAATTCTGTTTGTGTCTTACTTCGTGGAGGAGGAATGAGGGTGGCCAGAGATTTTCTGACATGAAATAACTAACGACAGAGCATCTGGAGGAGCTGGAAGGAGCCGAAAAGCCGGCATTCCGAAGGTGTCTGTGAGAGCTGCCAGACACTCTGCCGTCATAGGCCTAAGAATCTTTGTGATGGCATGGCAACACTTGGAATCCTAGGACACTGTGGAAGGGCGACTCGCAAACTGGATGGAAGAAGCTTCCAAGCCCAGTGTTCTTTCATGTACCAAAGAGAACGCAAGTGTCTGAGGCTGGTAGCATTGTTGCTGGAGAGCACTGGCATCCTTGTGGGCCTGTCGGCTACTTGCCTGTTTCCGACCCTCTCAGGAAACTCTTCCAAAACGCCGTTGGGACCTGCTTAGAGAGAACAGCTGCGACGTGGATGCACACAACATTAACCTAGATACTATCCCAGGGTCCCAAGCATCCATTTTTCTCTGGAGGGTAAGTACCCCACGCAGGGATTCAAGTAGGGAGTTTGCCTTGTACAACTTACACAGGAAAGTGGGAGGAGACGTTGGGTCACTCTGCTTGTGCTCACACTACGTGGCCCGGAGAAGTTATGATGCAGCAGATGGCAACCCCCTTTCTCCACACATGTGCATCCCAAAGAAGCGCTGGGCAGTTGGTGTTCTCAGGCCAAGAGAAGTCCTTGTTCTCGGCTGCACCTGCTCTGTGGTTCAAAGGTTCTTTATCTCTGCTCTTTTGGAAGCCTTTCAGACCTGACCCTATCCTGGGCTGCAGAAGCAAAGAGGCATAGAGGCCTTTCACCCTGAAGGCATGGGCTTGTTTCACAAGGAGAATGTGTCCCTCGCCCCTCCAGGGCTGGAGGCCTGTAAGTTGACACCATTTGTTCTGCCCATGGAAATTACAAGTAGGTGTACTCGGTTTGGGCTGCCTGCTGAAACAGTTTGCAGTCGCCTGCCCTCTGAGTACTAGAACTCAAGTTTGATTCCTTGTTGGTAAACCCGGACTTCGCAGGCTAGATGGGAGCAAACGTGTTAAGCTTGTGGAGAAAGCCTTTGACCAATGGCAATATGCTTGTGCTTGTGGCAGGGATTAGTTAGGAACGCTCCCACTCAGGGTTTTTACCTTACAATCAGCTGTGCCTTTGGGCTGAAGCAGGCGACGTGTCTGTATCACATCCTGGGAAGTAAGGCCTGAGGGGAGTCTGCCACCTGATTGGCCTCCAGTATAGGCAGCTGAGAAAATGGGGCAAGGCTTAGGGAACCCCCTTACAACGAAATGTTTCTATTCAGAAGAGGAGATTTTGCTACCACGCGTCAGCAGCTCCTCTCCCTCAGAGTGCTGTTCCTGTGTAGACTAGGGAAAACCACCACGGTTTCCAGGTTTTGAACGGCTCTTTTCCCAGTTGGTATCATCCGTGAAAGAGCTAGAAGGGCTGATCTCAACCAATCGGCCTGCACACCGTGCGTCCTTGGGGTAGGGCAGTCCTGAGTCAGTGTGTCTCCTGAAGAAAGAGAGCCAAGTTTCCTGCCAGAGGAAAGCACAGCGAGGGCCTGGTGCTTTCTCTAGGAAATTCAAGTGGGCTTCAAAGGTGAGGCCTAGACTATATTGAGGAAAAACTCGTGGTTACGGCTATCTTTCTCCCTCTCTCTGTCCCGTACCCTGGGCTCAGGCGTGTGGGAATGCTGAGTGGCTGAGTCTGCCTCTCTGCCAGGCTCAGAAGGCTTCTTCCCTTTAGGGCAATTCTGTTTGTGTCTTACTTCGTGGAGGAGGAATGAGGGTGGCCAGAGATTTTCTGACATGAAATAACTAATGACAGAGCATCTGGAGGAGCTGGAAGGAGCCAAAAAGCCAGCAGTCCTAAGGTGTCTGTGAGAGCTGCCAGACACTCTGCCGTCCTATGCCTAAGAACTGGCCATTGTGACGACATGGCAACACTTGGAATCCTAGGACACAGTGGAAGTGCGACTCTCAAACGAAATGGAAGAAGCTTCCAAGCCCAGTGTTCTTTCCTGTACCGTAGAGAACGCAAAGGTCTGAGGCTTGTAGCCTTTTTCCTGGAGAGCACTGTCACCTCGTGGGGCTGTCGGCTACTTTCCTGTTTCCGACCCTCTCAGGAAACTCTTCCAAAAAGCCATTGGGACCCGCTTAGAGAGAGAAGCTGCGAAGTGGATGCACAGAACATTAACGTAGATACCAGCCCAGGGTCCCAAGCTTCCATCATTCTCTTGAGGGTACGTACCCCACGCAGGGATTCAAGCAGGGAGTTTGCCTTGTACAACTTACACAGGAAATTGTGATGAGAAGTAGGCCACTCTGCTTGTGCTCACCCTACGTGTCCCAGAGAAGTTATGACGTAGCAGATATCAACCCCCTTTCTCTACACATGTGGACCCCAAAGAAGCGGTGCGCAGTGGGTGTTCTCAGGCCAAGTTCAGTCCTTGTTCTGGGCTGCACCTGCTCTGTGGTTCAAAGGTTCTTTGACTCTGCTCCTTTGGAAGCCTTTCAGACCTGACCCTATCCCTTGGCTGCAGAAGCAAAGAGGCATAGAGGCCTTTCACCCTGAAGGCATGGGCTTGTTTCACATGGAGAATGTGTCCGTCGCCCCTCCTGGGCTAGGGGCGTGTAGGTTGACACCATTTGTTCTGCCAATGGAAATTACAAGTAGGTGTACTCGGTTTGGGTTGCCTGCCGAAAGAGTTTGCAGCCGCCAGCCCTCTGAGTACTAGTCCTCAAGTTTGATTCCTAGCTAGGTAAACCCGGACTTCGGAGGCTAGATGGGAGCAAACGTGTTAAGCTTGTGGAGAAAGCCTTTGACCAATGGCAATATGCTTGTGCTTGTGGCAGGGATTAGGCAGGAACTCTCCCACTCAGGGTTTTTACCTTACGATAAGCTGTGCCTTTGGGCTGAAGCAGGCGACGTGTCTGTATCACATCCTGGGAAGTAGGGCCTGAGGGGAGTCTGCCACCTGATTGGCCTCCTTTATAGGCTGCTGAGAAAATGGGGCAAGGCTTACGGAACCCGCTTACAACGAAATGTTTCTATTCAGAAGAGGAGATTTTGCTACCACGCGTCAGCAGCTCCTCTCCCTCAGAGTGCTGTTCCTGTGTAGACTAGGGAAAACCACCACGGTTTCCAGGTTTTGAACGGCTCTTTTCCCAGTTGGTATCATCCGTGAAAGAGCTAGAAGGGCTGATCTCAACCAATCGGCCTGCACACCGTGAGTCCTTGGGGTAGGGCAGTCCTGAGTCAGTGTGTCTCCTAAAGAACGAAAGCCAAGTTTCCTGCCAGAGGAAAGCACAGCGAGGCCTGGTGCTTTCTCTAGGAAATTCAAGTGGGCTTGAAAGGTGAGGCCTAGGCTCTATTGAGGAAAAGCTCGTGCTTACGGCTATCTTTCTCCCTCTCTCTGTCCCGTTACCTGGGCTCAGCCGTGTGCGAATGCTGAGTGGCAGAGTCTGCCTCTCTGCCAGGCTCAGAAGGCTTCTTCCCTTTAGGGCAATTCTGTTTGTGTCTTACTTCGTGGAGGAGGAATGAGGGTGGCCAGAGATTTTCTGACATGAAATAATTAATGACAGAGCATCTGGAGGAGCTGGAAGGAGCCGAAAAGCCGGCATTCCGAAGGTGTCTGTGAGAGCTGCCAGACACTCTGCCGTCATAGGCCTAAGAATCTTTGTGACGGCATGGCAACACTTGGAATCCTAGGACACTGTGGAAGGGCGACTCGCAAACTGGATGGAAGAAGCTTCCAAGCCCAGTGTTCTTTCATGTACCAAAGAGAACGCAAGTGTCTGAGGCTGGTAGCATTGTTGCTGGAGAGCACTGGCATCCTTGTGGGCCTGTCGGCTACTTGCCTGTTTCCGACCCTCTCAGGAAACTCTTCCAAAACGCCGTTGGGACCTGCTTAGAGAGAACAGCTGCGACGTGGATGCACACAACATTAACCTAGATACTATCCCAGGGTCCCAAGCATCCATTTTTCTCTGGAGGGTAAGTACCCCACGCAGGGATTCAAGCAGGGAGTTTGCCTTGTACAACTTACACAGGAAACTGGGAGGAGACGTTGGGTCACTCTGCTTGTGCTCACACTACGTGGCCCGGAGAAGTTATGATGCAGCAGATGGCAACCCCCTTTCTCCACACATGTGCATCCCAAAGAAGCGCTGGGCAGTTGGTGTTCTCAGGCCAAGAGAAGACCTTGTTCTCGGCTGCACCTGCTCTGTGGTTCAAAGGTTCTTTATCTCTGCTCTTTTGGAAGCCTTTCAGACCTGACCCTATCCTGGGCTGCAGAAGCAAAGAGGCATAGAGGCCTTTCACCCTGAAGGCATGGGCTTGTTTCACAAGGAGAATGTGTCCCTCGCCCCTCCAGGGCTGGAGGCCTGTAAGTTGACACCATTTGTTCTGCCCATGGAAATTACAAGTAGGTGTACTCGGTTTGGGCTGCCTGCTGAAACAGTTTGCAGCCGCCTGCCCTCTGAGTACTAGAACTCAAGTTTGATTCCTTGTTGGTAAACCCGGACTTCGCAGGCTAGATGGGAGCAAACGTGTTAAGCTTGTGGAGAAAGCCTTTGACCAATGGCAATATGCTTGTGCTTGTGGCAGGGATTAGTTAGGAACGCTCCCACTCAGGGTTTTTACCTTACAATCAGCTGTGCCTTTGGGCTGAAGCAGGCGACGTGTCTGTATCACATCCTGGGAAGTAAGGCCTGAGGGGAGTCTGCCACCTGATTGGCCTCCAGTATAGGCAGCTGAGAAAATGGGGCAAGGCTTAGGGAACCCCCTTACAACGAAATGTTTCTATTCAGAAGAGGAGATTTTGCTACCACGCGTCAGCAGCTCCTCTCCCTCAGAGTGCTGTTCCTGTGTAGACTAGGGAAAACCACCACGGTTTCCAGGTTTTGAACGGCTCTTTTCCCAGTTGGTATCATCCGTGAAAGAGCTAGAAGGGCTGATCTCAACCAATCGGCCTGCACACCGTGCGTCCTTGGGGTAGGGCAGTCCTGAGTCAGTGTGTCTCCTGAAGAAAGAGAGCCAAGTTTCCTGCCAGAGGAAAGCACAGCGAGGGCCTGGTGCTTTCTCTAGGAAATTCAAGTGGGCTTCAAAGGTGAGGCCTAGACTATATTGAGGAAAAACTCGTGGTTACGGCTATCTTTCTCCCTCTCTCTGTCCCGTACCCTGGGCTCAGGCGTGTGGGAATGCTGAGTGGCTGAGTCTGCCTCTCTGCCAGGCTCAGAAGGCTTCTTCCCTTTAGGGCAATTCTGTTTGTGTCTTACTTCGTGGAGAAGGAATGAGGGTGGCCAGAGATTTTCTGACATGAAATAACTAATGACAGAGCATCTGGAGGAGCTGGAAGGAGCCGAAAAGCCGGCATTCCGAAGGTGTCTGTGAGAGCTGCCAGACACTCTGCCGTCATAGGCCTAAGAATCTTTGTGACGACATGGCAACACTTGGAATCCTAGGACACTGTGGAAGGGCGACTCGCAAACTGGATGGAAGAAGCTTCCAAGCCCAGTGTTCTTTCATGTACCAAAGAGAACGCAAGTGTCTGAGGCTGGTAGCATTGTTGCTGGAGAGCACTGGCATCCTTGTGGGCCTGTCGGCTACTTGCCTGTTTCCGACCCTCTCAGGAAACTCTTCCAAAACGCCGTTGGGACCTGCTTAGAGAGAACAGCTGCGACGTGGATGCACACAACATTAACCTAGATACTATCCCAGGGTCCCAAGCATCCATTTTTCTCTGGAGGGTAAGTACCCCACGCAGGGATTCAAGCAGGGAGTTTGCCTTGTACAACTTACACAGGAAACTGGGAGGAGACGTTGGGTCACTCTGCTTGTGCTCACACTACGTGGCCCGGAGAAGTTATGATGCAGCAGATGGCAACCCCCTTTCTCCACACATGTGCATCCCAAAGAAGCGCTGGGCAGTTGGTGTTCTCAGGCCAAGAGAAGTCCTTGTTCTCGGCTGCACCTGCTCTGTGGTTCAAAGGTTCTTTATCTCTGCTCTTTTGGAAGCCTTTCAGACCTGACCCTATCCTGGGCTGCAGAAGCAAAGAGGCATAGAGGCCTTTCACCCTGAAGGCATGGGCTTGTTTCACAAGGAGAATGTGTCCCTCGCCCCTCCAGGGCTGGAGGCCTGTAAGTTGACACCATTTGTTCTGCCCATGGAAATTACAAGTAGGTGTACTCGGTTTGGGCTGCCTGCTGAAACAGTTTGCAGCCGCCTGCCCTCTGAGTACTAGAACTCAAGTTTGATTCCTTGTTGGTAAACCCGGACTTCGCAGGCTAGATGGGAGCAAACGTGTTAAGCTTGTGGAGAAAGCCTTTGACCAATGGCAATATGCTTGTGCTTGTGGCAGGGATTAGTTAGGAACGCTCCCACTCAGGGTTTTTACCTTACAATCAGCTGTGCCTTTGGGCTGAAGCAGGCGACGTGTCTGTATCACATCCTGGGAAGTAAGGCCTGAGGGGAGTCTGCCACCTGATTGGCCTCCAGTATAGGCAGCTGAGAAAATGGGGCAAGGCTTAGGGAACCCCCTTACAACGAAATGTTTCTATTCAGAAGAGGAGATTTTGCTACCACGCGTCAGCAGCTCCTCTCCCTCAGAGTGCTGTTCCTGTGTAGACTAGGGAAAACCACCACGGTTTCCAGGTTTTGAACGGCTCTTTTCCCAGTTGGTATCATCCGTGAAAGAGCTAGAAGGGCTGATCTCAACCAATCGGCCTGCACACCGTGCGTCCTTGGGGTAGGGCAGTCCTGAGTCAGTGTGTCTCCTGAAGAAAGAGAGCCAAGTTTCCTGCCAGAGGAAAGCACAGCGAGGGCCTGGTGCTTTCTCTAGGAAATTCAAGTGGGCTTCAAAGGTGAGGCCTAGACTATATTGAGGAAAAACTCGTGGTTACGGCTATCTTTCTCCCTCTCTCTGTCCCGTACCCTGGGCTCAGGCGTGTGGGAATGCTGAGTGGCTGAGTCTGCCTCTCTGCCAGGCTCAGAAGGCTTCTTCCCTTTAGGGCAATTCTGTTTGTGTCTTACTTCGTGGAGGAGGAATGAGGGTGGCCAGAGATTTTCTGACATGAAATAACTAATGACAGAGCATCTGGAGGAGCTGGAAGGAGCCAAAAAGCCAGCAGTCCTAAGGTGTCTGTGAGAGCTGCCAGACACTCTGCCGTCCTATGCCTAAGAACTGGCCATTGTGACGACATGGCAACACTTGGAATCCTAGGACACAGTGGAAGTGCGACTCTCAAACGAAATGGAAGAAGCTTCCAAGCCCAGTGTTCTTTCCTGTACCGTAGAGAACGCAAAGGTCTGAGGCTTGTAGACTTTTTCCTGGAGAGCACTGTCACCTCGTGGGGCTGTCGGCTACTTTCCTGTTTCCGACCCTCTCAGGAAACTCTTCCAAAAAGCCATTGGGACCCGCTTAGAGAGAGAAGCTGCGAAGTGGATGCACAGAACATTAACGTAGATACCAGCCCAGGGTCCCAAGCTTCCATCATTCTCTTGAGGGTACGTACCCCACACAGGGATTCAAGCAGGGAGTTTGCCTTGTACAACTTACACAGGAAATTGTGATGAGAAGTAGGCCACTCTGCTTGTGCTCACCCTACGTGTCCCAGAGAAGTTATGACGTAGCAGATATCAACCCCCTTTCTCTACACATGTGGACCCCAAAGAAGCGGTGCGCAGTGGGTGTTCTCAGGCCAAGTTCAGTCCTTGTTCTGGGCTGCACCTGCTCTGTGGTTCAAAGGTTCTTTGACTCTGCTCCTTTGGAAGCCTTTCAGACCTGACCCTATCCCTTGGCTGCAGAAGCAAAGAGGCATAGAGGCCTTTCACCCTGAAGGCATGGGCTTGTTTCACATGGAGAATGTGTCCGTCGCCCCTCCTGGGCTAGGGGCGTGTAGGTTGACACCATTTGTTCTGCCAATGGAAATTACAAGTAGGTGTACTCGGTTTGGGTTGCCTGCCGAAACAGTTTGCAGCCGCCAGCCCTCTGAGTACTAGTCCTCAAGTTTGATTCCTAGCTAGGTAAACCCGGACTTCGGAGGCTAGATGGGAGCAAACGTGTTAAGCTTGTGGAGAAAGCCTTTGACCAATGGCAATATGCTTGTGCTTGTGGCAGGGATTAGGCAGGAACTCTCCCACTCAGGGTTTTTACCTTACGATAAGCTGTGCCTTTGGGCTGAAGCAGGCGACGTGTCTGTATCACATCCTGGGAAGTAGGGCCTGAGGGGAATCTGCCACCTGATTGGCCTCCTTTATAGGCTGCTGAGAAAATGGGGCAAGGCTTACGGAACCCGCTGACAACGAAATGTTTCTATTCAGAAGAGGAGATTTTGCTACCACGCGTCAGCAGCTCCTCTCCCTCACAGTGCTGTTCCTGTGTAGACTAGGGAAAACCACCACGGTTTCCAGGTTTTGAATGGCTCTTTTCCCAGTTGGTATCATCCGTGAAAGAGCTAGAAGGGCTGATCTCAACCAATCGGCCTGCACACCGTGAGTCCTTGGGGTAGGGCAGTCCTGAGTCAGTGTGTCTCCTAAAGAACGAAAGCCAAGTTTCCTGCCAGAGGAAAGCACAGCGAGGCCTGGTGCTTTCTCTAGGAAATTCAAGTGGGCTTGAAAGGTGAGGCCTAGGCTCTATTGAGGAAAAGCTCGTGCTTACGGCTATCTTTCTCCCTCTCTCTGTCCCGTTACCTGGGCTCAGCCGTGTGCGAATGCTGAGTGGCAGAGTCTGCCTCTCTGCCAGGCTCAGAAGGCTTCTTCCCTTTAGGGCAATTCTGTTTGTGTCTTACTTCGTGGAGGAGGAATGAGGGTGGCCAGAGATTTTCTGACATGAAATAATTAACGACAGAGCATCTGGAGGAGCTGGAAGGAGCCGAAAAGCCGGCATTCCGAAGGTGTCTGTGAGAGCTGCCAGACACTCTGCCGTCATAGGCCTAAGAATCTTTGTGACGGCATGGCAACACTTGGACTCCTAGGACACTGTGGAAGGGCGACTCGCAAACTGGATGGAAGAAGCTTCCAAGCCCAGTGTTCTTTCATGTACCAAAGAGAACGCAAGTGTCTGAGGCTGGTAGCATTGTTGCTGGAGAGCACTGGCATCCTTGTGGGCCTGTCGGCTACTTGCCTGTTTCCGACCCTCTCAGGAAACTCTTCCAAAACGCCGTTGGGACCTGCTTAGAGAGAACAGCTGCGACGTGGATGCACACAACATTAACCTAGATACTATCCCAGGGTCCCAAGCATCCATTTTTCTCTGGAGGGTAAGTACCCCACGCAGGGATTCAAGCAGGGAGTTTGCCTTGTACAACTTACACAGGAAACTGGGAGGAGACGTTGGGTCACTCTGCTTGTGCTCACACTACGTGGCCCGGAGAAGTTATGATGCAGCAGATGGCAACCCCCTTTCTCCACACATGTGCACCCCAAAGAAGCGCTGGGCAGTTGGTGTTCTCAGGCCAAGAGAAGTCCTTGTTCTCGGCTGCACCTGCTCTGTGGTTCAAAGGTTCTTTATCTCTGCTCTTTTGGAAGCCTTTCAGACCTGACCCTATCCTGGGCTGCAGAAGCAAAGAGGCATAGAGGCCTTTCACCATGAAGGCATGGGCTTGTTTCACAAGGAGAATGTGTCCCTCGCCCCTCCAGGGCTGGAGGCCTGTAAGTTGACACCATTTGTTCTGCCCATGGAAATTACAAGTAGGTGTACTCGGTTTGGGCTGCCTGCTGAAACAGTTTGCAGCCGCCTGCCCTCTGAGTACTAGAACTCAAGTTTGATTCCTTGTTGGTAAACCCGGACTTCGCAGGCTAGATGGGAGCAAACGTGTTAAGCTTGTGGAGAAAGCCTTTGACCAATGGCAATATGCTTGTGCTTGTGGCAGGGATTAGGCAGGAACTCTCCCACTCAGGGTTTTTACCTTACGATAAGCTGTGCCTTTGGGCTGAAGCAGGCGACGTGTCTGTATCACATCCTGGGAAGTAAGGCCTGAGGGGAGTCTGCCACCTGATTGGCCTCCAGTATAGGCAGCTGAGAAAATGGGGCAAGGCTTAGGGAACCCCCTTACAACGAAATGTTTCTATTCAGAAGAGGAGATTTTGCTACCACGCGTCAGCAGCTCCTCTCCCTCAGAGTGCTGTTCCTGTGTAGACTAGGGAAAACCACCACGGTTTCCAGGTTTTGAACGGCTCTTTTCCCAGTTGGTATCATCCATGAAAGAGCTAGAAGGGCTGATCTCAACCAATCGGCCTGCACACCGTGCGTCCTTGGGGTAGGGCAGTCCTGAGTCAGTGTGTCTCCTGAAGAAAGAGAGCCAAGTTTCCTGCCAGAGGAAAGCACAGCGAGGGCCTGGTGCTTTCTCTAGGAAATTCAAGTGGGCTTCAAAGGTGAGGCCTAGACTATATTGAGGAAAAACTCGTGGTTACGGCTATCTTTCTCCCTCTCTCTGTCCCGTACCATGGGCTCAGGCGTGTGGGAATGCTGAGTGGCTGAGTCTGCCTCTCTGCCAGGCTCAGAAGGCTTCTTCCCTTTAGGGCAATTCTGTTTGTGTCTTACTTCGTGGAGGAGGAATGAGGGTGGCCAGAGATTTTCTGACATGAAATAACTAATGACAGAGCATCTGGAGGAGCTGGAAGGAGCCAAAAAGCCAGCAGTCCTAAGGTGTCTGTGAGAGCTGCCAGACACTCTGCCGTCCTATGCCTAAGAACTGGCCATTGTGACGACATGGCAACACTTGGAATCCTAGGACACAGTGGAAGTGCGACTCTCAAACGGAATGGAAGAAGCTTCCAAGCCCAGTGTTCTTTCCTGTACCATAGAGAACGCAAAGGTCTGAGGCTTGTAGCCTTTTTCCTGGAGAGCACTGTCACCTCGTGGGGCTGTCGGCTACTTTCCTGTTTCCGACCCTCTCAGGAAACTCTTCCAAAAAGCCATTGGGACCCGCTTAGAGAGAGAAGCTGCGAAGTGGATGCACAGAACATTAACGTAGATACCAGCCCAGGGTCCCAAGCTTCCATCATTCTCTTGAGGGTACGTACCCCACGCAGGGATTCAAGCAGGGAGTTTGCCTTGTACAACTTACACAGGAAATTGTGATGAGAAGTAGGCCACTCTGCTTGTGCTCACCCTACGTGTCCCAGAGAAGTTATGACGTAGCAGATATCAACCCCCTTTCTCTACACATGTGGACCCCAAAGAAGCGGTGCGCAGTGGGTGTTCTCAGGCCAAGTTCAGTCCTTGTTCTGGGCTGCACCTGCTCTGTGGTTCAAAGGTTCTTTGACTCTGCTCCTTTGGAAGCCTTTCAGACCTGACCCTATCCCTTGGCTGCAGAAGCAAAGAGGCATAGAGGCCTTTCACCCTGAAGGCATGGGCTTGTTTCACATGGAGAATGTGTCCGTCGCCCCTCCTGGGCTAGGGGCGTGTAGGTTGACACCATTTGTTCTGCCAATGGAAATTACAAGTAGGTGTACTCGGTTTGGGCTGCCTGCCGAAACAGTTTGCAGCCGCCAGCCCTCTGAGTACTAGTCCTCAAGTTTGATTCCTAGCTAGGTAAACCCGGACTTCGGAGGCTAGATGGGAGCAAACGTGTTAAGCTTGTGGAGAAAGCCTTTGACCAATGGCAATATGCTTGTGCTTGTGGCAGGGATTAGGCAGGAACTCTCCCACTCAGGGTTTTTACCTTACGATAAGCTGTGCCTTTGGGCTGAAGCAGGCGACGTGTCTGTATCACATCCTGGGAAGTAGGGCCTGAGGGGAATCTGCCACCTGATTGGCCTCCTTTATAGGCTGCTGAGAAAATGGGGCAAGGCTTACGGAACCCGCTTACAACGAAATGTTTCTATTCAGAAGAGGAGATTTTGCTACCACGCGTCAGCAGGTCCTCTCCCTCACAGTGCTGTTCCTGTGTAGACTAGGGAAAACCACCACGGTTTCCAGGTTTTGAACGGCTCTTTTCCCAGTTGGTATCATCCGTGAAAGAGCTAGAAGGGCTGATCTCAACCAATCGGCCTGCACACCGTGAGTCCTTGGGGTAGGGCAGTCCTGAGTCAGTGTGTCTCCTAAAGAACGAAAGCCAAGTTTCCTGCCAGAGGAAAGCACAGCGAGGCCTGGTGCTTTCTCTAGGAAATTCAAGTGGGCTTGAAAGGTGAGGCCTAGGCTCTATTGAGGAAAAGCTCGTGCTTACGGCTATCTTTCTCCCTCTCTCTGTCCCGTTACCTGGGCTCAGCCGTGTGCGAATGCTGAGTGGCAGAGTCTGCCTCTCTGCCAGGCTCAGAAGGCTTCTTCCCTTTAGGGCAATTCTGTTTGTGTCTTACTTCGTGGAGGAGGAATGAGGGTGGCCAGAGATTTTCTGACATGAAATAACTAACGACAGAGCATCTGGAGGAGCTGGAAGGAGCCGAAAAGCCGGCATTCCGAAGGTGTCTGTGAGAGCTGCCAGACACTCTGCCGTCATAGGCCTAAGAATCTTTGTGACGGCATGGCAACACTTGGAATCCTAGGACACTGTGGAAGGGCGACTCGCAAACTGGATGGAAGAAGCTTCCAAGCCCAGTGTTCTTTCATGTACCAAAGAGAACGCAAGTGTCTGAGGCTGGTAGCATTGTTGCTGGAGAGCACTGGCATCCTTGTGGGCCTGTCGGCTACTTGCCTGTTTCCGACCCTCTCAGGAAACTCTTCCAAAACGCCGTTGGGACCTGCTTAGAGAGAACAGCTGCGACGTGGATGCACACAACATTAACCTAGATACTATCCCAGGGTCCCAAGCATCCATTTTTCTCTGGAGGGTAAGTACCCCACGCAGGGATTCAAGCAGGGAGTTTGCCTTGTACAACTTACACAGGAAACTGGGAGGAGACGTTGGGTCACTCTGCTTGTGCTCACACTACGTGGCCCGGAGAAGTTATGATGCAGCAGATGGCAACCCCCTTTCTCCACACATGTGCACCCCAAAGAAGCGCTGGGCAGTTGGTGTTCTCAGGCCAAGAGAAGTCCTTGTTCTCGGCTGCACCTGCTCTGTGGTTCAAAGGTTCTTTATCTCTGCTCTTTTGGAAGCCTTTCAGACCTGACCCTATCCTGGGCTGCAGAAGCAAAGAGGCATAGAGGCCTTTCACCCTGAAGGCATGGGCTTGTTTCACAAGGAGAATGTGTCCCTCGCCCCTCCAGGGCTGGAGGCCTGTAAGTTGACACCATTTGTTCTGCCCATGGAAATTACAAGTAGGTGTACTCGGTTTGGGCTGCCTGCTGAAACAGTTTGCAGTCGCCTGCCCTCTGAGTACTAGAACTCAAGTTTGATTCCTTGTTGGTAAACCCGGACTTCGCAGGCTAGATGGGAGCAAACGTGTTAAGCTTGTGGAGAAAGCCTTTGACCAATGGCAATATGCTTGTGCTTGTGGCAGGGATTAGTTAGGAACGCTCCCACTCAGGGTTTTTACCTTACAATCAGCTGTGCCTTTGGGCTGAAGCAGGCGACGTGTCTGTATCACATCCTGGGAAGTAAGGCCTGAGGGGAGTCTGCCACCTGATTGGCCTCCAGTATAGGCAGCTGAGAAAATGGGGCAAGGCTTAGGGAACCCCCTTACAACGAAATGTTTCTATTCAGAAGAGGAGATTTTGCTACCACGCGTCAGCAGCTCCTCTCCCTCAGAGTGCTGTTCCTGTGTAGACTAGGGAAAACCACCACGGTTTCCAGGTTTTGAACGGCTCTTTTCCCAGTTGGTATCATCCGTGAAAGAGCTAGAAGGGCTGATCTCAACCAATCGGCCTGCACACCGTGCGTCCTTGGGGTAGGGCAGTCCTGAGTCAGTGTGTCTCCTGAAGAAAGAGAGCCAAGTTTCCTGCCAGAGGAAAGCACAGCGAGGGCCTGGTGCTTTCTCTAGGAAATTCAAGTGGGCTTCAAAGGTGAGGCCTAGACTATATTGAGGAAAAACTCGTGGTTACGGCTATCTTTCTCCCTCTCTCTGTCCCGTACCCTGGGCTCAGGCGTGTGGGAATGCTGAGTGGCTGAGTCTGCCTCTCTGCCAGGCTCAGAAGGCTTCTTCCCTTTAGGGCAATTCTGTTTGTGTCTTACTTCGTGGAGGAGGAATGAGGGTGGCCAGAGATTTTCTGACATGAAATAACTAATGACAGAGCATCTGGAGGAGCTGGAAGGAGCCAAAAAGCCAGCAGTCCTAAGGTGTCTGTGAGAGCTGCCAGACACTCTGCCGTCCTATGCCTAAGAACTGGCCATTGTGACGACATGGCAACACTTGGAATCCTAGGACACAGTGGAAGTGCGACTCTCAAACGGAATGGAAGAAGCTTCCAAGCCCAGTGTTCTTTCCTGTACCATAGAGAACACAAAGGTCTGAGGCTTGTAGCCTTTTTCCTGGAGAGCACTGTCACCTCGTGGGGCTGTCGGCTACTTTCCTGTTTCCGACCGTCTCAGGAAACTCTTCCAAAAAGCCATTGGGACCCGCTTAGAGAGAGAAGCTGCGAAGTGGATGCACAGAACATTAACGTAGATACCAGCCCAGGGTCCCAAGCTTCCATCATTCTCTTGAGGGTACGTACCCCACGCAGGGATTCAAGCAGGGAGTTTGCCTTGTACAACTTACACAGGAAATTGTGATGAGAAGTAGGCCACTCTGCTTGTGCTCACCCTACGTGTCCCAGAGAAGTTATGACGTAGCAGATATCAACCCCCTTTCTCTACACATGTGGACCCCAAAGAAGCGGTGCGCATTGGGTGTTCTCAGGCCAAGTTCAGTCCTTGTTCTGGGCTGCACCTGCTCTGTGGTTCAAAGGTTCTTTGACTCTGCTCCTTTGGAAGCCTTTCAGACCTGACCCTATCCTGGGCTGCAGAAGCAAAGAGGCATAGAGGCCTTTCACCCTGAAGGCATGGGCTTGTTTCACATGGAGAATGTGTCCGTCGCCCCTCCTGGGCTAGGGGCGTGTAGGTTGACACCATTTGTTCTGCCAATGGAAATTACAAGTAGGTGTACTCGGTTTGGGTTGCCTGCCGAAACAGTTTGCAGCCGCCAGCCCTCTGAGTACTAGTCCTCAAGTTTGATTCCTAGCTAGGTAAACCCGGACTTCGGAGGCTAGACGGGAGCAAACGTGTTAAGCTTGTGGAGAAAGCCTTTGACCAATGGCAATATGCTTGTGCTTGTGGCAGGGATTAGGCAGGAACTCTCCCACTCAGGGTTTTTACCTTACGATAAGCTGTGCCTTTGGGCTGAAGCAGGCGACGTGTCTGTATCACATCCTGGGAAGTAGGGCCTGAGGGGAATCTGCCACCTGATTGGCCTCCTTTATAGGCTGCTGAGAAAATGGGGCAAGGCTTACGGAACCCGCTTACAACGAAATGTTTCTATTCAGAAGAGGAGATTTTGCTACCACGCGTCAGCAGCTCCTCTCCCTCACAGTGCTGTTCCTGTGTAGACTAGGGAAAACCACCACGGTTTCCACGTTTTGAACGGCTCTTTTCCCTGTTGGTATCATCCGTGAAAGAGCTAGAAGGGCTGATCTCAACCAATCGGCCTGCACACCGTGAGTCCTTGGGGTAGGGCAGTCCTGAGTCAGTGTGTCTCCTAAAGAACGAAAGCCAAATTTCCTGCCAGAGGAAAGCACAGCGAGGCCTGGTGCTTTCTCTAGGAAATTCAAGTGGGCTTGAAAGGTGAGGCCTAGGCTCTATTGAGGAAAAGCTCGTGCTTACGGCTATCTTTCTCCCTCTCTCTGTCCCGTTACCTGGGCTCAGCCGTGTGCGAATGCTGAGTGGCAGAGTCTGCCTCTCTGCCAGGCTCAGAAGGCTTCTTCCCTTTAGGGCAATTCTGTTTGTGTCTTACTTCGTGGAGGAGGAATGAGGGTGGCCAGAGATTTTCTGACATGAAATAACTAATGACAGAGCATCTGGAGGAGCTGGAAGGAGCCGAAAAGCCGGCATTCCGAAGGTGTCTGTGAGAGCTGCCAGACACTCTGCCGTCATAGGCCTAAGAATCTTTGTGACGGCATGGCAACACTTGGAATCCTAGGACACTGTGGAAGGGCGACTCGCAAACTGGATGGAAGAAGCTTCCAAGCCCACTGTTCTTTCATGTACCAAAGAGAACGCAAGTGTCTGAGGCTGGTAGCATTGTTGCTGGAGAGCACTGGCATCCTTGTGGGCCTGTCGGCTACTTGCCTGTTTCCGACCCTCTCAGGAAACTCTTCCAAAACGCCGTTGGGACCTGCTTAGAGAGAACAGCTGCGACGTGGATGCACACAACATTAACCTAGATACTATCCCAGGGTCCCAAGCATCCATTTTTCTCTGGAGGGTAAGTACCCCACGCAGGGATTCAAGCAGGGAGTTTGCCTTGTACAACTTACACAGGAAACTGGGAGGAGACGTTGGGTCACTCTGCTTGTGCTCACACTACGTGGCCCGGAGAAGTTATGATGCAGCAGATGGCAACCCCCTTTCTCCACACATGTGCACCCCAAAGAAGCGCTGGGCAGTTGGTGTTCTCAGGCCAAGAGAAGTCCTTGTTCTCGGCTGCACCTGCTCTGTGGTTCAAAGGTTCTTTATCTCTGCTCTTTTGGAAGCCTTTCAGACCTGACCCTATCCTGGGCTGCAGAAGCAAAGAGGCATAGAGGCCTTTCACCCTGAAGGCATGGGCTTGTTTCACAAGGAGAATGTGTCCCTCGCCCCTGCAGGGCTGGAGGCCTGTAAGTTGACACCATTTGTTCTGCCCATGGAAATTACAAGTAGGTGTACTCGGTTTGGGCTGCCTGCTGAAACAGTTTGCAGTCGCCTGCCCTCTGAGTACTAGAACTCAAGTTTGATTCCTTGTTGGTAAACCCGGACTTCGCAGGCTAGATGGGAGCAAACGTGTTAAGCTTGTGGAGAAAGCCTTTGACCAATGGCAATATGCTTGTGCTTGTGGCAGGGATTAGTTAGGAACGCTCCCACTCAGGGTTTTTACCTTACAATCAGCTGTGCCTTTGGGCTGAAGCAGGCGACGTGTCTGTATCACATCCTGGGAAGTAAGGCCTGAGGGGAGTCTGCCACCTGATTGGCCTCCAGTATAGGCAGCTGAGAAAATGGGGCAAGGCTTAGGGAACCCCCTTACAACGAAATGTTTCTATTCAGAAGAGGAGATTTTGCTACCACGCGTCAGCAGCTCCTCTCCCTCAGAGTGCTGTTCCTGTGTAGACTAGGGAAAACCACCACGGTTTCCAGGTTTTGAACGGCTCTTTTCCCAGTTGGTATCATCCGTGAAAGAGCTAGAAGGGCTGATCTCAACCAATCGGCCTGCACACCGTGCGTCCTTGGGGTAGGGCAGTCCTGAGTCAGTGTGTCTCCTGAAGAAAGAGAGCCAAGTTTCCTGCCAGAGGAAAGCACAGCGAGGGCCTGGTGCTTTCTCTAGGAAATTCAAGTGGGCTTCAAAGGTGAGGCCTAGACTATATTGAGGAAAAACTCGTGGTTACGGCTATCTTTCTCCCTCTCTCTGTCCCGTACCCTGGGCTCAGGCGTGTGGGAATGCTGAGTGGCTGAGTCTGCCTCTCTGCCAGGCTCAGAAGGCTTCTTCCCTTTAGGGCAATTCTGTTTGTGTCTTACTTCGTGGAGGAGGAATGAGGGTGGCCAGAGATTTTCTGACATGAAATAACTAATGACAGAGCATCTGGAGGAGCTGGAAGGAGCCAAAAAGCCAGCAGTCCTAAGATGTCTGTGAGAGCTGCCAGACACTCTGCCGTCCTATGCCTAAGAACTGGCCATTGTGACGACATGGCAACACTTGGAATCCTAGGACACAGTGGAAGTGCGACTCTCAAACGGAATGGAAGAAGCTTCCAAGCCCAGTGTTCTTTCCTGTACCATAGAGAACGCAAAGGTCTGAGGCTTGTAGCCTTTTTCCTGGAGAGCACTGTCACCTCGTGGGGCTGTCGGCTACTTTCCTGTTTCCGACCGTCTCAGGAAACTCTTCCAAAAAGCCATTGGGACCCGCTTAGAGAGAGAAGCTGCGAAGTGGATGCACAGAACATTAACGTAGATACCAGCCCAGGGTCCCAAGCTTCCATCATTCTCTTGAGGGTACGTACCCCATGCAGGGATTCAAGCAGGGAGTTTGCCTTGTACAACTTACACAGGAAATTGTGATGAGAAGTAGGCCACTCTGCTTGTGCTCACCCTACGTGTCCCAGAGAAGTTATGACGTAGCAGATATCAACCCCCTTTCTCTACACATGTGGACCCCAAAGAAGCGGTGCGCAGTGGGTGTTCTCAGGCCAAGTTCAGTCCTTGTTCTGGGCTGCACCTGCTCTGTGGTTCAAAGGTTCTTTGACTCTGCTCCTTTGGAAGCCTTTCAGACCTGACCCTATCCCTTGGCTGCAGAAGCAAAGAGGCATAGAGGCCTTTCACCCTGAAGGCATGGGCTTGTTTCACATGGAGAATGTGTCCGTCGCCCCTCCTGGGCTAGGGGCGTGTAGGTTGACACCATTTGTTCTGCCAATGGAAATTACAAGTAGGTGTACTCGGTTTGGGCTGCCTGCCGAAACAGTTTGCAGCCGCCAGCCCTCTGAGTACTAGTCCTCAAGTTTGATTCCTAGCTAGGTAAACCCGGACTTCGGAGGCTAGATGGGAGCAAATGTGTTAAGCTTGTGGAGAAAGCCTTTGACCAATGGCAATATGCTTGTGCTTGTGGCAGGGATTAGGCAGGAACTCTCCCACTCAGGGTTTTTACCTTACGATAAGCTGTGCCTTTGGGCTGAAGCAGGCGACGTGTCTGTATCACATTCTGGGAAGTAGGGCCTGAGGGGAATCTGCCACCTGATTGGCCTCCTTTATAGGCTGCTGAGAAAATGGGGCAAGGCTTACGGAACCCGCTTACAACGAAATGTTTCTATTCAGAAGAGGAGATTTTGCTACCACGCGTCAGCAGCTCCTCTCCCTCACAGTGCTGTTCCTGTGTAGACTAGGGAAAACCACCACGGTTTCCACGTTTTGAACGGCTCTTTTCCCTGTTGGTATCATCCGTGAAAGAGCTAGAAGGGCTGATCTCAACCAATCGGCCTGCACACCGTGAGTCCTTGGGGTAGGGCAGTCCTGAGTCAGTGTGTCTCCTAAAGAACGAAAGCCAAATTTCCTGCCAGAGGAAAGCACAGCGAGGCCTGGTGCTTTCTCTAGGAAATTCAAGTGGGCTTGAAAGGTGAGGCCTAGGCTCTATTGAGGAAAAACTTGTGCTTACGGCTATCTTTCTCCCTCTCTCTGTCCCGTTACCTGGGCTCAGCCGTGTGCGAATGCTGAGTGGCAGAGTCTGCCTCTCTGCCAGGCTCAGAAGGCTTCTTCCCTTTAGGGCAATTCTGTTTGTGTCTTACTTCGTGGAGGAGGAATGAGGGTGGCCAGAGATTTTCTGACATGAAATAACTAACGACAGAGCATCTGGAGGAGCTGGAAGGAGCCGAAAAGCCGGCATTCCGAAGGTGTCTGTGAGAGCTGCCAGACACTCTGCCGTCATAGGCCTAAGAATCTTTGTGACGGCATGGCAACACTTGGAATCCTAGGACACTGTGGAAGGGCGACTCGCAAACTGGATGGAAGAAGCTTCCAAGCCCACTGTTCTTTCATGTACCAAAGAGAACGCAAGTGTCTGAGGCTGGTAGCATTGTTGCTGGAGAGCACTGGCATCCTTGTGGGCCTGTCGGCTACTTGCCTGTTTCCGACCCTCTCAGGAAACTCTTCCAAAACGCCGTTGGGACCTGCTTAGAGAGAACAGCTGCGACGTGGATGCACACAACATTAACCTAGATACTATCCCAGGGTCCCAAGCATCCATTTTTCTCTGGAGGGTAAGTACCCCACGCAGGGATTCAAGCAGGGAGTTTGCCTTGTACAACTTACACAGGAAACTGGGAGGAGACGTTGGGTCACTCTGCTTGTGCTCACACTACGTGGCCCGGAGAAGTTATGATGCAGCAGATGGCAACCCCCTTTCTCCACACATGTGCACCCCAAAGAAGCGCTGGGCAGTTGGTGTTCTCAGGCCAAGAGAAGTCCTTGTTCTCGGCTGCACCTGCTCTGTGGTTCAAAGGTTCTTTATCTCTGCTCTTTTGGAAGCCTTTCAGACCTGACCCTATCCTGGGCTGCAGAAGCAAAGAGGCATAGAGGCCTTTCACCCTGAAGGCATGGGCTTGTTTCACAAGGAGAATGTGTCCCTCGCCCCTCCAGGGCTGGAGGCCTGTAAGTTGACACCATTTGTTCTGCCCATGGAAATTACAAGTAGGTGTACTCGGTTTGGGCTGCCTGCTGAAACAGTTTGCAGTCGCCTGCCCTCTGAGTACTAGAACTCAAGTTTGATTCCTTGTTGGTAAACCCGGACTTCGCAGGCTAGATGGGAGCAAACGTGTTAAGCTTGTGGAGAAAGCCTTTGACCAATGGCAATATGCTTGTGCTTGTGGCAGGGATTAGTTAGGAACGCTCCCACTCAGGGTTTTTACCTTACAATCAGCTGTGCCTTTGGGCTGAAGCAGGCGACGTGTCTGTATCACATCCTGGGAAGTAAGGCCTGAGGGGAGTCTGCCACCTGATTGGCCTCCAGTATAGGCAGCTGAGAAAATGGGGCAAGGCTTAGGGAACCCCCTTACAACGAAATGTTTCTATTCAGAAGAGGAGATTTTGCTACCACGCGTCAGCAGCTCCTCTCCCTCAGAGTGCTGTTCCTGTGTAGACTAGGGAAAACCACCACGGTTTCCAGGTTTTGAACGGCTCTTTTCCCAGTTGGTATCATCCGTGAAAGAGCTAGAAGGGCTGATCTCAACCAATCGGCCTGCACACCGTGCGTCCTTGGGGTAGGGCAGTCCTGAGTCAGTGTGTCTCCTGAAGAAAGAGAGCCAAGTTTCCTGCCAGAGGAAAGCACAGCGAGGGCCTGGTGCTTTCTCTAGGAAATTCAAGTGGGCTTCAAAGGTGAGGCCTAGACTATATTGAGGAAAAACTCGTGGTTACGGCTATCTTTCTCCCTCTCTCTGTCCCGTACCCTGGGCTCAGGCGTGTGGGAATGCTGAGTGGCTGAGTCTGCCTCTCTGCCAGGCTCAGAAGGCTTCTTCCCTTTAGGGCAATTCTGTTTGTGTCTTACTTCGTGGAGGAGGAATGAGGGTGGCCAGAGATTTTCTGACATGAAATAACTAACGACAGAGCATCTGGAGGAGCTGGAAGGAGCCAAAAAGCCAGCAGTCCTAAGGTGTCTGTGAGAGCTGCCAGACACTCTGCCGTCCTATGCCTAAGAACTGGCCATTGTGACGACATGGCAACACTTGGAATCCTAGGACACAGTGGAAGTGCGACTCTCAAACGGAATGGAAGAAGCTTCCAAGCCCAGTGTTCTTTCCTGTACCATAGAGAACGCAAAGGTCTGAGGCTTGTAGCCTTTTTCCTGGAGAGCACTGTCACCTCGTGGGGCTGTCGGCTACTTTCCTGTTTCCGACCCTCTCAGGAAACTCTTCCAAAAAGCCATTGGGACCCGCTTAGAGAGAGAAGCTGCGAAGTGGATGCACAGAACATTAACGTAGATACCAGCCCAGGGTCCCAAGCTTCCATCATTCTCTTGAGGGTACGTACCCCACGCAGGGATTCAAGCAGGGAGTTTGCCTTGTACAACTTACACAGGAAATTGTGATGAGAAGTAGGCCACTCTGCTTGTGCTCACCCTACGTGTCCCAGAGAAGTTATGACGTAGCAGATATCAACCCCCTTTCTCTACACATGTGGACCCCAAAGAAGCGGTGCGCAGTGGGTGTTCTCAGGCCAAGTTCAGTCCTTGTTCTGGGCTGCACCTGCTCTGTGGTTCAAAGGTTCTTTGACTCTGCTCCTTTGGAAGCCTTTCAGACCTGACCCTATCCCTTGGCTGCAGAAGCAAAGAGGCATAGAGGCCTTTCACCCTGAAGGCATGGGCTTGTTTCACATGGAGAATGTGTCCGTCGCCCCTCCTGGGCTAGGGGCGTGTAGGTTGACACCATTTGTTCTGCCAATGGAAATTACAAGTAGGTGTACTCGGTTTGGGTTGCCTGCCGAAACAGTTTGCAGCCGCCAGCCCTCTGAGTACTAGTCCTCAAGTTTGATTCCTAGCTAGGTAAACCCGGACTTCGGAGGCTAGATGGGAGCAAACGTGTTAAGCTTGTGGAGAAAGCCTTTGACCAATGGCAATATGCTTGTGCTTGTGGCAGGGATTAGGCAGGAACTCTCCCACTCAGGGTTTTTACCTTACGATAAGCTGTGCCTTTGGGCTGAAGCAGGCGACGTGTCTGTATCACATCCTGGGAAGTAGGGCCTGAGGGGAATCTGCCACCTGATTGGCCTCCTTTATAGGCTGCTGAGAAAATGGGGCAAGGCTTACGGAACCCGCTTACAACGAAATGTTTCTATTCAGAAGAGGAGATTTTGCTACCACGCGTCAGCAGCTCCTCTCCCTCAGAGTGCTGTTCCTGTGTAGACTAGGGAAAACCACCACGGTTTCCAGGTTTTGAACGGCTCTTTTCCCAGTTGGTATCATCCGTGAAAGAGCTAGAAGGGCTGATCTCAACCAATCGGCCTGCACACCGTGAGTCCTTGGGGTAGGGCAGTCCTGAGTCAGTGTGTCTCCTAAAGAACGAAAGCCAAGTTTCCTGCCAGAGGAAAGCACAGCGAGGCCTGGTGCTTTCTCTAGGAAATTCAAGTGGGCTTGAAAGGTGAGGCCTAGGCTCTATTGAGGAAAAGCTCGTGCTTACG
The DNA here is from genome assembly GCF_028021215.1 of Eschrichtius robustus. Lineage (NCBI taxonomy): Eukaryota > Metazoa > Chordata > Mammalia > Artiodactyla > Eschrichtiidae > Eschrichtius > Eschrichtius robustus. The sequence continues at coordinate 62,253,060 of NC_090837.1, forward strand.
GCTATCTTTCTCCCTCTCTCTGTCCCGTTACCTGGGCTCAGCCGTGTGCGAATGCTGAGTGGCAGAGTCTGCCTCTCTGCCAGGCTCAGAAGGCTTCTTCCCTTTAGGGCAATTCTGTTTGTGTCTTACTTCGTGGAGGAGGAATGAGGGTGGCCAGAGATTTTCTGACATGAAATAACTAATGACAGAGCATCTGGAGGAGCTGGTTTCTCGGTGGAAGGAGCCAAAAAGCCGGCATTCCTAAGGTCTCTTTGCGAGCTGCCAGACACTCTGCCGTCATAGGCCTAAGAATTGGCCATTGTGACGGCATGGCAACACTTGGAATCCTAGGACACTGTGGAAGGGCAACTCGCAAACTGGAACGAAGAAGCTTCCAAGCCCAGTGTTCTTTCATGTACCCAAGAGAACGCAAGTGTCTAAGGCTGGTAGCATTGTTGCTGGAGAGCACTGGCATCCTTGTGGGCCTGTCGGCTACTTTCCTATTTCCGACCCTCTCAGGAAACTCTTCCAAAACGCCGTTGGGACCTGCTTAGAGAGAACAGCTGCGACGTGGATGCACACAACATTAACCTAGATACTATCCCAGGGTCCCAAGCATCCATTTTTCTCTGGAGGGTAAGTACCCCACGCAGGGATTCAAGCAGGGAGTTTGCCTTGTACAACTTACACAGGAAACTGGGAGGAGACGTTGGGTCACTCTGCTTGTGCTCACACTACGTGGCCCGGAGAAGTTATGATGCAGCAGATGGCAACCCCCTTTCTCCACACATGTGCACCCCAAAGAAGCGCTGGGCAGTTGGTGTTCTCAGGCCAAGAGAAGTCCTTGTTCTCGGCTGCACCTGCTCTGTGGTTCAAAGGTTCTTTATCTCTGCTCTTTTGGAAGCCTTTCAGACCTGACCCTATCCTGGGCTGCAGAAGCAAAGAGGCATAGAGGCCTTTCACCCTGAAGGCATGGGCTTGTTTCACAAGGAGAATGTGTCCCTTGCCCCTCCAGGGCTGGAGGCCTGTAAGTTGACACCATTTGTTCTGCCCATGGAAATTACAAGTAGGTGTACTCGGTTTGGGCTGCCTGCTGAAACAGTTTGCAGTCGCCTGCCCTCTGAGTACTAGAACCCAAGTTTGATTCCTTGTTGGTAAACCCGGACTTCGCAGGCTAGATGGGAGCAAACGTGTTAAGCTTGTGGAGAAAGCCTTTGACCAATGGCAATATGCTTGTGCTTGTGGCAGGGATTAGTTAGGAACGCTCCCACTCAGGGTTTTTACCTTACAATCAGCTGTGCCTTTGGGCTGAAGCAGGCGACGTGTCTGTATCACATCCTGGGAAGTAAGGCCTGAGGGGAGTCTGCCACCTGATTGGCCTCCAGTATAGGCAGCTGAGAAAATGGGGCAAGGCTTAGGGAACCCCCTTACAACGAAATGTTTCTATTCAGAAGAGGAGATTTTGCTACCACGCGTCAGCAGCTCCTCTCCCTCAGAGTGCTGTTCCTGTGTAGACTAGGGAAAACCACCACGGTTTCCAGGTTTTGAACGGCTCTTTTCCCAGTTGGTATCATCCGTGAAAGAGCTAGAAGGGCTGATCTCAACCAATCGGCCTGCACACCGTGCGTCCTTGGGGTAGGGCAGTCCTGAGTCAGTGTGTCTCCTGAAGAAAGAGAGCCAAGTTTCCTGCCAGAGGAAAGCACAGCGAGGGCCTGGTGCTTTCTCTAGGAAATTCAAGTGGGCTTCAAAGGTGAGGCCTAGACTATATTGAGGAAAAACTCGTGGTTACGGCTATCTTTCTCCCTCTCTCTGTCCCGTACCCTGGGCTCAGGCGTGTGGGAATGCTGAGTGGCTGAGTCTGCCTCTCTGCCAGGCTCAGAAGGCTTCTTCCCTTTAGGGCAATTCTGTTTGTGTCTTACTTCGTGGAGGAGGAATGAGGGTGGCCAGAGATTTTCTGACATGAAATAACTAATGACAGAGCATCTGGAGGAGCTGGAAGGAGCCAAAAAGCCAGCAGTCCTAAGGTGTCTGTGAGAGCTGCCAGACACTCTGCCGTCCTATGCCTAAGAACTGGCCATTGTGACGACATGGCAACACTTGGAATCCTAGGACACAGTGGAAGTGCGACTCTCAAACGGAATGGAAGAAGCTTCCAAGCCCAGTGTTCTTTCCTGTACCATAGAGAACGCAAAGGTCTGAGGCTTGTAGCCTTTTTCCTGGAGAGCACTGTCACCTCGTGGGGCTGTCGGCTACTTTCCTGTTTCCGACCCTCTCAGGAAACTCTTCCAAAAAGCCATTGGGACCCGCTTAGAGAGAGAAGCTGCGAAGTGGATGCACAGAACATTAACGTAGATACCAGCCCAGGGTCCCAAGCTTCCATCATTCTCTTGAGGGTACGTACCCCACGCAGGGATTCAAGCAGGGAGTTTGCCTTGTACAACTTACACAGGAAATTGTGATGAGAAGTAGGCCACTCTGCTTGTGCTCACCCTACGTGTCCCAGAGAAGTTATGACGTAGCAGATATCAACCCCCTTTCTCTACACATGTGGACCCCAAAGAAGCGGTGCGCAGTGGGTGTTCTCAGGCCAAGTTCAGTCCTTGTTCTGGGCTGCACCTGCTCTGTGGTTCAAAGGTTCTTTGACTCTGCTCCTTTGGAAGCCTTTCAGACCTGACCCTATCCCTTGGCTGCAGAAGCAAAGAGGCATAGAGGCCTTTCACCCTGAAGGCATGGGCTTGTTTCACATGGAGAATGTGTCCGTCGCCCCTCCTGGGCTAGGGGCGTGTAGGTTGACACCATTTGTTCTGCCAATGGAAATTACAAGTAGGTGTACTCGGTTTGGGCTGCCTGCCGAAACAGTTTGCAGCCGCCAGCCCTCTGAGTACTAGTCCTCAAGTTTGATTCCTAGCTAGGTAAACCCGGACTTCGGAGGCTAGATGGGAGCAAACGTGTTAAGCTTGTGGAGAAAGCCTTTGACCAATGGCAATATGCTTGTGCTTGTGGCAGGGATTAGGCAGGAACTCTCCCACTCAGGGTTTTTACCTTACGATAAGCTGTGCCTTTGGGCTGAAGCAGGCGACGTGTCTGTATCACATCCTGGGAAGTAGGGCCTGAGGGGAATCTGCCACCTGATTGGCCTCCTTTATAGGCTGCTGAGAAAATGGGGCAAGGCTTACGGAACCCGCTTACAACGAAATGTTTCTATTCAGAAGAGGAGATTTTGCTACCACGCGTCAGCAGCTCCTCTCCCTCACAGTGCTGTTCCTGTGTAGACTAGGGAAAACCACCACGGTTTCCAGGTTTTGAACGGCTCTTTTCCCAGTTGGTATCATCCGTGAAAGAGCTAGAAGGGCTGATCTCAACCAATCGGCCTGCACACCGTGAGTCCTTGGGGTAGGGCAGTCCTGAGTCAGTGTGTCTCCTAAAGAACGAAAGCCAAGTTTCCTGCCAGAGGAAAGCACAGCGAGGCCTGGTGCTTTCTCTAGGAAATTCAAGTGGGCTTGAAAGGTGAGGCCTAGGCTCTATTGAGGAAAAGCTCGTGCTTACGGCTATCTTTCTCCCTCTCTCTGTCCCGTTACCTGGGCTCAGCCGTGTGCGAATGCTGAGTGGCAGAGTCTGCCTCTCTGCCAGGCTCAGAAGGCTTCTTCCCTTTAGGGCAATTCTGTTTGTGTCTTACTTCGTGGAGGAGGAATGAGGGTGGCCAGAGATTTTCTGACATGAAATAACTAACGACAGAGCATCTGGAGGAGCTGGAAGGAGCCGAAAAGCCGGCATTCCGAAGGTGTCTGTGAGAGCTGCCAGACACTCTGCCGTCATAGGCCTAAGAATCTTTGTGACGGCATGGCAACACTTGGACTCCTAGGACACTGTGGAAGGGCGACTCGCAAACTGGATGGAAGAAGCTTCCAAGCCCAGTGTTCTTTCATGTACCAAAGAGAACGCAAGTGTCTGAGGCTGGTAGCATTGTTGCTGGAGAGCACTGGCATCCTTGTGGGCCTGTCGGCTACTTGCCTGTTTCCGACCCTCTCAGGAAACTCTTCCAAAACGCCGTTGGGACCTGCTTAGAGAGAACAGCTGCGACGTGGATGCACACAACATTAACCTAGATACTATCCCAGGGTCCCAAGCATCCATTTTTCTCTGGAGGGTAAGTACCCCACGCAGGGATTCAAGCAGGGAGTTTGCCTTGTACAACTTACACAGGAAACTGGGAGGAGACGTTGGGTCACTCTGCTTGTGCTCACACTACGTGGCCCGGAGAAGTTATGATGCAGCAGATGGCAACCCCCTTTCTCCACACATGTGCACCCCAAAGAAGCGCTGGGCAGTTGGTGTTCTCAGGCCAAGAGAAGTCCTTGTTCTCGGCTGCACCTGCTCTGTGGTTCAAAGGTTCTTTATCTCTGCTCTTTTGGAAGCCTTTCAGACCTGACCCTATCCTGGGCTGCAGAAGCAAAGAGGCACAGAGGCCTTTCACCCTGAAGGCATGGGCTTGTTTCACAAGGAGAATGTGTCCCTCGCCCCTCCAGGGCTGGAGGCCTGTAAGTTGACACCATTTGTTCTGCCCATGGAAATTACAAGTAGGTGTACTCGGTTTGGGCTGCCTGCTGAAACAGTTTGCAGCCGCCTGCCCTCTGAGTACTAGAACTCAAGTTTGATTCCTTGTTGGTAAACCCGGACTTCGCAGGCTAGATGGGAGCAAACGTGTTAAGCTTGTGGAGAAAGCCTTTGACCAATGGCAATATGCTTGTGCTTGTGGCAGGGATTAGTTAGGAACGCTCCCACTCAGGGTTTTTACCTTACAATCAGCTGTGCCTTTGGGCTGAAGCAGGCGACGTGTCTGTATCACATCCTGGGAAGTAAGGCCTGAGGGGAGTCTGCCACCTGATTGGCCTCCAGTATAGGCAGCTGAGAAAATGGGGCAAGGCTTAGGGAACCCCCTTACAACGAAATGTTTCTATTCAGAAGAGGAGATTTTGCTACCACGCGTCAGCAGCTCCTCTCCCTCAGAGTGCTGTTCCTGTGTAGACTAGGGAAAACCACCACGGTTTCCAGGTTTTGAACGGCTCTTTTCCCAGTTGGTATCATCCGTGAAAGAGCTAGAAGGGCTGATCTCAACCAATCGGCCTGCACACCGTGAGTCCTTGGGGTAGGGCAGTCCTGAGTCAGTGTGTCTCCTGAAGAAAGAGAGCCAACTTTCCTGCCAGAGGAAAGCACAGCGAGGGCCTGGTGCTTTCTCTAGGAAATTCAAGTGGGCTTCAAAGGTGAGGCCTAGACTATATTGAGGAAAAACTCGTGGTTACGGCTATCTTTCTCCCTCTCTCTGTCCCGTACCCTGGGCTCAGGCGTGTGGTAATGCTGAGTGGCTGAGTCTGCCTCTCTGCCAGGCTCAGAAGGCTTCTTCCCTTTAGGGCAATTCTGTTTGTGTCTTACTTCGTGGAGGAGGAATGAGGGTGGCCAGAGATTTTCTGACATGAAATAACTAATGACAGAGCATCTGGAGGAGCTGGAAGGAGCCAAAAAGCCAGCAGTCCTAAGGTGTCTGTGAGAGCTGCCAGACACTCTGCCGTCCTATGCCTAAGAACTGGCCATTGTGACGACATGGCAACACTTGGAATCCTAGGACACAGTGGAAGTGCGACTCTCAAACGGAATGGAAGAAGCTTCCAAGCCCAGTGTTCTTTCCTGTACCATAGAGAACGCAAAGGTCTGAGGCTTGTAGCCTTTTTCCTGGAGAGCACTGTCACCTCGTGGGGCTGTCGGCTACTTTCCTGTTTCCGACCGTCTCAGGAAACTCTTCCAAAAAGCCATTGGGACCCGCTTAGAGAGAGAAGCTGCGAAGTGGATGCACAGAACATTAACGTAGATACCAGCCCAGGGTCCCAAGCTTCCATCATTCTCTTGAGGGTACGTACCCCACGCAGGGATTCAAGCAGGGAGTTTGCCTTGTACAACTTACACAGGAAATTGTGATGAGAAGTAGGCCACTCTGCTTGTGCTCACCCTACGTGTCCCAGAGAAGTTATGACGTAGCAGATATCAACCCCCTTTCTCTACACATGTGGACCCCAAAGAAGCGGTGCGCAGTGGGTGTTCTCAGGCCAAGTTCAGTCCTTGTTCTGGGCTGCACCTGCTCTGTGGTTCAAAGGTTCTTTGACTCTGCTCCTTTGGAAGCCTTTCAGACCTGACCCTATCCTGGGCTGCAGAAGCAAAGAGGCATAGAGGCCTTTCACCCTGAAGGCATGGGCTTGTTTCACATGGAGAATGTGTCCGTCGCCCCTCCTGGGCTAGGGGCGTGTAGGTTGACACCATTTGTTCTGCCAATGGAAATTACAAGTAGGTGTACTCGGTTTGGGTTGCCTGCCGAAACAGTTTGCAGCCGCCAGCCCTCTGAGTACTAGTCCTCAAGTTTGATTCCTAGCTAGGTAAACCCGGACTTCGGAGGCTAGATGGGAGCAAACGTGTTAAGCTTGTGGAGAAAGCCTTTGACCAATGGCAATATGCTTGTGCTTGTGGCAGGGATTAGGCAGGAACTCTCCCACTCAGGGTTTTTACCTTACGATAAGCTGTGCCTTTGGGCTGAAGCAGGCGACGTGTCTGTATCACATCCTGGGAAGTAGGGCCTGAGGGGAGTCTGCCACCTGATTGGCCTCCTTTATAGGCTGCTGAGAAAATGGGGCAAGGCTTACGGAACCCGCTTACAACGAAATGTTTCTATTCAGAAGAGGAGATTTTGCTACCACGCGTCAGCAGCTCCTCTCCCTCACAGTGCTGTTCCTGTGTAGACTAGGGAAAACCACCACGGTTTCCAGGTTTTGAACGGCTCTTTTCCCAGTTGGTATCATCCGTGAAAGAGCTAGAAGGGCTGATCTCAACCAATCGGCCTGCACACCGTGAGTCCTTGGGGTAGGGCAGTCCTGAGTCAGTGTGTCTCCTAAAGAACGAAAGCCAAGTTTCCTGCCAGAGGAAAGCACAGCGAGGCCTGGTGCTTTCTCTAGGAAATTCAAGTGGGCTTGAAAGGTGAGGCCTAGGCTCTATTGAGGAAAAGCTCGTGCTTACGGCTATCTTTCTCCCTCTCTCTGTCCCGTTACCTGGGCTCAGCCGTGTGCGAATGCTGAGTGGCAGAGTCTGCCTCTCTGCCAGGCTCAGAAGGCTTCTTCCCTTTAGGGCAATTCTGTTTGTGTCTTACTTCGTGGAGGAGGAATGAGGGTGGCCAGAGATTTTCTGACATGAAATAACTAATGACAGAGCATCTGGAGGAGCTGGTTTCTCGGTGGAAGGAGCCAAAAAGCCGGCATTCCTAAGGCCTCTTTGCGAGCTGCCAGACACTCTGCCGTCATAGGCCTAAGAATTGGCCATTGTGACGGCATGGCAACACTTGGAATCCTAGGACTCTGTGGAAGGGCAACTCGCAAACTGGAACGAAGAAGCTTCCAAGCCCAGTGTTCTTTCATGTACCCAAGAGAACGCAAGTGTCTAAGGCTGGTAGCATTGTTGCTGGAGAGCACTGGCATCCTTGTGGGCCTGTCGGCTACTTTACTATTTCTGACCCTCTCAGGAAACTCTTCCAAAACGCCGTTGGGACCTGCTTAGAGAGAACAGCTGCGACGTGGATGCACACAACATTAACCTAGATACTATCCCAGGGTCCCAAGCATCCATTTTTCTCTGGAGGGTAAGTACCCCACGCAGGGATTCAAGCAGGGAGTTTGCCTTGTACAACTTACACAGGAAACTGGGAGGAGACGTTGGGTCACTCTGCTTGTGCTCACACTACGTGGCCCGGAGAAGTTATGATGCAGCAGATGGCAACCCCGTTTCTCCACACATGTGCACCCCAAAGAAGCGCTGGGCAGTTGGTGTTCTCAGGCCAAGAGAAGTCCTTGTTCTCGGCTGCACCTGCTCTGTGGTTCAAAGGTTCTTTATCTCTGCTCTTTTGGAAGCCTTTCAGACCTGACCCTATCCTGGGCTGCAGAAGCAAAGAGGCATAGAGGCCTTTCACCCTGAAGGCATGGGCTTGTTTCACAAGGAGAATGTGTCCCTCGCCCCTCCAGGGCTGGAGGCCTGTAAGTTGACACCATTTGTTCTGCCCATGGAAATTACAAGTAGGTGTACTCGGTTTGGGCTGCCTGCTGAAACAGTTTGCAGTCGCCTGCCCTCTGAGTACTAGAACTCAAGTTTGATTCCTTGTTGGTAAACCCGGACTTCGCAGGCTAGATGGGAGCAAACGTGTTAAGCTTGTGGAGAAAGCCTTTGACCAATGGCAATATGCTTGTGCTTGTGGCAGGGATTAGGCAGGAACGCTCCCACTCAAGGTTTTTACCTTACAATCAGCTGTGCCTTTGGGCTGAAGCAGGCGACGTGTCTGTATCACATCCTGGGAAGTAAGGCCTGAGGGGAGTCTGCCACCTGATTGGCCTCCAGTATAGGCAGCTGAGAAAATGGGGCAAGGCTTAGGGAACCCCCTTACAACGAAATGTTTCTATTCAGAAGAGGAGATTTTGCTACCACGCGTCAGCAGCTCCTCTCCCTCACAGTGCTGTTCCTGTGTAGACTAGGGAAAACCACCACGTTTTCCAGGTTTTGAACGGCTCTTTTCCCAGTTGGTATCATCCGTGAAAGAGCTAGAAGGGCTGATCTCAACCAATCGGCCTGCACACCGTGCGTCCTTGGGGTAGGGCAGTCCTGAGTCAGTGTGTCTCCTGAAGAAAGAGAGCCAAGTTTCCTGCCAGAGGAAAGCACAGCGAGGGCCTGGTGCTTTCTCTAGGAAATTCAAGTGGGCTTCAAAGGTGAGGCCTAGACTATATTGAGGAAAATCTCGTGGTTACGGCTATCTTTCTCCCTCTCTCTGTCCCGTACCCTGGGCTCAGGCGTGTGGGAATGCTGAGTGGCTGAGTCTGCCTCTCTGCCAGGCTCAGAAGGCTTCTTCCCTTTAGGGCAATTCTGTTTGTGTCTTACTTCGTGGAGGAGGAATGAGGGTGGCCAGAGATTTTCTGACATGAAATAACTAATGACAGAGCATCTGGAGGAGCTGGAAGGAGCCAAAAAGCCAGCAGTCCTAAGGTGTCTGTGAGAGCTGCCAGACACTCTGCCGTCCTATGCCTAAGAACTGGCCATTGTGACGACATGGCAACACTTGGAATCCTAGGACACAGTGGAAGTGCGACTCTCAAACGGAATGGAAGAAGCTTCCAAGCCCAGTGTTCTTTCCTGTACCATAGAGAACGCAAAGGTCTGAGGCTTGTAGCCTTTTTCCTGGAGAGCACTGTCACCTCGTGGGGCTGTCGGCTACTTTCCTGTTTCCGACCCTCTCAGGAAACTCTTCCAAAAAGCCATTGGGACCCGCTTAGAGAGAGAAGCTACGAAGTGGATGCACAGAACATTAACGTAGATACCAGCCCAGGGTCCCAAGCTTCCATCATTCTCTTGAGGGTACGTACCCCACGCAGGGATTCAAGCAGGGAGTTTGCCTTGTACAACTTACACAGGAAATTGTGATGAGAAGTAGGCCACTCTGCTTGTGCTCACCCTACGTGTCCCAGAGAAGTTATGACGTAGCAGATATCAACCCCCTTTCTCTACACATGTGGACCCCAAAGAACCGGTGCGCAGTGGGTGTTCTCAGGCCAAGTTCAGTCCTTGTTCTGGGCTGCACCTGCTCTGTGGTTCAAAGGTTCTTTGACTCTGCTCCTTTGGAAGCCTTTCAGACCTGACCCTATCCCTTGGCTGCAGAAGCAAAGAGGCATAGAGGCCTTTCACCCTGAAGGCATGGGCTTGTTTCACATGGAGAATGTGTCCGTCGCCCCTCCTGGGCTAGGGGCGTGTAGGTTGACACCATTTGTTCTGCCAATGGAAATTACAAGTAGGTGTACTCGGTTTGGGTTGCCTGCCGAAACAGTTTGCAGCCGCCAGCCCTCTGAGTACTAGTCCTCAAGTTTGATTCCTAGCTAGGTAAACCCGGACTTCGGAGGCTAGATGGGAGCAAACGTGTTAAGCTTGTGGAGAAAGCCTTTGACCAATGGCAATATGCTTGTGCTTGTGGCAGGGATTAGGCAGGAACTCTCCCACTCAGGGTTTTTACCTTACGATAAGCTGTGCCTTTGGGCTGAAGCAGGCGACGTGTCTCTATCACATCCTGGGAAGTAGGGCCTGAGGGGAATCTGCCACCTGATTGGCCTCCTTTATAGGCTGCTGAGAAAATGGGGCAAGGCTTAGGGAACCCCCTTACAACGAAATGTTTCTATTCAGAAGAGGAGATTTTGCTACCACGCGTCAGCAGCTCCTCTCCCTCAGAGTGCTGTTCCTGTGTAGACTAGGGAAAACCACCACGGTTTCCAGGTTTTGAACGGCTCTTTTCCCAGTTGGTATCATCCGTGAAAGAGCTAGAAGGGCTGATCTCAACCAATCGGCCTGCACACCGTGAGTCCTTGGGGTAGGGCAGTCCTGAGTCAGTGTGTCTCCTAAAGAACGAAAGCCAAGTTTCCTGCCAGAGGAAAGCACAGCGAGGCCTGGTGCTTTCTCTAGGAAATTCAAGTGGGCTTGAAAGGTGAGGCCTAGGCTCTATTGAGGAAAAGCTCGTGCTTACGGCTATCTTTCTCCCTCTCTCTGTCCCGTTACCTGGGCTCAGCCGTGTGCGAATGCTGAGTGGCAGAGTCTGCCTCTCTGCCAGGCTCAGAAGGCTTCTTCCCTTTAGGGCAATTCTGTTTGTGTCTTACTTCGTGGAGGAGGAATGAGGGTGGCCAGAGATTTTCTGACATGAAATAACTAATGACAGAGCATCTGGAGGAGCTGGAAGGAGCCGAAAAGCCGGCATTCCGAAGGTGTCGTGAGAGCTGCCAGACACTCTGCCGTCATAGGCCTAAGAATCTTTGTGACGGCATGGCAACACTTGGAATCCTAGGACACTGTGGAAGGGCGACTCGCAAACTGGATGGAAGAAGCTTCCAAGCCCACTGTTCTTTCATGTACCAAAGAGAACGCAAGTGTCTGAGGCTGGTAGCATTGTTGCTGGAGAGCACTGGCATCCTTGTGGGCCTGTCGGCTACTTGCCTGTTTCCGACCCTCTCAGGAAACTCTTCCAAAACGCCGTTGGGACCTGCTTAGAGAGAACAGCTGCGAAGTGGATGCACACAACATTAACCTAGATACTATCCCAGGGTCCCAAGCATCCATTTTTCTCTGGAGGGTAAGTACCCCACGCAGGGATTCAAGCAGGGAGTTTGCCTTGTACAACTTACACAGGAAACTGGGAGGAGACGTTGGGTCACTCTGCTTGTGCTCACACTACGTGGCCCGGAGAAGTTATGATGCAGCAGATGGCAACCCCCTTTCTCCACACATGTGCACCCCAAAGAAGCGCTGGGCAGTTGGTGTTCTCAGGCCAAGAGAAGTCCTTGTTCTCGGCTGCACCTGCTCTGTGGTTCAAAGGTTCTTTATCTCTGCTCTTTTGGAAGCCTTTCAGACCTGACCCTATCCTGGGCTGCAGAAGCAAAGAGGCATAGAGGCCTTTCACCCTGAAGGCATGGGCTTGTTTCACAAGGAGAATGTGTCCCTCGCCCCTCCAGGGCTGGAGGCCTGTAAGTTGACACCATTTGTTCTGCCCATGGAAATTACAAGTAGGTGTACTCGGTTTGGGCTGCCTGCTGAAACAGTTTGCAGTCGCCTGCCCTCTGAGTACTAGAACCCAAGTTTGATTCCTTGTTGGTAAACCCGGACTTCGCAGGCTAGATGGGAGCAAACGTGTTAAGCTTGTGGAGAAAGCCTTTGACCAATGGCAATATGCTTGTGCTTGTGGCAGGGATTAGTTAGGAACGCTCCCACTCAGGGTTTTTACCTTACAATCAGCTGTGCCTTTGGGCTGAAGCAGGCGACGTGTCTGTATCACATCCTGGGAAGTAAGGCCTGAGGGGAGTCTGCCACCTGATTGGCCTCCAGTATAGGCAGCTGAGAAAATGGGGCAAGGCTTAGGGAACCCCCTTACAACGAAATGTTTCTATTCAGAAGAGGAGATTTTGCTACCACGCGTCAGCAGCTCCTCTCCCTCAGAGTGCTGTTCCTGTGTAGACTAGGGAAAACCACCACGGTTTCCAGGTTTTGAACGGCTCTTTTCCCAGTTGGTATCATCCGTGAAAGAGCTAGAAGGGCTGATCTCAACCAATCGGCCTGCACACCGTGCGTCCTTGGGGTAGGGCAGTCCTGAGTCAGTGTGTCTCCTGAAGAAAGAGAGCCAAGTTTCCTGCCAGAGGAAAGCACAGCGAGGGCCTGGTGCTTTCTCTAGGAAATTCAAGTGGGCTTCAAAGGTGAGGCCTAGACTATATTGAGGAAAAACTCGTGGTTACGGCTATCTTTCTCCCTCTCTCTGTCCCGTACCCTGGGCTCAGGCGTGTGGGAATGCTGAGTGGCTGAGTCTGCCTCTCTGCCAGGCTCAGAAGGCTTCTTCCCTTTAGGGCAATTCTGTTTGTGTCTTACTTCGTGGAGGAGGAATGAGGGTGGCCAGAGATTTTCTGACATGAAATAACTAATGACAGAGCATCTGGAGGAGCTGGAAGGAGCCAAAAAGCCAGCAGTCCTAAGGTGTCTGTGAGAGCTGCCAGACACTCTGCCGTCCTATGCCTAAGAACTGGCCATTGTGACGACATGGCAACACTTGGAATCCTAGGACACAGTGGAAGTGCGACTCTCAAACGGAATGGAAGAAGCTTCCAAGCCCAGTGTTCTTTCCTGTACCATAGAGAACGCAAAGGTCTGAGGCTTGTAGCCTTTTTCCTGGAGAGCACTGTCACCTCGTGGGGCTGTCGGCTACTTTCCTGTTTCCGACCCTCTCAGGAAACTCTTCCAAAAAGCCATTGGGACCCGCTTAGAGAGAGAAGCTGCGAAGTGGATGCACAGAACATTAACGTAGATACCAGCCCAGGGTCCCAAGCTTCCATCATTCTCTTGAGGGTACGTACCCCACGCAGGGATTCAAGCAGGGAGTTTGCCTTGTACAACTTACACAGGAAATTGTGATGAGAAGTAGGCCACTCTGCTTGTGCTCACCCTACGTGTCCCAGAGAAGTTATGACGTAGCAGATATCAACCCCCTTTCTCTACACATGTGGACCCCAAAGAAGCGGTGCGCAGTGGGTGTTCTCAGGCCAAGTTCAGTCCTTGTTCTGGGCTGCACCTGCTCTGTGGTTCAAAGGTTCTTTGACTCTGCTCCTTTGGAAGCCTTTCAGACCTGACCCTATCCCTTGGCTGCAGAAGCAAAGAGGCATAGAGGCCTTTCACCCTGAAGGCATGGGCTTGTTTCACATGGAGAATGTGTCCGTCGCCCCTCCTGGGCTAGGGGCGTGTAGGTTGACACCATTTGTTCTGCCAATGGAAATTACAAGTAGGTGTACTCGGTTTGGGCTGCCTGCCGAAACAGTTTGCAGCCGCCAGCCCTCTGAGTACTAGTCCTCAAGTTTGATTCCTAGCTAGGTAAACCCGGACTTCGGAGGCTAGATGGGAGCAAACGTGTTAAGCTTGTGGAGAAAGCCTTTGACCAATGGCAATATGCTTGTGCTTGTGGCAGGGATTAGGCAGGAACTCTCCCACTCAGGGTTTTTACCTTACGATAAGCTGTGCCTTTGGGCTGAAGCAGGCGACGTGTCTGTATCACATCCTGGGAAGTAGGGCCTGAGGGGAATCTGCCACCTGATTGGCCTCCTTTATAGGCTGCTGAGAAAATGGGGCAAGGCTTACGGAACCCGCTTACAACGAAATGTTTCTATTCAGAAGAGGAGATTTTGCTACCACGCGTCAGCAGCTCCTCTCCCTCACAGTGCTGTTCCTGTGTAGACTAGGGAAAACCACCACGGTTTCCAGGTTTTGAACGGCTCTTTTCCCAGTTGGTATCATCCGTGAAAGAGCTAGAAGGGCTGATCTCAACCAATCGGCCTGCACACCGTGAGTCCTTGGGGTAGGGCAGTCCTGAGTCAGTGTGTCTCCTAAAGAACGAAAGCCAAGTTTCCTGCCAGAGGAAAGCACAGCGAGGCCTGGTGCTTTCTCTAGGAAATTCAAGTGGGCTTGAAAGGTGAGGCCTAGGCTCTATTGAGGAAAAGCTCGTGCTTACGGCTATCTTTCTCCCTCTCTCTGTCCCGTTACCTGGGCTCAGCCGTGTGCGAATGCTGAGTGGCAGAGTCTGCCTCTCTGCCAGGCTCAGAAGGCTTCTTCCCTTTAGGGCAATTCTGTTTGTGTCTTACTTCGTGGAGGAGGAATGAGGGTGGCCAGAGATTTTCTGACATGAAATAACTAACGACAGAGCATCTGGAGGAGCTGGAAGGAGCCGAAAAGCCGGCATTCCGAAGGTGTCTGTGAGACCTGCCAGACACTCTGCCGTCATAGGCCTAAGAATCTTTGTCACGGCATGGCAACACTTGGAATCCTAGGACACTGTGGAAGGGCGACTCGCAAACTGGATGGAAGAAGCTTCCAAGCCCAGTGTTCTTTCATGTACCAAAGAGAACGCAAGTGTCTGAGGCTGGTAGCATTGTTGCTGGAGAGCACTGGCATCCTTGTGGGCCTGTCGGCTACTTGCCTGTTTCCGACCCTCTCAGGAAACTCTTCCAAAACGCCGTTGGGACCTGCTTAGAGAGAACAGCTGCGACGTGGATGCACACAACATTAACCTAGATACTATCCCAGGGTCCCAAGCATCCATTTTTCTCTGGAGGGTAAGTACCCCACGCAGGGATTCAAGCAGGGAGTTTGCCTTGTACAACTTACACAGGAAACTGGGAGGAGACGTTGGGTCACTCTGCTTGTGCTCACACTACGTGGCCCGGAGAAGTTATGATGCAGCAGATGGCAACCCCCTTTCTCCACACATGTGCACCCCAAAGAAGCGCTGGGCAGTTGGTGTTCTCAGGCCAAGAGAAGTCCTTGTTCTCGGCTGCACCTGCTCTGTGGTTCAAAGGTTCTTTATCTCTGCTCTTTTGGAAGCCTTTCAGACCTGACCCTATCCTGGGCTGCAGAAGCAAAGAGGCATAGAGGCCTTTCACCCTGAAGGCATGGGCTTGTTTCACAAGGAGAATGTGTCCCTCGCCCCTCCAGGGCTGGAGGCCTGTAAGTTGACACCATTTGTTCTGCCCATGGAAATTACAAGTAGGTGTACTCGGTTTGGGCTGCCTGCTGAAACAGTTTGCAGTCGCCTGCCCTCTGAGTACTAGAACTCAAGTTTGATTCCTTGTTGGTAAACCCGGACTTCGCAGGCTAGATGGGAGCAAACGTGTTAAGCTTGTGGAGAAAGCCTTTGACCAATGGCAATATGCTTGTGCTTGTGGCAGGGATTAGTTAGGAACGCTCCCACTCAGGGTTATTACCTTACAATCAGCTGTGCCTTTGGGCTGAAGCAGGCGACGTGTCTGTATCACATCCTGGGAAGTAAGGCCTGAGGGGAGTCTGCCACCTGATTGGCCTCCAGTATAGGCAGCTGAGAAAATGGGGCAAGGCTTAGGGAACCCCCTTACAACGAAATGTTTCTATTCAGAAGAGGAGATTTTGCTACCACGCGTCAGCAGCTCCTCTCCCTCACAGTGCTGTTCCTGTGTAGACTAGGGAAAACCACCACGGTTTCCAGGTTTTGAACGGCTCTTTTCCCAGTTGGTATCATCCGTGAAAGAGCTAGAAGGGCTGATCTCAACCAATCGGCCTGCACACCGTGCGTCCTTGGGGTAGGGCAGTCCTGAGTCAGTGTGTCTCCTGAAGAAAGAGAGCCAAGTTTCCTGCCAGAGGAAAGCACAGCGAGGGCCTGGTGCTTTCTCTAGGAAATTCAAGTGGGCTTCAAAGGTGAGGCCTAGACTATATTGAGGAAAATCTCGTGGTTACGGCTATCTTTCTCCCTCTCTCTGTCCCGTACCCTGGGCTCAGGCGTGTGGGAATGCTGAGTGGCTGAGTCTGCCTCTCTGCCAGGCTCAGAAGGCTTCTTCCCTTTAGGGCAATTCTGTTTGTGTCTTACTTCGTGGAGGAGGAATGAGGGTGGCCAGAGATTTTCTGACATGAAATAACTAATGACAGAGCATCTGGAGGAGCTGGAAGGAGCCAAAAAGCCAGCAGTCCTAAGGTGTCTGTGAGAGCTGCCAGACACTCTGCCGTCCTATGCCTAAGAACTGGCCATTGTGACGACATGGCAACACTTGGAATCCTAGGACACAGTGGAAGTGCGACTCTCAAACGGAATGGAAGAAGCTTCCAAGCCCAGTGTTCTTTCCTGTACCATAGAGAACGCAAAGGTCTGAGGCTTGTAGCCTTTTTCCTGGAGAGCACTGTCACCTCGTGGGGCTGTCGGCTACTTTCCTGTTTCCGACCCTCTCAGGAAACTCTTCCAAAAAGCCATTGGGACCCGCTTAGAGAGAGAAGCTACGAAGTGGATGCACAGAATATTAACGTAGATACCAGCCCAGGGTCCCAAGCTTCCATCATTCTCTTGAGGGTACGTACCCCACGCAGGGATTCAAGCAGGGAGTTTGCCTTGTACAACTTACACAGGAAATTGTGATGAGAAGTAGGCTACTCTGCTTGTGCTCACCCTACGTGTCCCAGAGAAGTTATGACGTAGCAGATATCAACCCCCTTTCTCTACACATGTGGACCCCAAAGAACCGGTGCGCAGTGGGTGTTCTCAGGCCAAGTTCAGTCCTTGTTCTGGGCTGCACCTGCTCTGTGGTTCAAAGGTTCTTTGACTCTGCTCCTTTGGAAGCCTTTCAGACCTGACCCTATCCCTTGGCTGCAGAAGCAAAGAGGCATAGAGGCCTTTCACCCTGAAGGCATGGGCTTGTTTCACATGGAGAATGTGTCCGTCGCCCCTCCTGGGCTAGGGGCGTGTAGGTTGACACCATTTGTTCTGCCAATGGAAATTACAAGTAGGTGTACTCGGTTTGGGTTGCCTGCCGAAACAGTTTGCAGCCGCCAGCCCTCTGAGTACTAGTCCTCAAGTTTGATTCCTAGCTAGGTAAACCCGGACTTCGGAGGCTAGATGGGAGCAAACGTGTTAAGCTTGTGGAGAAAGCCTTTGACCAATGGCAATATGCTTGTGCTTGTGGCAGGGATTAGGCAGGAACTCTCCCACTCAGGGTTTTTACCTTACGATAAGCTGTGCCTTTGGGCTGAAGCAGGCGACGTGTCTCTATCACATCCTGGGAAGTAGGGCCTGAGGGGAATCTGCCACCTGATTGGCCTCCTTTATAGGCTGCTGAGAAAATGGGGCAAGGCTTAGGGAACCCCCTTACAACGAAATGTTTCTATTCAGAAGAGGAGATTTTGCTACCACGCGTCAGCAGCTCCTCTCCCTCAGAGTGCTGTTCCTGTGTAGACTAGGGAAAACCACCACGGTTTCCAGGTTTTGAACGGCTCTTTTCCCAGTTGGTATCATCCGTGAAAGAGCTAGAAGGGCTGATCTCAACCAATCGGCCTGCACACCGTGAGTCCTTGGGGTAGGGCAGTCCTGAGTCAGTGTGTCTCCTAAAGAACGAAAGCCAAGTTTCCTGCCAGAGGAAAGCACAGCGAGGCCTGGTGCTTTCTCTAGGAAATTCAAGTGGGCTTGAAAGGTGAGGCCTAGGCTCTATTGAGGAAAAGCTCGTGCTTACGGCTATCTTTCTCCCTCTCTCTGTCCCGTTACCTGGGCTCAGCCGTGTGCGAATGCTGAGTGGCAGAGTCTGCCTCTCTGCCAGGCTCAGAAGGCTTCTTCCCTTTAGGGCAATTCTGTTTGTGTCTTACTTCGTGGAGGAGGAATGAGGGTGGCCAGAGATTTTCTGACATGAAATAACTAATGACAGAGCATCTGGAGGAGCTGGAAGGAGCCGAAAACCCGGCATTCCGAAGGTGTCGTGAGAGCTGCCAGACACTCTGCCGTCATAGGCCTAAGAATCTTTGTGACGGCATGGCAACACTTGGAATCCTAGGACACTGTGGAAGGGCGACTCGCAAACTGGATGGAAGAAGCTTCCAAGCCCACTGTTCTTTCATGTACCAAAGAGAACGCAAGTGTCTGAGGCTGGTAGCATTGTTGCTGGAGAGCACTGGCATCCTTGTGGGCCTGTCGGCTACTTGCCTGTTTCCGACCCTCTCAGGAAACTCTTCCAAAACGCCGTTGGGACCTGCTTAGAGAGAACAGCTGCGAAGTGGATGCACACAACATTAACCTAGATACTATCCCAGGGTCCCAAGCATCCATTTTTCTCTGGAGGGTAAGTACCCCACGCAGGGATTCAAGCAGGGAGTTTGCCTTGTACAACTTACACAGGAAACTGGGAGGAGACGTTGGGTCACTCTGCTTGTGCTCACACTACGTGGCCCGGAGAAGTTATGATGCAGCAGATGGCAACCCCCTTTCTCCACACATGTGCACCCCAAAGAAGCGCTGGGCAGTTGGTGTTCTCAGGCCAAGAGAAGTCCTTGTTCTCGGCTGCACCTGCTCTGTGGTTCAAAGGTTCTTTATCTCTGCTCTTTTGGAAGCCTTTCAGACCTGACCCTATCCTGGGCTGCAGAAGCAAAGAGGCATAGAGGCCTTTCACCCTGAAGGCATGGGCTTGTTTCACAAGGAGAATGTGTCCCTCGCCCCTCCAGGGCTGGAGGCCTGTAAGTTGACACCATTTGTTCTGCCCATGGAAATTACAAGTAGGTGTACTCGGTTTGGGCTGCCTGCTGAAACAGTTTGCAGTCGCCTGCCCTCTGAGTACTAGAACTCAAGTTTGATTCCTTGTTGGTAAACCCGGACTTCGCAGGCTAGATGGGAGCAAACGTGTTAAGCTTGTGGAGAAAGCCTTTGACCAATGGCAATATGCTTGTGCTTGTGGCAGGGATTAGTTAGGAACGCTCCCACTCAGGGTTTTTACCTTACAATCAGCTGTGCCTTTGGGCTGAAGCAGGCGACGTGTCTGTATCACATCCTGGGAAGTAAGGCCTGAGGGGAGTCTGCCACCTGATTGGCCTCCAGTATAGGCAGCTGAGAAAATGGGGCAAGGCTTAGGGAACCCCCTTACAACGAAATGTTTCTATTCAGAAGAGGAGATTTTGCTACCACGCGTCAGCAGCTCCTCTCCCTCACAGTGCTGTTCCTGTGTAGACTAGGGAAAACCACCACGGTTTCCAGGTTTTGAACGGCTCTTTTCCCAGTTGGTATCATCCGTGAAAGAGCTAGAAGGGCTGATCTCAACCAATCGGCCTGCACACAGTGCGTCCTTGGGGTAGGGCAGTCCTGAGTCAGTGTGTCTCCTGAAGAAAGAGAGCCAAGTTTCCTGCCAGAGGAAAGCACAGCGAGGGCCTGGTGCTTTCTCTAGGAAATTCAAGTGGGCTTCAAAGGTGAGGCCTAGACTATATTGAGGAAAAACTCGTGGTTACGGCTATCTTTCTCCCTCTCTCTGTCCCGTACCCTGGGCTCAGGCGTGTGGGAATGCTGAGTGGCTGAGTCTGCCTCTCTGCCAGGCTCAGAAGGCTTCTTCCCTTTAGGGCAATTCTGTTTGTGTCTTACTTCGTGGAGGAGGAATGAGGGTGGCCAGAGATTTTCTGACATGAAATAACTAATGACAGAGCATCTGGAGGAGCTGGAAGGAGCCAAAAAGCCAGCAGTCCTAAGGTGTCTGTGAGAGCTGCCAGACACTTTGCCGTCCTATGCCTAAGAACTGGCCATTGTGACGACATGGCAACACTTGGAATCCTAGGACACAGTGGAAGTGCGACTCTCAAACGGAATGGAAGAAGCTTCCAAGCCCAGTGTTCTTTCCTGTACCGTAGAGAACGCAAAGGTCTGAGGCTTGTAGCCTTTTTCCTGGAGAGCACTGTCACCTCGTGGGGCTGTCGGCTACTTTCCTGTTTCCGACCCTCTCAGGAAACTCTTCCAAAAAGCCATTGGGACCCGCTTAGAGAGAGAAGCTGCGAAGTGGATGCACAGAACATTAACGTAGATACCAGCCCAGGGTCCCAAGCTTCCATCATTCTCTTGAGGGTACGTACCCCACGCAGGGATTCAAGCAGGGAGTTTGCCTTGTACAACTTACACAGGAAATTGTGATGAGAAGTAGGCCACTCTGCTTGTGCTCACCCTACGTGTCCCAGAGAAGTTATGACGTAGCAGATATCAACCCCCTTTCTCTACACATGTGGACCCCAAAGAAGCGGTGCGCAGTGGGTGTTCTCAGGCCAAGTTCAGTCCTTGTTCTGGGCTGCACCTGCTCTGTGGTTCAAAGGTTCTTTGACTCTGCTCCTTTGGAAGCCTTTCAGACCTGACCCTATCCCTTGGCTGCAGAAGCAAAGAGGCATAGAGGCCTTTCACCCTGAAGGCATGGGCTTGTTTCACATGGAGAATGTGTCCGTCGCCCCTCCTGGGCTAGGGGCGTGTAGGTTGACACCATTTGTTCTGCCAATGGAAATTACAAGTAGGTGTACTCGGTTTGGGTTGCCTGCCGAAACAGTTTGCAGCCGCCAGCCCTCTGAGTACTAGTCCTCAAGTTTGATTCCTAGCTAGGTAAACCCGGACTTCGGAGGCTAGATGGGAGCAAACGTGTTAAGCTTGTGGAGAAAGCCTTTGACCAATGGCAATATGCTTGTGCTTGTGGCAGGGATTAGGCAGGAACTCTCTCACTCAGGGTTTTTCCCTTACGATAAGCTGTGCCTTTGGGCTGAAGCAGGCGACGTGTCTGTATCACATCCTGGGAAGTAGGGCCTGAGGGGAATCTGCCACCTGATTGGCCTCCTTTATAGGCTGCTGAGAAAATGGGGCAAGGCTTAGGGAACCCCCTTACAACGAAATGTTTCTATTCAGAAGAGGAGATTTTGCTACCACGCGTCAGCAGCTCCTCTCCTTCACAGTGCTGTTCCTGTGTAGACTAGGGAAAACCACCACGGTTTCCAGGTTTTGAACGGCTCTTTTCCCAGTTGGTATCATCCGTGAAAGAGCTAGAAAGGCTGATCTCAACCAATCGGCCTGCACACCGTGCGTCCTTGGGGTAGGGCAGTCCTGAGTCAGTGTGTCTCCTGAAGAAAGAGAGCCAAGTTTCCTGCCAGAGGAAAGCACAGCGAGGGCCTGGTGCTTTCTCTAGGAAATTCAAGTGGGCTTCAAAGGTGAGGCCTAGACTATATTGAGGAAAAACTCGTGGTTACGGCTATCTTTCTCCCTCTCTCTGTCCCGTACCCTGGGCTCAGGCGTGTGGGAATGCTGAGTGGCTGAGTCTGCCTCTCTGCCAGGCTCAGAAGGCTTCTTCCCTTTAGGGCAATTCTGTTTGTGTCTTACTTCGTGGAGGAGGAATGAGGGTGGCCAGAGATTTTCTGACATGAAATAACTAATGACAGAGCATCTGGAGGAGCTGGAAGGAGCCAAAAAGCCAACAGTCCTAAGGTGTCTGTGAGAGCTGCCAGACACTCTGCCGTCCTATGCCTAAGAACTGGCCATTGTGACGACATGGCAACACTTGGAATCCTAGGACACAGTGGAAGTGCGACTCTCAAACAGAATGGAAGAAGCTTCCAAGCCCAGTGTTCTTTCCTGTACCATAGAGAACGCAAAGGTCTGAGGCTTGTAGCCTTTTTCCTGGAGAGCACTGTCACCTCGTGGGGCTGTCGGCTACTTTCCTGTTTCCGACCCTCTCAGGAAACTCTTCCAAAAAGCCATTGGGACCCGCTTAGATAGAGAAGCTGCGAAGTGGATGCACAGAACATTAACGTAGATACCAGCCCAGGGTCCCAAGCTTCCATCATTCTCTTGAGGGTACGTACCCCACGCAGGGATTCAAGCAGGGAGTTTGCCTTGTACAACTTACACAGGAAATTGTGATGAGAAGTAGGCCACTCTGCTTGTGCTCACCCTACGTGTCCCAGAGAAGTTATGACGTAGCAGATATCAACCCCCTTTCTCTACACATGTGGACCCCAAAGAAGCGGTGCGCAGTGGGTGTTCTCAGGCCAAGTTCAGTCCTTGTTCTGGGCTGCACCTGCTCTGTGGTTCAAAGGTTCTTTGACTCTGCTCCTTTGGAAGCCTTTCAGACCTGACCCTATCCCTTGGCTGCAGAAGCAAAGAGGCATAGAGGCCTTTCACCCTGAAGGCATGGGCTTGTTTCACATGGAGAATGTGTCCGTCGCCCCTCCTGGGCTAGGGGCGTGTAGGTTGACACCATTTGTTCTGCCAATGGAAATTACAAGTAGGTGTACTCGGTTTGGGTTGCCTGCCGAAACAGTTTGCAGCCGCCAGCCCTCTGAGTACTAGTCCTCAAGTTTGATTCCTAGCTAGGTAAACCCGGACTTCGGAGGCTAGATGGGAGCAAACGTGTTAAGCTTGTGGAGAAAGCCTTTGACCAATGGCAATATGCTTGTGCTTGTGGCAGGGATTAGGCAGGAACTCTCCCACTCAGGGTTTTTACCTTACGATAAGCTGTGCCTTTGGGCTGAAGCAGGCGACGTGTCTGTATCACATCCTGGGAAGTAGGGCCGGAGGGGAGTCTGCCACCTGATTGGCCTCCTTTATAGGCTGCTGAGAAAATGGGGCAAGGCTTACGGAACCCGCTGACAACGAAATGTTTCTATTCAGAAGAGGAGATTTTGCTACCACGCGTCAGCAGCTCCTCTCCCTCACAGTGCTGTTCCTGTGTAGACTAGGGAAAACCACCAAGGTTTCCAGGTTTTGAACGGCTCTTTTCCCAGTTGGTATCATCCGTGAAAGAGCTAGAAGGGCTGATCTCAACCAATCGGCCTGCACACCGTGAGTCCTTGGGGTAGGGCAGTCCTGAGTCAGTGTGTCTCCTAAAGAACGAAAGCCAAGTTTCCTGCCAGAGGAAAGCACAGCGAGGCCTGGTGCTTTCTCTAGGAAATTCAAGTGGGCTTGAAAGGTGAGGCCTAGGCTCTATTGAGGAAAAGCTCGTGCTTACGGCTATCTTTCTCCCTCTCTCTGTCCCGTTACCTGGGCTCAGCCGTGTGCAAATGCTGAGTGGCAGAGTCTGCCTCTCTGCCAGGCTCAGAGGGCTTCTTCCCTTTAGGGCAATTCTGTTTGTGTCTTACTTCGTGGAGGAGGAATGAGGGTGGCCAGAGATTTTCTGACATGAAATAACTAATGACGGAGCATCTGGAGGAGCTGCTTTCTCGGTGGAAGGAGCCAAAAAGCCAGCACTCCTAAGGTCTCTTTGCGAGCTGCCAGACACTCTGCCGTCATAGGCCTAAGAATTGGCCATTGTGACGGCATGGCAACACTTGGAATCCTAGGACACTGTGGAAGGGCAACTCGCAAACTGGAACGAAGAAGCTTCCAAGCCCAGTGTTCTTTCATGTACCCAAGAGAACGCAAGTGTCTAAGGCTGGTAGCATTGTTGCTGGAGAGCACTGGCATCCTTGTGGGCCTGTCGGCTACTTGCCTGTTTCCGACCCTCTCAGGAAACTCTTCCAAAACGCCGTTGGGACCTGCTTAGAGAGAACAGCTGCGACGTGGATGCACACAACATTAACCTAGATACTATCCCAGGGTCCCAAGCATCCATTTTTCTCTGGAGGGTAAGTACCCCACGCAGGGATTCAAGCAGGGAGTTTGCCTTGTACAACTTACACAGGAAACTGGGAGGAGACGTTGGGTCACTCTGCTTGTGCTCACACTACGTGGCCCGGAGAAGTTATGATGCAGCAGATGGCAACCCCCTTTCTCCACACATGTGCACCCCAAAGAAGCGCTGGGCAGTTGGTGTTCTCAGGCCAAGAGAAGTCCTTGTTCTCGGCTGCACCTGCTCTGTGGTTCAAAGGTTCTTTATCTCTGCTCTTTTGGAAGCCTTTCAGACCTGACCCTATCCTGGGCTGCAGAAGCAAAGAGGCATAGAGGCCTTTCACCCTGAAGGCATGGGCTTGTTTCACAAGGAGAATGTGTCCCTCGCCCCTCCAGGGCTGGAGGCCTGTAAGTTGACACCATTTGTTCTGCCCATGGAAATTACAAGTAGGTGTACTCGGTTTGGGCTGCCTGCTGAAACAGTTTGCAGTCGCCTGCCCTCTGAGTACTAGAACTCAAGTTTGATTCCTTGTTGGTAAACCCGGACTTCGCAGGCTAGATGGGAGCAAACGTGTTAAGCTTGTGGAGAAAGCCTTTGACCAATGGCAATATGCTTGTGCTTGTGGCAGGGATTAGTTAGGAACGCTCCCACTCAGGGTTTTTACCTTACAATCAGCTGTGCCTTTGGGCTGAAGCAGGCGACGTGTCTGTATCACATCCTGGGAAGTAAGGCCTGAGGGGAGTCTGCCACCTGATTGGCCTCCAGTATAGGCAGCTGAGAAAATGGGGCAAGGCTTAGGGAACCCCCTTACAACGAAATGTTTCTATTCAGAAGAGGAGATTTTGCTACCACGCGTCAGCAGCTCCTCTCCCTCAGAGTGCTGTTCCTGTGTAGACTAGGGAAAACCACCACGGTTTCCAGGTTTTGAACGGCTCTTTTCCCAGTTGGTATCATCCGTGAAAGAGCTAGAAGGGCTGATCTCAACCAATCGGCCTGCACACCGTGCGTCCTTGGGGTAGGGCAGTCCTGAGTCAGTGTGTCTCCTGAAGAAAGAGAGCCAAGTTTCCTGCCAGAGGAAAGCACAGCGAGGGCCTGGTGCTTTCTCTAGGAAATTCAAGTGGGCTTCAAAGGTGAGGCCTAGACTATATTGAGGAAAAACTCGTGGTTACGGCTATCTTTCTCCCTCTCTCTGTCCCGTACCCTGGGCTCAGGCGTGTGGGAATGCTGAGTGGCTGAGTCTGCCTCTCTGCCAGGCTCAGAAGGCTTCTTCCCTTTAGGGCAATTCTGTTTGTGTCTTACTTCGTGGAGGAGGAATGAGGGTGGCCAGAGATTTTCTGACATGAAATAACTAATGACAGAGCATCTGGAGGAGCTGGAAGGAGCCAAAAAGCCAGCAGTCCTAAGATGTCTGTGAGAGCTGCCAGACACTCTGCCGTCCTATGCCTAAGAACTGGCCATTGTGACGACATGGCAACACTTGGAATCCTAGGACACAGTGGAAGTGCGACTCTCAAACGGAATGGAAGAAGCTTCCAAGCCCAGTGTTCTTTCCTGTACCATAGAGAACGCAAAGGTCTGAGGCTTGTAGCCTTTTTCCTGGAGAGCACTGTCACCTCGTGGGGCTGTCGGCTACTTTCCTGTTTCCGACCGTCTCAGGAAACTCTTCCAAAAAGCCATTGGGACCCGCTTAGAGAGAGAAGCTGCGAATTGGATGCACAGAACATTAACGTAGATACCAGCCCAGGGTCCCAAGCTTCCATCATTCTCTTGAGGGTACGTACCCCACGCAGGGATTCAAGCAGGGAGTTTGCCTTGTACAACTTACACAGGAAATTGTGATGAGAAGTAGGCCACTCTGCTTGTGCTCACCCTACGTGTCCCAGAGAAGTTATGACGTAGCAGATATCAACCCCCTTTCTCTACACATGTGGACCCCAAAGAAGCGGTGCGCAGTGGGTGTTCTCAGGCCAAGTTCAGTCCTTGTTCTGGGCTGCACCTGCTCTGTGGTTCAAAGGTTCTTTGACTCTGCTCCTTTGGAAGCCTTTCAGACCTGACCCTATCCCTTGGCTGCAGAAGCAAAGAGGCATAGAGGCCTTTCACCCTGAAGGCATGGGCTTGTTTCACATGGAGAATGTGTCCGTCGCCCCTCCTGGGCTAGGGGCGTGTAGGTTGACACCATTTGTTCTGCCAATGGAAATTACAAGTAGGTGTACTCGGTTTGGGCTGCCTGCCGAAACAGTTTGCAGCCGCCAGCCCTCTGAGTACTAGTCCTCAAGTTTGATTCCTAGCTAGGTAAACCCGGACTTCGGAGGCTAGATGGGAGCAAACGTTTTAAGCTTGTGGAGAAAGCCTTTGACCAATGGCAATATGCTTGTGCTTGTGGCAGGGATTAGGCAGGAACTCTCCCACTCAGGGTTTTTACCTTACGATAAGCTGTGCCTTTGGGCTGAAGCAGGCGACGTGTCTGTATCACATCCTGGGAAGTAGGGCCTGAGGGGAATCTGCCACCTGATTGGCCTCCTTTATAGGCTGCTGAGAAAATGGGGCAAGGCTTACGGAACCCGCTTACAACGAAATGTTTCTATTCAGAAGAGGAGATTTTGCTACCACGCGTCAGCAGCTCCTCTCCCTCACAGTGCTGTTCCTGTGTAGACTAGGGAAAACCACCACGGTTTCCAGGTTTTGAACGGCTCTTTTCCCAGTTGGTATCATCCGTGAAAGAGCTAGAAGGGCTGATCTCAACCAATCGGCCTGCACACCGTGAGTCCTTGGGGTAGGGCAGTCCTGAGTCAGTGTGTCTCCTAAAGAACGAAAGCCAAGTTTCCTGCCAGAGGAAAGCACAGCGAGGCCTGGTGCTTTCTCTAGGAAATTCAAGTGGGCTTGAAAGGTGAGGCCTAGGCTCTATTGAGGAAAAGCTCGTGCTTACGGCTATCTTTCTCCCTCTCTCTGTCCCGTTACCTGGGCTCAGCCGTGTGCGAATGCTGAGTGGCAGAGTCTGCCTCTCTGCCAGGCTCAGAAGGCTTCTTCCCTTTAGGGCAATTCTGTTTGTGTCTTACTTCGTGGAGGAGGAATGAGGGTGGCCAGAGATTTTCTGACATGAAATAACTAACGACAGAGCATCTGGAGGAGCTGGAAGGAGCCGAAAAGCCGGCATTCCGAAGGTGTCTGTGAGAGCTGCCAGACACTCTGCCGTC
Source organism: Eschrichtius robustus (assembly GCF_028021215.1). Taxonomy (NCBI): domain Eukaryota; kingdom Metazoa; phylum Chordata; class Mammalia; order Artiodactyla; family Eschrichtiidae; genus Eschrichtius; species Eschrichtius robustus. Next base: position 62,279,704 of record NC_090837.1, read on the forward strand.
ATAGGCCTAAGAATCTTTGTGACGGCATGGCAACACTTGGAATCCTAGGACACTGTGGAAGGGCGACTCGCAAACTGGATGGAAGAAGCTTCCAAGCCCACTGTTCTTTCATGTACCAAAGAGAACGCAAGTGTCTGAGGCTGGTAGCATTGTTGCTGGAGAGCACTGGCATCCTTGTGGGCCTGTCGGCTACTTGCCTGTTTCCGACCCTCTCAGGAAACTCTTCCAAAACGCCGTTGGGACCTGCTTAGAGAGAACAGCTGCGACGTGGATGCACACAACATTAACCTAGATACTATCCCAGGGTCCCAAGCATCCATTTTTCTCTGGAGGGTAAGTACCCCACGCAGGGATTCAAGCAGGGAGTTTGCCTTGTACAACTTACACAGGAAACTGGGAGGAGACGTTGGGTCACTCTGCTTGTGCTCACACTACGTGGCCCGGAGAAGTTATGATGCAGCAGATGGCAACCCCCTTTCTCCACACATGTGCACCCCAAAGAAGCGCTGGGCAGTTGGTGTTCTCAGGCCAAGAGAAGTCCTTGTTCTCGGCTGCACCTGCTCTGTGGTTCAAAGGTTCTTTATCTCTGCTCTTTTGGAAGCCTTTCAGACCTGACCCTATCCTGGGCTGCAGAAGCAAAGAGGCATAGAGGCCTTTCACCCTGAAGGCATGGGCTTGTTTCACAAGGAGAATGTGTCCCTCGCCCCTCCAGGGCTGGAGGCCTGTAAGTTGACACCATTTGTTCTGCCCATGGAAATTACAAGTAGGTGTACTCGGTTTGGGCTGCCTGCTGAAACAGTTTGCAGTCGCCTGCCCTCTGAGTACTAGAACTCAAGTTTGATTCCTTGTTGGTAAACCCGGACTTCGCAGGCTAGATGGGAGCAAACGTGTTAAGCTTGTGGAGAAAGCCTTTGACCAATGGCAATATGCTTGTGCTTGTGGCAGGGATTAGTTAGGAACGCTCCCACTCAGGGTTTTTACCTTACAATCAGCTGTGCCTTTGGGCTGAAGCAGGCGACGTGTCTGTATCACATCCTGGGAAGTAAGGCCTGAGGGGAGTCTGCCACCTGATTGGCCTCCAGTATAGGCAGCTGAGAAAATGGGGCAAGGCTTAGGGAACCCCCTTACAACGAAATGTTTCTATTCAGAAGAGGAGATTTTGCTACCACGCGTCAGCAGCTCCTCTCCCTCAGAGTGCTGTTCCTGTGTAGACTAGGGAAAACCACCACGGTTTCCAGGTTTTGAACGGCTCTTTTCCCAGTTGGTATCATCCGTGAAAGAGCTAGAAGGGCTGATCTCAACCAATCGGCCTGCACACCGTGCGTCCTTGGGGTAGGGCAGTCCTGAGTCAGTGTGTCTCCTGAAGAAAGACAGCCAAGTTTCCTGCCAGAGGAAAGCACAGCGAGGGCCTGGTGCTTTCTCTAGGAAATTCAAGTGGGCTTCAAAGTGAGGCCTAGACTATATTGAGGAAAAACTCGTGGTTACGGCTATCTTTCTCCCTCTCTCTGTCCCATACCCTGGGCTCAGGCGTGTGGGAATGCTGAGTGGCTGAGTCTGCCTCTCTGCCAGGCTCAGAAGGCTTCTTCCCTTTAGGGCAATTCTGTTTGTGTCTTACTTCGTGGAGGAGGAATGAGGGTGGCCAGAGATTTTCTGACATGAAATAACTAACGACAGAGCATCTGGAGGAGCTGGAAGGAGCCAAAAAGCCAGCAGTCCTAAGGTGTCTGTGAGAGCTGCCAGACACTCTGCCGTCCTATGCCTAAGAACTGGCCATTGTGACGACATGGCAACACTTGGAATCCTAGGACACAGTGGAAGTGCGACTCTCAAACGGAATGGAAGAAGCTTCCAAGCCCAGTGTTCTTTCCTGTACCATAGAGAACGCAAAGGTCTGAGGCTTGTAGCCTTTTTCCTGGAGAGCACTGTCACCTCGTGGGGCTGTCGGCTACTTTCCTGTTTCCGACCCTCTCAGGAAACTCTTCCAAAAAGCCATTGGGACCCGCTTAGAGAGAGAAGCTGCGAAGTGGATGCACAGAACATTAACGTAGATACCAGCCCAGGGTCCCAAGCTTCCATCATTCTCTTGAGGGTACGTACCCCACGCAGGGATTCAAGCAGGGAGTTTGCCTTGTACAACTTACACAGGAAATTGTGATGAGAAGTAGGCCACTCTGCTTGTGCTCACCCTACGTGTCCCAGAGAAGTTATGACGTAGCAGATATCAACCCCCTTTCTCTACACATGTGGACCCCAAAGAAGCGGTGCGCAGTGGGTGTTCTCAGGCCAAGTTCAGTCCTTGTTCTGGGCTGCACCTGCTCTGTGGTTCAAAGGTTCTTTGACTCTGCTCCTTTGGAAGCCTTTCAGACCTGACCCTATCCCTTGGCTGCAGAAGCAAAGAGGCATAGAGGCCTTTCACCCTGAAGGCATGGGCTTGTTTCACATGGAGAATGTGTCCGTCGCCCCTCCTGGGCTAGGGGCGTGTAGGTTGACACCATTTGTTCTGCCAATGGAAATTACAAGTAGGTGTACTCGGTTTGGGTTGCCTGCCGAAACAGTTTGCAGCCGCCAGCCCTCTGAGTACTAGTCCTCAAGTTTGATTCCTAGCTAGGTAAACCCGGACTTCGGAGGCTAGATGGGAGCAAACGTGTTAAGCTTGTGGAGAAAGCCTTTGACCAATGGCAATATGCTTGTGCTTGTGGCAGGGAATAGGCAGGAACTCTCCCACTCAGGGTTTTTACCTTACGATAAGCTGTGCCTTTGGGCTGAAGCAGGCGACGTGTCTGTATCACATCCTGGGAAGTAGGGCCTGAGGGGAATCTGCCACCTGATTGGCCTCCTTTATAGGCTGCTGAGAAAATGGGGCAAGGCTTACGGAACCCGCTTACAACGAAATGTTTCTATTCAGAAGAGGAGATTTTGCTACCACGCGTCAGCAGCTCCTCTCCCTCACAGTGCTGTTCCTGTGTAGACTAGGGAAAACCACCACGGTTTCCAGGTTTTGAACGGCTCTTTTCCCAGTTGGTATCATCCGTGAAAGAGCTAGAAGGGCTGATCTCAACCAATCGGCCTGCACACCGTGAGTCCTTGGGGTAGGGCAGTCCTGAGTCAGTGTGTCTCCTAAAGAACGAAAGCCAAGTTTCCTGCCAGAGGAAAGCACAGCGAGGCCTGGTGCTTTCTCTAGGAAATTCAAGTGGGCTTGAAAGGTGAGGCCTAGGCTCTATTGAGGAAAAGCTCGTGCTTACGGCTATCTTTCTCCCTCTCTCTGTCCCGTTACCTGGGCTCAGCCGTGTGCGAATGCTGAGTGGCAGAGTCTGCCTCTCTGCCAGGCTCAGAAGGCTTCTTCCCTTTAGGGCAATTCTGTTTGTGTCTTACTTCGTGGAGGAGGAATGAGGGTGGCCAGAGATTTTCTGACATGAAATAACTAATGACAGAGCATCTGGAGGAGCTGGTTTCTCGGTGGAAGGAGCCATAAAGCCGGCATTCCTAAGGTCTCTTTGCGAGCTGCCAGACACTCTGCCGTCATAGGCCTAAGAATTGGCCATTGTGACGGCATGGCAACACTTGGAATCCTAGGACACTGTGGAAGGGCAACTCGCAAACTGGAACGAAGAAGCTTCCAAGCCCAGTGTTCTTTCATGTACCCAAGAGAACGCAAGTGTCTAAGGCTGGTAGCATTGTTGCTGGAGAGCACTGGCATCCTTGTGGGCCTGTCGGCTACTTTCCTATTTCCGACCCTCTCAGGAAACTCTTCCAAAACGCCGTTGGGACCTGCTTAGAGAGAACAGCTGCGACGTGGATGCACACAACATTAACCTAGATACTATCCCAGGGTCCCAAGCATCCATTTTTCTCTGGAGGGTAAGTACCCCACGCAGGGATTCAAGCAGGGAGTTTGCCTTGTACAACTTACACAGGAAACTGGGAGGAGACGTTGGGTCACTCTGCTTGTGCTCACACTACGTGGCCCGGAGAAGTTATGATGCAGCAGATGGCAACCCCCTTTCTCCACACATGTGCACCCCAAAGAAGCGCTGGGCAGTTGGTGTTCTAAGGCCAAGAGAAGTCCTTGTTCTCGGCTGCACCTGCTCTGTGGTTCAAAGGTTCTTTATCTCTGCTCTTTTGGAAGCCTTTCAGACCTGACCCTATCCTGGGCTGCAGAAGCAAAGAGGCATAGAGGCCTTTCACCCTGAAGGCATGGGCTTGTTTCACAAGGAGAATGTGTCCCTTGCCCCTCCAGGGCTGGAGGCCTGTAAGTTGACACCATTTGTTCTGCCCATGGAAATTACAAGTAGGTGTACTCGGTTTGGGCTGCCTGCTGAAACAGTTTGCAGTCGCCTGCCCTCTGAGTACTAGAACCCAAGTTTGATTCCTTGTTGGTAAACCCGGACTTCGCAGGCTAGATGGGAGCAAACGTGTTAAGCTTGTGGAGAAAGCCTTTGACCAATGGCAATATGCTTGTGCTTGTGGCAGGGATTAGTTAGGAACGCTCCCACTCAGGGTTTTTACCTTACAATCAGCTGTGCCTTTGGGCTGAAGCAGGCGACGTGTCTGTATCACATCCTGGGAAGTAAGGCCTGAGGGGAGTCTGCCACCTGATTGGCCTCCAGTATAGGCAGCTGAGAAAATGGGGCAAGGCTTAGGGAACCCCCTTACAACGAAATGTTTCTATTCAGAAGAGGAGATTTTGCTACCACGCGTCAGCAGCTCCTCTCCCTCAGAGTGCTGTTCCTGTGTAGACTAGGGAAAACCACCACGGTTTCCAGGTTTTGAACGGCTCTTTTCCCAGTTGGTATCATCCGTGAAAGAGCTAGAAGGGCTGATCTCAACCAATCGGCCTGCACACCGTGCGTCCTTGGGGTAGGGCAGTCCTGAGTCAGTGTGTCTCCTGAAGAAAGAGAGCCAAGTTTCCTGCCAGAGGAAAGCACAGCGAGGGCCTGGTGCTTTCTCTAGGAAATTCAAGTGGGCTTCAAAGGTGAGGCCTAGACTATATTGAGGAAAAACTCGTGGTTACGGCTATCTTTCTCCCTCTCTCTGTCCCGTACCCTGGGCTCAGGCGTGTGGGAATGCTGAGTGGCTGAGTCTGCCTCTCTGCCAGGCTCAGAAGGCTTCTTCCCTTTAGGGCAATTCTGTTTGTGTCTTACTTCGTGGAGGAGGAATGAGGGTGGCCAGAGATTTTCTGACATGAAATAACTAATGACAGAGCATCTGGAGGAGCTGGAAGGAGCCAAAAAGCCAGCAGTCCTAAGGTGTCTGTGAGAGCTGCCAGACACTCTGCCGTCCTATGCCTAAGAACTGGCCATTGTGACGACATGGCAACACTTGGAATCCTAGGACACAGTGGAAGTGCGACTCTCAAACGGAATGGAAGAAGCTTCCAAGCCTAGTGTTCTTTCCTGTACCATAGAGAACGCAAAGGTCTGAGGCTTGTAGACTTTTTCCTGGAGAGCACTGTCACCTCGTGGGGCTGTCGGCTACTTTCCTGTTTCCGACCCTCTCAGGAAACTCTTCCAAAAAGCCATTGGGACCCGCTTAGAGAGAGAAGCTGCGAAGTGGATGCACAGAACATTAACGTAGATACCAGCCCAGGGTCCCAAGCTTCCATCATTCTCTTGAGGGTACGTACCCCACGCAGGGATTCAAGCAGGGAGTTTGCCTTGTACAACTTACACAGGAAATTGTGATGAGAAGTAGGCCACTCTGCTTGTGCTCACCCTACGTGTCCCAGAGAAGTTATGACGTAGCAGATATCAACCCCCTTTCTCTACACATGTGGACCCCAAAGAAGCGGTGCGCAGTGGGTGTTCTCAGGCCAAGTTCAGTCCTTGTTCTGGGCTGCACCTGCTCTGTGGTTCAAAGGTTCTTTGACTCTGCTCCTTTGGAAGCCTTTCAGACCTGACCCTATCCCTTGGCTGCAGAAGCAAAGAGGCATAGAGGCCTTTCACCCTGAAGGCATGGGCTTGTTTCACATGGAGAATGTGTCCGTCGCCCCTCCTGGGCTAGGGGCGTGTAGGTTGACACCATTTGTTCTGCCAATGGAAATTACAAGTAGGTGTACTCGGTTTGGGCTGCCTGCCGAAACAGTTTGCAGCCGCCAGCCCTCTGAGTACTAGTCCTCAAGTTTGATTCCTAGCTAGGTAAACCCGGACTTCGGAGGCTAGATGGGAGCAAACGTGTTAAGCTTGTGGAGAAAGCCTTTGACCAATGGCAATATGCTTGTGCTTGTGGCAGGGATTAGGCAGGAACTCTCCCACTCAGGGTTTTTACCTTACGATAAGCTGTGCCTTTGGGCTGAAGCAGGCGACGTGTCTGTATCACATCCTGGGAAGTAGGGCCTGAGGGGAATCTGCCACCTGATTGGCCTCCTTTATAGGCTGCTGAGAAAATGGGGCAAGGCTTACGGAACCCGCTTACAACGAAATGTTTCTATTCAGAAGAGGAGATTTTGCTACCACGCGTCAGCAGCTCCTCTCCCTCACAGTGCTGTTCCTGTGTAGACTAGGGAAAACCACCACGGTTTCCAGGTTTTGAACGGCTCTTTTCCCAGTTGGTATCATCCGTGAAAGAGCTAGAAGGGCTGATCTCAACCAATCGGCCTGCACACCGTGAGTCCTTGGGGTAGGGCAGTCCTGAGTCAGTGTGTCTCCTAAAGAACGAAAGCCAAGTTTCCTGCCAGAGGAAAGCACAGCGAGGCCTGGTGCTTTCTCTAGGAAATTCAAGTGGGCTTGAAAGGTGAGGCCTAGGCTCTATTGAGGAAAAGCTCGTGCTTACGGCTATCTTTCTCCCTCTCTCTGTCCCGTTACCTGGGCTCAGCCGTGTGCGAATGCTGAGTGGCAGAGTCTGCCTCTCTGCCAGGCTCAGAAGGCTTCTTCCCTTTAGGGCAATTCTGTTTGTGTCTTACTTCGTGGAGGAGGAATGAGGGTGGCCAGAGATTTTCTGACATGAAATAACTAACGACAGAGCATCTGGAGGAGCTGGAAGGAGCCGAAAAGCCGGCATTCCGAAGGTGTCTGTGAGAGCTGCCAGACACTCTGCCGTCATAGGCCTAAGAATCTTTGTGACGGCATGGCAACACTTGGAATCCTAGGACACTGTGGAAGGGCGACTCGCAAACTGGATGGAAGAAGCTTCCAAGCCCAGTGTTCTTTCATGTACCAAAGAGAACGCAAGTGTCTGAGGCTGGTAGCATTGTTGCTGGAGAGCACTGGCATCCTTGTGGGCCTGTCGGCTACTTGCCTGTTTCCGACCCTCTCAGGAAACTCTTCCAAAACGCCGTTGGGACCTGCTTAGAGAGAACAGCTGCGACGTGGATGCACACAACATTAACCTAGATACTATCCCAGGGTCCCAAGCATCCATTTTTCTCTGGAGGGTAAGTACCCCACGCAGGGATTCAAGCAGGGAGTTTGCCTTGTACAACTTACACAGGAAACTGGGAGGAGACGTTGGGTCACTCTGCTTGTGCTCACACTACGTGGCCCGGAGAAGTTATGATGCAGCAGATGGCAACCCCCTTTCTCCACACATGTGCACCCCAAAGAAGCGCTGGGCAGTTGGTGTTCTCAGGCCAAGAGAAGTCCTTGTTCTCGGCTGCACCTGCTCTGTGGTTCAAAGGTTCTTTATCTCTGCTCTTTTGGAAGCCTTTCAGACCTGACCCTATCCTGGGCTGCAGAAGCAAAGAGGCACAGAGGCCTTTCACCCTGAAGGCATGGGCTTGTTTCACAAGGAGAATGTGTCCCTCGCCCCTCCAGGGCTGGAGGCCTGTAAGTTGACACCATTTGTTCTGCCCATGGAAATTACAAGTAGGTGTACTCGGTTTGGGCTGCCTGCTGAAACAGTTTGCAGCCGCCTGCCCTCTGAGTACTAGAACTCAAGTTTGATTCCTTGTTGGTAAACCCGGACTTCGCAGGCTAGATGGGAGCAAACGTGTTAAGCTTGTGGAGAAAGCCTTTGACCAATGGCAATATGCTTGTGCTTGTGGCAGGGATTAGTTAGGAACGCTCCCACTCAGGGTTTTTACCTTACAATCAGCTGTGCCTTTGGGCTGAAGCAGGCGACGTGTCTGTATCACATCCTGGGAAGTAAGGCCTGAGGGGAGTCTGCCACCTGATTGGCCTCCAGTATAGGCAGCTGAGAAAATGGGGCAAGGCTTAGGGAACCCCCTTACAACGAAATGTTTCTATTCAGAAGAGGAGATTTTGCTACCACGCGTCAGCAGCTCCTCTCCCTCACAGTGCTGTTCCTGTGTAGACTAGGGAAAACCACCACGGTTTCCAGGTTTTGAACGGCTCTTTTCCCAGTTGGTATCATCCGTGAAAGAGCTAGAAGGGCTGATCTCAACCAATCGGCCTGCACACCGTGCGTCCTTGGGGTAGGGCAGTCCTGAGTCAGTGTGTCTCCTGAAGAAAGAGAGCCAAGTTTCCTGCCAGAGGAAAGCACAGCGAGGGCCTGGTGCTTTCTCTAGGAAATTCAAGTGGGCTTCAAAGGTGAGGCCTAGACTATATTGAGGAAAATCTCGTGGTTACGGCTATCTTTCTCCCTCTCTCTGTCCCGTACCCTGGGCTCAGGCATGTGGGAATGCTGAGTGGCTGAGTCTGCCTCTCTGCCAGGCTCAGAAGGCTTCTTCCCTTTAGGGCAATTCTGTTTGTGTCTTACTTCGTGGAGGAGGAATGAGGGTGGCCAGAGATTTTCTGACATGAAATAACTAATGACAGAGCATCTGGAGGAGCTGGAAGGAGCCAAAAAGCCAGCAGTCCTAAGGTGTCTGTGAGAGCTGCCAGACACTCTGCCGTCCTATGCCTAAGAACTGGCCATTGTGACGACATGGCAACACTTGGAATCCTAGGACACAGTGGAAGTGCGACTCTCAAACGGAATGGAAGAAGCTTCCAAGCCCAGTGTTCTTTCCTGTACCATAGAGAACGCAAAGGTCTGAGGCTTGTAGCCTTTTTCCTGGAGAGCACTGTCACCTCGTGGGGCTGTCGGCTACTTTCCTGTTTCCGACCCTCTCAGGAAACTCTTCCAAAAAGCCATTGGGACCCGCTTAGAGAGAGAAGCTACGAAGTGGATGCACAGAACATTAACGTAGATACCAGCCCAGGGTCCCAAGCTTCCATCATTCTCTTGAGGGTACGTACCCCACGCAGGGATTCAAGCAGGGAGTTTGCCTTGTACAACTTACACAGGAAATTGTGATGAGAAGTAGGCCACTCTGCTTGTGCTCACCCTACGTGTCCCAGAGAAGTTATGACGTAGCAGATATCAACCCCCTTTCTCTACACATGTGGACCCCAAAGAAGCGGTGCGCAGTGGGTGTTCTCAGGCCAAGTTCAGTCCTTGTTCTGGGCTGCACCTGCTCTGTGGTTCAAAGGTTCTTTGACTCTGCTCCTTTGGAAGCCTTTCAGACCTGACCCTATCCCTTGGCTGCAGAAGCAAAGAGGCATAGAGGCCTTTCACCCTGAAGGCATGGGCTTGTTTCACATGGAGAATGTGTCCGTCGCCCCTCCTGGGCTAGGGGCGTGTAGGTTGACACCATTTGTTCTGCCAATGGAAATTACAAGTAGGTGTACTCGGTTTGGGTTGCCTGCCGAAACAGTTTGCAGCCGCCAGCCCTCTGAGTACTAGTCCTCAAGTTTGATTCCTAGCTAGGTAAACCCGGACTTCGGAGGCTAGATGGGAGCAAACGTGTTAAGCTTGTGGAGAAAGCCTTTGACCAATGGCAATATGCTTGTGCTTGTGGCAGGGATTAGGCAGGAACTCTCCCACTCAGGGTTTTTACCTTACGATAAGCTGTGCCTTTGGGCTGAAGCAGGCGACGTGTCTCTATCACATCCTGGGAAGTAGGGCCTGAGGGGAATCTGCCACCTGATTGGCCTCCTTTATAGGCTGCTGAGAAAATGGGGCAAGGCTTAGGGAACCCCCTTACAACGAAATGTTTCTATTCAGAAGAGGAGATTTTGCTACCACGCGTCAGCAGCTCCTCTCCCTCAGAGTGCTGTTCCTGTGTAGACTAGGGAAAACCACCACGGTTTCCAGGTTTTGAACGGCTCTTTTCCCAGTTGGTATCATCCGTGAAAGAGCTAGAAGGGCTGATCTCAACCAATCGGCCTGCACACCGTGAGTCCTTGGGGTAGGGCAGTCCTGAGTCAGTGTGTCTCCTAAAGAACGAAAGCCAAGTTTCCTGCCAGAGGAAAGCACAGCGAGGCCTGGTGCTTTCTCTAGGAAATTCAAGTGGGCTTGAAAGGTGAGGCCTAGGCTCTATTGAGGAAAAGCTCGTGCTTACGGCTATCTTTCTCCCTCTCTCTGTCCCGTTACCTGGGCTCAGCCGTGTGCGAATGCTGAGTGGCAGAGTCTGCCTCTCTGCCAGGCTCAGAAGGCTTCTTCCCTTTAGGGCAATTCTGTTTGTGTCTTACTTCGTGGAGGAGGAATGAGGGTGGCCAGAGATTTTCTGACATGAAATAACTAACGACAGAGCATCTGGAGGAGCTGGAAGGAGCCGAAAAGCCGGCATTCCGAAGGTGTCTGTGAGAGCTGCCAGACACTCTGCCGTCATAGGCCTAAGAATCTTTGTGACGGCATGGCAACACTTGGAATCCTAGGACACTGTGGAAGGGCGACTCGCAAACTGGATGGAAGAAGCTTCCAAGCCCAGTGTTCTTTCATGTACCAAAGAGAACGCAAGTGTCTGAGGCTGGTAGCATTGTTGCTGGAGAACACTGGCATCCTTGTGGGCCTGTCGGCTACTTGCCTGTTTCCGACCCTCTCAGGAAACTCTTCCAAAACGCCGTTGGGACCTGCTTAGAGAGAACAGCTGCGACGTGGATGCACACAACATTAACCTAGATACTATCCCAGGGTCCCAAGCATCCATTTTTCTCTGGAGGGTAAGTACCCCACGCAGGGATTCAAGCAGGGAGTTTGCCTTGTACAACTTACACAGGAAACTGGGAGGAGACGTTGGGTCACTCTGCTTGTGCTCACACTACGTGGCCCGGAGAAGTTATGATGCAGCAGATGGCAACCCCCTTTCTCCACACATGTGCACCCCAAAGAAGCGCTGGGCAGTTGGTGTTCTCAGGCCAAGAGAAGTCCTTGTTCTCGGCTGCACCTGCTCTGTGGTTCAAAGGTTCTTTATCTCTGCTCTTTTGGAAGCCTTTCAGACCTGACCCTATCCTGGGCTGCAGAAGCAAAGAGGCATAGAGGCCTTTCACCCTGAAGGCATGGGCTTGTTTCACAAGGAGAATGTGTCCCTCGCCCCTCCAGGGCTGGAGGCCTGTAAGTTGACACCATTTGTTCTGCCCATGGAAATTACAAGTAGGTGTACTCGGTTTGGGCTGCCTGCTGAAACAGTTTGCAGTCGCCTGCCCTCTGAGTACTAGAACTCAAGTTTGATTCCTTGTTGGTAAACCCGGACTTCGCAGGCTAGATGGGAGCAAACGTGTTAAGCTTGTGGAGAAAGCCTTTGACCAATGGCAATATGCTTGTGCTTGTGGCAGGGATTAGGCAGGAACGCTCCCACTCAAGGTTTTTACCTTACAATCAGCTGTGCCTTTGGGCTGAAGCAGGCGACGTGTCTGTATCACATCCTGGGAAGTAAGGCCTGAGGGGAGTCTGCCACCTGATTGGCCTCCAGTATAGGCAGCTGAGAAAATGGGGCAAGGCTTAGGGAACCCCCTTACAACGAAATGTTTCTATTCAGAAGAGGAGATTTTGCTACCACGCGTCAGCAGCTCCTCTCCCTCAGAGTGCTGTTCCTGTGTAGACTAGGGAAAACCACCACGGTTTCCAGGTTTTGAACGGCTCTTTTCCCAGTTGGTATCATCCGTGAAAGAGCTAGAAGGGCTGATCTCAACCAATCGGCCTGCACACCGTGCGTCCTTGGGGTAGGGCAGTCCTGAGTCAGTGTGTCTCCTGAAGAAAGAGAGCCAAGTTTCCTGCCAGAGGAAAGCACAGCGAGGGCCTGGTGCTTTCTCTAGGAAATTCAAGTGGGCTTCAAAGGTGAGGCCTAGACTATATTGAGGAAAATCTCGTGGTTACGGCTATCTTTCTCCCTCTCTCTGTCCCGTACCCTGGGCTCAGGCGTGTGGGAATGCTGAGTGGCTGAGTCTGCCTCTCTGCCAGGCTCAGAAGGCTTCTTCCCTTTAGGGCAATTCTGTTTGTGTCTTACTTCGTGGAGGAGGAATGAGGGTGGCCAGAGATTTTCTGACATGAAATAACTAATGACAGAGCATCTGGAGGAGCTGGAAGGAGCCAAAAAGCCAGCAGTCCTAAGGTGTCTGTGAGAGCTGCCAGACACTCTGCCGTCCTATGCCTAAGAACTGGCCATTGTGACGACATGGCAACACTTGGAATCCTAGGACACAGTGGAAGTGCGACTCTCAAACGGAATGGAAGAAGCTTCCAAGCCCAGTGTTCTTTCCTGTACCATAGAGAACGCAAAGGTCTGAGGCTTGTAGCCTTTTTCCTGGAGAGCACTGTCACCTCGTGGGGCTGTCGGCTACTTTCCTGTTTCCGACCCTCTCAGGAAACTCTTCCAAAAAGCCATTGGGACCCGCTTAGAGAGAGAAGCTACGAAGTGGATGCACAGAACATTAACGTAGATACCAGCCCAGGGTCCCAAGCTTCCATCATTCTCTTGAGGGTACGTACCCCACGCAGGGATTCAAGCAGGGAGTTTGCCTTGTACAACTTACACAGGAAATTGTGATGAGAAGTAGGCCACTCTGCTTGTGCTCACCCTACGTGTCCCAGAGAAGTTATGACGTAGCAGATATCAACCCCCTTTCTCTACACATGTGGACCCCAAAGAAGCGGTGCGCAGTGGGTGTTCTCAGGCCAAGTTCAGTCCTTGTTCTGGGCTGCACCTGCTCTGTGGTTCAAAGGTTCTTTGACTCTGCTCCTTTGGAAGCCTTTCAGACCTGACCCTATCCCTTGGCTGCAGAAGCAAAGAGGCATAGAGGCCTTTCACCCTGAAGGCATGGGCTTGTTTCACATGGAGAATGTGTCCGTCGCCCCTCCTGGGCTAGGGGCGTGTAGGTTGACACCATTTGTTCTGCCAATGGAAATTACAAGTAGGTGTACTCGGTTTGGGTTGCCTGCCGAAACAGTTTGCAGCCGCCAGCCCTCTGAGTACTAGTCCTCAAGTTTGATTCCTAGCTAGGTAAACCCGGACTTCGGAGGCTAGATGGGAGCAAACGTGTTAAGCTTGTGGAGAAAGCCTTTGACCAATGGCAATATGCTTGTGCTTGTGGCAGGGATTAGGCAGGAACTCTCCCACTCAGGGTTTTTACCTTACGATAAGCTGTGCCTTTGGGCTGAAGCAGGCGACGTGTCTCTATCACATCCTGGGAAGTAGGGCCTGAGGGGAATCTGCCACCTGATTGGCCTCCTTTATAGGCTGCTGAGAAAATGGGGCAAGGCTTAGGGAACCCCCTTACAACGAAATGTTTCTATTCAGAAGAGGAGATTTTGCTACCACGCGTCAGCAGCTCCTCTCCCTCAGAGTGCTGTTCCTGTGTAGACTAGGGAAAACCACCACGGTTTCCAGGTTTTGAACGGCTCTTTTCCCAGTTGGTATCATCCGTGAAAGAGCTAGAAGGGCTGATCTCAACCAATCGGCCTGCACACCGTGAGTCCTTGGGGTAGGGCAGTCCTGAGTCAGTGTGTCTCCTAAAGAACGAAAGCCAAGTTTCCTGCCAGAGGAAAGCACAGCGAGGCCTGGTGCTTTCTCTAGGAAATTCAAGTGGGCTTGAAAGGTGAGGCCTAGGCTCTATTGAGGAAAAGCTCGTGCTTACGGCTATCTTTCTCCCTCTCTCTGTCCCGTTACCTGGGCTCAGCCGTGTGCGAATGCTGAGTGGCAGAGTCTGCCTCTCTGCCAGGCTCAGAAGGCTTCTTCCCTTTAGGGCAATTCTGTTTGTGTCTTACTTCGTGGAGGAGGAATGAGGGTGGCCAGAGATTTTCTGACATGAAATAACTAACGACAGAGCATCTGGAGGAGCTGGAAGGAGCCGAAAAGCCGGCATTCCGAAGGTGTCTGTGAGAGCTGCCAGACACTCTGCCGTCATAGGCCTAAGAATCTTTGTGACGGCATGGCAACACTTGGAATCCTAGGACACTGTGGAAGGGCGACTCGCAAACTGGATGGAAGAAGCTTCCAAGCCCAGTGTTCTTTCATGTACCAAAGAGAACGCAAGTGTCTGAGGCTGGTAGCATTGTTGCTGGAGAACACTGGCATCCTTGTGGGCCTGTCGGCTACTTGCCTGTTTCCGACCCTCTCAGGAAACTCTTCCAAAACGCCGTTGGGACCTGCTTAGAGAGAACAGCTGCGACGTGGATGCACACAACATTAACCTAGATACTATCCCAGGGTCCCAAGCATCCATTTTTCTCTGGAGGGTAAGTACCCCACGCAGGGATTCAAGCAGGGAGTTTGCCTTGTACAACTTACACAGGAAACTGGGAGGAGACGTTGGGTCACTCTGCTTGTGCTCACACTACGTGGCCCGGAGAAGTTATGATGCAGCAGATGGCAACCCCCTTTCTCCACACATGTGCACCCCAAAGAAGCGCTGGGCAGTTGGTGTTCTCAGGCCAAGAGAAGTCCTTGTTCTCGGCTGCACCTGCTCTGTGGTTCAAAGGTTCTTTATCTCTGCTCTTTTGGAAGCCTTTCAGACCTGACCCTATCCTGGGCTGCAGAAGCAAAGAGGCATAGAGGCCTTTCACCCTGAAGGCATGGGCTTGTTTCACAAGGAGAATGTGTCCCTCGCCCCTCCAGGGCTGGAGGCCTGTAAGTTGACACCATTTGTTCTGCCCATGGAAATTACAAGTAGGTGTACTCGGTTTGGGCTGCCTGCTGAAACAGTTTGCAGTCGCCTGCCCTCTGAGTACTAGAACTCAAGTTTGATTCCTTGTTGGTAAACCCGGACTTCGCAGGCTAGATGGGAGCAAACGTGTTAAGCTTGTGGAGAAAGCCTTTGACCAATGGCAATATGCTTGTGCTTGTGGCAGGGATTAGGCAGGAACGCTCCCACTCAAGGTTTTTACCTTACAATCAGCTGTGCCTTTGGGCTGAAGCAGGCGACGTGTCTGTATCACATCCTGGGAAGTAAGGCCTGAGGGGAGTCTGCCACCTGATTGGCCTCCAGTATAGGCAGCTGAGAAAATGGGGCAAGGCTTAGGGAACCCCCTTACAACGAAATGTTTCTATTCAGAAGAGGAGATTTTGCTACCACGCGTCAGCAGCTCCTCTCCCTCAGAGTGCTGTTCCTGTGTAGACTAGGGAAAACCACCACGGTTTCCAGGTTTTGAACGGCTCTTTTCCCAGTTGGTATCATCCGTGAAAGAGCTAGAAGGGCTGATCTCAACCAATCGGCCTGCACACCGTGCGTCCTTGGGGTAGGGCAGTCCTGAGTCAGTGTGTCTCCTGAAGAAAGAGAGCCAAGTTTCCTGCCAGAGGAAAGCACAGCGAGGGCCTGGTGCTTTCTCTAGGAAATTCAAGTGGGCTTCAAAGGTGAGGCCTAGACTATATTGAGGAAAATCTCGTGGTTACGGCTATCTTTCTCCCTCTCTCTGTCCCGTACCCTGGGCTCAGGCGTGTGGGAATGCTGAGTGGCTGAGTCTGCCTCTCTGCCAGGCTCAGAAGGCTTCTTCCCTTTAGGGCAATTCTGTTTGTGTCTTACTTCGTGGAGGAGGAATGAGGGTGGCCAGAGATTTTCTGACATGAAATAACTAATGACAGAGCATCTGGAGGAGCTGGAAGGAGCCAAAAAGCCAGCAGTCCTAAGGTGTCTGTGAGAGCTGCCAGACACTCTGCCGTCCTATGCCTAAGAACTGGCCATTGTGACGACATGGCAACACTTGGAATCCTAGGACACAGTGGAAGTGCGACTCTCAAACGGAATGGAAGAAGCTTCCAAGCCCAGTGTTCTTTCCTGTACCATAGAGAACGCAAAGGTCTGAGGCTTGTAGCCTTTTTCCTGGAGAGCACTGTCACCTCGTGGGGCTGTCGGCTACTTTCCTGTTTCCGACCCTCTCAGGAAACTCTTCCAAAAAGCCATTGGGACCCGCTTAGAG
Organism: Eschrichtius robustus; assembly: GCF_028021215.1. Taxonomy (NCBI): domain Eukaryota; kingdom Metazoa; phylum Chordata; class Mammalia; order Artiodactyla; family Eschrichtiidae; genus Eschrichtius; species Eschrichtius robustus. Next base: position 62,295,772 of record NC_090837.1, read on the forward strand.
AGAGAAGCTACGAAGTGGATGCACAGAACATTAACGTAGATACCAGCCCAGGGTCCCAAGCTTCCATCATTCTCTTGAGGGTACGTACCCCACGCAGGGATTCAAGCAGGGAGTTTGCCTTGTACAACTTACACAGGAAATTGTGATGAGAAGTAGGCCACTCTGCTTGTGCTCACCCTACGTGTCCCAGAGAAGTTATGACGTAGCAGATATCAACCCCCTTTCTCTACACATGTGGACCCCAAAGAAGCGGTGCGCAGTGGGTGTTCTCAGGCCAAGTTCAGTCCTTGTTCTGGGCTGCACCTGCTCTGTGGTTCAAAGGTTCTTTGACTCTGCTCCTTTGGAAGCCTTTCAGACCTGACCCTATCACTTGGCTGCAGAAGCAAAGAGGCATAGAGGCCTTTCACCCTGAAGGCATGGGCTTGTTTCACATGGAGAATGTGTCCGTCGCCCCTCCTGGGCTAGGGGCGTGTAGGTTGACACCATTTGTTCTGCCAATGGAAATTACAAGTAGGTGTACTCGGTTTGGGTTGCCTGCCGAAACAGTTTGCAGCCGCCAGCCCTCTGAGTACTAGTCCTCAAGTTTGATTCCTAGCTAGGTAAACCCGGACTTCGGAGGCTAGATGGGAGCAAACGTGTTAAGCTTGTGGAGAAAGCCTTTGACCAATGGCAATATGCTTGTGCTTGTGGCAGGGATTAGGCAGGAACTCTCCCACTCAGGGTTTTTACCTTACGATAAGCTGTGCCTTTGGGCTGAAGCAGGCGACGTGTCTCTATCACATCCTGGGAAGTAGGGCCTGAGGGGAATCTGCCACCTGATTGGCCTCCTTTATAGGCTGCTGAGAAAATGGGGCAAGGCTTAGGGAACCCCCTTACAACGAAATGTTTCTATTCAGAAGAGGAGATTTTGCTACCACGCGTCAGCAGCTCCTCTCCCTCAGAGTGCTGTTCCTGTGTAGACTAGGGAAAACCACCACGGTTTCCAGGTTTTGAACGGCTCTTTTCCCAGTTGGTATCATCCGTGAAAGAGCTAGAAGGGCTGATCTCAACCAATCGGCCTGCACACCGTGAGTCCTTGGGGTAGGGCAGTCCTGAGTCAGTGTGTCTCCTAAAGAACGAAAGCCAAGTTTCCTGCCAGAGGAAAGCACAGCGAGGCCTGGTGCTTTCTCTAGGAAATTCAAGTGGGCTTGAAAGGTGAGGCCTAGGCTCTATTGAGGAAAAGCTCGTGCTTACGGCTATCTTTCTCCCTCTCTCTGTCCCGTTACCTGGGCTCAGCCGTGTGCGAATGCTGAGTGGCAGAGTCTGCCTCTCTGCCAGGCTCAGAAGGCTTCTTCCCTTTAGGGCAATTCTGTTTGTGTCTTACTTCGTGGAGGAGGAATGAGGGTGGCCAGAGATTTTCTGACATGAAATAACTAATGACAGAGCATCTGGAGGAGCTGGAAGGAGCCGAAAAGCCGGCATTCCGAAGGTGTCGTGATAGCTGCCAGACACTCTGCCGTCATAGGCCTAAGAATCTTTGTGACGGCATGGCAACACTTGGAATCCTAGGACACTGTGGAAGGGCGACTCGCAAACTGGATGGAAGAAGCTTCCAAGCCCACTGTTCTTTCATGTACCAAAGAGAACGCAAGTGTCTGAGGCTGGTAGCATTGTTGCTGGAGAGCACTGGCATCCTTGTGGGCCTGTCGGCTACTAGCCTGTTTCCGACCCTCTCAGGAAACTCTTCCAAAACGCCGTTGGGACCTGCTTAGAGAGAACAGCTGCGAAGTGGATGCACACAACATTAACCTAGATACTATCCCAGGGTCCCAAGCATCCATTTTTCTCTGGAGGGTAAGTACCCCACGCAGGGATTCAAGCAGGGAGTTTGCCTTGTACAACTTACACAGGAAACTGGGAGGAGACGTTGGGTCACTCTGCTTGTGCTCACACTACGTGGCCCGGAGAAGTTATGATGCAGCAGATGGCAACCCCCTTTCTCCACACATGTGCACCCCAAAGAAGCGCTGGGCAGTTGGTGTTCTCAGGCCAAGAGAAGTCCTTGTTCTCGGCTGCACCTGCTCTGTGGTTCAAAGGTTCTTTATCTCTGCTCTTTTGGAAGCCTTTCAGACCTGACCCTATCCTGGGCTGCAGAAGCAAAGAGGCATAGAGGCCTTTCACCCTGAAGGCATGGGCTTGTTTCACAAGGAGAATGTGTCCCTCGCCCCTCCAGGGCTGGAGGCCTGTAAGTTGACACCATTTGTTCTGCCCATGGAAATTACAAGTAGGTGTACTCGGTTTGGGCTGCCTGCTGAAACAGTTTGCAGTCGCCTGCCCTCTGAGTACTAGAACTCAAGTTTGATTCCTTGTTGGTAAACCCGGACTTCGCAGGCTAGATGGGAGCAAACGTGTTAAGCTTGTGGAGAAAGCCTTTGACCAATGGCAATATGCTTGTGCTTGTGGCAGGGATTAGTTAGGAACGCTCCCACTCAGGGTTTTTACCTTACAATCAGCTGTGCCTTTGGGCTGAAGCAGGCGACGTGTCTGTATCACATCCTGGGAAGTAAGGCCTGAGGGGAGTCTGCCACCTGATTGGCCTCCAGTATAGGCAGCTGAGAAAATGGGGCAAGGCTTAGGGAACCCCCTTACAACGAAATGTTTCTATTCAGAAGAGGAGATTTTGCTACCACGCGTCAGCAGCTCCTCTCCCTCAGAGTGCTGTTCCTGTGTAGACTAGGGAAAACCACCACGGTTTCCAGGTTTTGAACGGCTCTTTTCCCAGTTGGTATCATCCGTGAAAGAGCTAGAAGGGCTGATCTCAACCAATCGGCCTGCACACCGTGCGTCCTTGGGGTAGGGCAGTCCTGAGTCAGTGTGTCTCCTGAAGAAAGAGAGCCAAGTTTCCTGCCAGAGGAAAGCACAGCGAGGGCCTGGTGCTTTCTCTAGGAAATTCAAGTGGGCTTCAAAGGTGAGGCCTAGACTATATTGAGGAAAAACTCGTGGTTACGGCTATCTTTCTCCCTCTCTCTGTCCCGTACCCTGGGCTCAGGCGTGTGGGAATGCTGAGTGGCTGAGTCTGCCTCTCTGCCAGGCTCAGAAGGCTTCTTCCCTTTAGGGCAATTCTGTTTGTGTCTTACTTCGTGGAGGAGGAATGAGGGTGGCCAGAGATTTTCTGACATGAAATAACTAATGACAGAGCATCTGGAGGAGCTGGAAGGAGCCAAAAAGCCAGCAGTCCTAAGGTGTCTGTGAGAGCTGCCAGACACTCTGCCGTCCTATGCCTAAGAACTGGCCATTGTGACGACATGGCAACACTTGGAATCCTAGGACACAGTGGAAGTGCGACTCTCAAACGGAATGGAAGAAGCTTCCAAGCCCAGTGTTCTTTCCTGTACCGTAGAGAACGCAAAGGTCTGAGGCTTGTAGCCTTTTTCCTGGAGAGCACTGTCACCTCGTGGGGCTGTCGGCTACTTTCCTGTTTCCGACCCTCTCAGGAAACTCTTCCAAAAAGCCATTGGGACCCGCTTAGAGAGAGAAGCTGCGAAGTGGATGCACAGAACATTAACGTAGATACCAGCCCAGGGTCCCAAGCTTCCATCATTCTCTTGAGGGTACGTACCCCACGCAGGGATTCAAGCAGGGAGTTTGCCTTGTACAACTTACACAGGAAATTGTGATGAGAAGTAGGCCACTCTGCTTGTGCTCACCCTACGTGTCCCAGAGAAGTTATGACGTAGCAGATATCAACCCCCTTTCTCTACACATGTGGACCCCAAAGAAGCGGTGCGCAGTGGGTGTTCTCAGGCCAAGTTCAGTCCTTGTTCTGGGCTGCACCTGCTCTGTGGTTCAAAGGTTCTTTGACTCTGCTCCTTTGGAAGCCTTTCAGACCTGACCCTATCCCTTGGCTGCAGAAGCAAAGAGGCATAGAGGCCTTTCACCCTGAAGGCATGGGCTTGTTTCACATGGAGAATGTGTCCGTCGCCCCTCCTGGGCTAGGGGCGTGTAGGTTGACACCATTTGTTCTGCCAATGGAAATTACAAGTAGGTGTACTCGGTTTGGGTTGCCTGCCGAAACAGTTTGCAGCCGCCAGCCCTCTGAGTACTAGTCCTCAAGTTTGATTCCTAGCTAGGTAAACCCGGACTTCGGAGGCTAGATGGGAGCAAACGTGTTAAGCTTGTGGAGAAAGCCTTTGACCAATGGCAATATGCTTGTGCTTGTGGCAGGGATTAGGCAGGAACTCTCTCACTCAGGGTTTTTACCTTACGATAAGCTGTGCCTTTGGGCTGAAGCAGGCGACGTGTCTGTATCACATCCTGGGAAGTAGGGCCTGAGGGGAATCTGCCACCTGATTGGCCTCCTTTATAGGCTGCTGAGAAAATGGGGCAAGGCTTAGGGAACCCCCTTACAACGAAATGTTTCTATTCAGAAGAGGAGATTTTGCTACCACGCGTCAGCAGCTCCTCTCCCTCACATTGCTGTTCCTGTGTAGACTAGGGAAAACCACCACGGTTTCCAGGTTTTGAACGGCTCTTTTCCCAGTTGGTATCATCCGTGAAAGAGCTAGAAAGGCTGATCTCAACCAATCGGCCTGCACACCGTGCGTCCTTGGGGTAGGGCAGTCCTGAGTCAGTGTGTCTCCTGAAGAAAGAGAGCCAAGTTTCCTGCCAGAGGAAAGCACAGCGAGGGCCTGGTGCTTTCTCTAGGAAATTCAAGTGGGCTTCAAAGGTGAGGCCTAGACTATATTGAGGAAAAACTCGTGGTTACGGCTATCTTTCTCCCTCTCTCTGTCCCGTACCCTGGGCTCAGGCGTGTGGGAATGCTGAGTGGCTGAGTCTGCCTCTCTGCCAGGCTCAGAAGGCTTCTTCCCTTTAGGGCAATTCTGTTTGTGTCTTACTTCGTGGAGGAGGAATGAGGGTGGCCAGAGATTTTCTGACATGAAATAACTAATGACAGAGCATCTGGAGGAGCTGGAAGGAGCCAAAAAGCCAGCAGTCCTAAGGTGTCTGTGAGAGCTGCCAGACACTCTGCCGTCCTATGCCTAAGAACTGGCCATTGTGACGACATGGCAACACTTGGAATCCTAGGACACAGTGGAAGTGCGACTCTCAAACGGAATGGAAGAAGCTTCCAAGCCCAGTGTTCTTTCCTGTACCATAGAGAACGCAAAGGTCTGAGGCTTGTAGCCTTTTTCCTGGAGAGCACTGTCACCTCGTGGGGCTGTCGGCTACTTTCCTGTTTCCGACCCTCTCAGGAAACTCTTCCAAAAAGCCATTGGGACCCGCTTAGAGAGAGAAGCTGCGAAGTGGATGCACAGAACATTAACGTAGATACCAGCCCAGGGTCCCAAGCTTCCATCATTCTCTTGAGGGTACGTACCCCACGCAGGGATTCAAGCAGGGAGTTTGCCTTGTACAACTTACACAGGAAATTGTGATGAGAAGTAGGCCACTCTGCTTGTGCTCACCCTACGTGTCCCAGAGAAGTTATGACGTAGCAGATATCAACCCCCTTTCTCTACACATGTGGACCCCAAAGAAGCGGTGCGCAGTGGGTGTTCTCAGGCCAAGTTCAGTCCTTGTTCTGGGCTGCACCTGCTCTGTGGTTCAAAGGTTCTTTGACTCTGCTCCTTTGGAAGCCTTTCAGACCTGACCCTATCCCTTGGCTGCAGAAGCAAAGAGGCATAGAGGCCTTTCACCCTGAAGGCATGGGCTTGTTTCACATGGAGAATGTGTCCGTCGCCCCTCCTGGGCTAGGGGCGTGTAGGTTGACACCATTTGTTCTGCCAATGGAAATTACAAGTAGGTGTACTCGGTTTGGGTTGCCTGCCGAAACAGTTTGCAGCCGCCAGCCCTCTGAGTACTAGTCCTCAAGTTTGATTCCTAGCTAGGTAAACCCGGACTTCGGAGGCTAGATGGGAGCAAACGTGTTAAGCTTGTGGAGAAAGCCTTTGACCAATGGCAATATGCTTGTGCTTGTGGCAGGGATTAGGCAGGAACTCTCCCACTCAGGGTTTTTACCTTACGATAAGCTGTGCCTTTGGGCTGAAGCAGGCGACGTGTCTGTATCACATCCTGGGAAGTAGGGCCGGAGGGGAGTCTGCCACCTGATTGGCCTCCTTTATAGGCTGCTGAGAAAATGGGGCAAGGCTTACGGAACCCGCTGACAACGAAATGTTTCTATTCAGAAGAGGAGATTTTGCTACCACGCGTCAGCAGCTCCTCTCCCTCACAGTGCTGTTCCTGTGTAGACTAGGGAAAACCACCACGGTTTCCAGGTTTTGAACGGCTCTTTTCCCAGTTGGTATCATCCGTGAAAGAGCTAGAAGGGCTGATCTCAACCAATCGGCCTGCACACCGTGAGTCCTTGGGGTAGGGCAGTCCTGAGTCAGTGTGTCTCCTAAAGAACGAAAGCCAAGTTTCCTGCCAGAGGAAAGCACAGCGAGGCCTGGTGCTTTCTCTAGGAAATTCAAGTGGGCTTGAAAGGTGAGGCCTAGGCTCTATTGAGGAAAAGCTCGTGCTTACGGCTATCTTCCTCCCTCTCTCTGTCCCGTTACCTGGGCTCAGCCGTGTGCAAATGCTGAGTGGCAGAGTCTGCCTCTCTGCCAGGCTCAGAGGGCTTCTTCCCTTTAGGGCAATTCTGTTTGTGTCTTACTTCGTGGAGGAGGAATGAGGGTGGCCAGAGATTTTCTGACATGAAATAACTAATGACGGAGCATCTGGAGGAGCTGCTTTCTCGGTGGAAGGAGCCAAAAAGCCAGCACTCCTAAGGTCTCTTTGCGAGCTGCCAGACACTCTGCCGTCATAGGCCTAAGAATTGGCCATTGTGACGGCATGGCAACACTTGGAATCCTAGGACACTGTGGAAGGGCAACTCGCAAACTGGAACGAAGAAGCTTCCAAGCCCAGTGTTCTTTCATGTACCCAAGAGAACGCAAGTGTCTAAGGCTGGTAGCATTGTTGCTGGAGAGCACTGGCATCCTTGTGGGCCTGTCGGCTACTTGCCTGTTTCCGACCCTCTCAGGAAACTCTTCCAAAACGCCGTTGGGACCTGCTTAGAGAGAACAGCTGCGACGTGGATGCACACAACATTAACCTAGATACTATCCCAGGGTCCCAAGCATCCATTTTTCTCTGGAGGGTAAGTACCCCACGCAGGGATTCAAGCAGGGAGTTTGCCTTGTACAACTTACACAGGAAACTGGGAGGAGACGTTGGGTCACTCTGCTTGTGCTCACACTACGTGGCCCGGAGAAGTTATGATGCAGCAGATGGCAACCCCCTTTCTCCACACATGTGCACCCCAAAGAAGCGCTGGGCAGTTGGTGTTCTCAGGCCAAGAGAAGTCCTTGTTCTCGGCTGCACCTGCTCTGTGGTTCAAAGGTTCTTTATCTCTGCTCTTTTGGAAGCCTTTCAGACCTGACCCTATCCTGGGCTGCAGAAGCAAAGAGGCATAGAGGCCTTTCACCCTGAAGGCATGGGCTTGTTTCACAAGGAGAATGTGTCCCTCGCCCCTCCAGGGCTGGAGGCCTGTAAGTTGACACCATTTGTTCTGCCCATGGAAATTACAAGTAGGTGAACTCGGTTTGGGCTGCCTGCTGAAACAGTTTGCAGTCGCCTGCCCTCTGAGTACTAGAACTCAAGTTTGATTCCTTGTTGGTAAACCCGGACTTCGCAGGCTAGATGGGAGCAAACGTGTTAAGCTTGTGGAGAAAGCCTTTGACCAATGGCAATATGCTTGTGCTTGTGGCAGGGATTAGTTAGGAACGCTCCCACTCAGGGTTTTTACCTTACAATCAGCTGTGCCTTTGGGCTGAAGCAGGCGACGTGTCTGTATCACATCCTGGGAAGTAAGGCCTGAGGGGAGTCTGCCACCTGATTGGCCTCCAGTATAGGCAGCTGAGAAAATGGGGCAAGGCTTAGGGAACCCCCTTACAACGAAATGTTTCTATTCAGAAGAGGAGATTTTGCTACCACGCGTCAGCAGCTCCTCTCCCTCAGAGTGCTGTTCCTGTGTAGACTAGGGAAAACCACCACGGTTTCCAGGTTTTGAACGGCTCTTTTCCCAGTTGGTATCATCCGTGAAAGAGCTAGAAGGGCTGATCTCAACCAATCGGCCTGCACACCGTGCGTCCTTGGGGTAGGGCAGTCCTGAGTCAGTGTGTCTCCTGAAGAAAGAGAGCCAAGTTTCCTGCCAGAGGAAAGCACAGCGAGGGCCTGGTGCTTTCTCTAGGAAATTCAAGTGGGCTTCAAAGGTGAGGCCTAGACTATATTGAGGAAAAACTCGTGGTTACGGCTATCTTTCTCCCTCTCTCTGTCCCGTACCCTGGGCTCAGGCGTGTGGGAATGCTGAGTGGCTGAGTCTGCCTCTCTGCCAGGCTCAGAAGGCTTCTTCCCTTTAGGGCAATTCTGTTTGTGTCTTACTTCGTGGAGGAGGAATGAGGGTGGCCAGAGATTTTCTGACATGAAATAACTAATGACAGAGCATCTGGAGGAGCTGGAAGGAGCCAAAAAGCCAGCAGTCCTAAGGTGTCTGTGAGAGCTGCCAGACACTCTGCCGTCCTATGCCTAAGAACTGGCCATTGTGACGACATGGCAACACTTGGAATCCTAGGACACAGTGGAAGTGCGACTCTCAAACGGAATGGAAGAAGCTTCCAAGCCCAGTGTTCTTTCCTGTACCGTAGAGAACGCAAAGGTCTGAGGCTTGTAGCCTTTTTCCTGGAGAGCACTGTCACCTCGTGGGGCTGTCGGCTACTTTCCTGTTTCCGACCCTCTCAGGAAACTCTTCCAAAAAGCCATTGGGACCCGCTTAGAGAGAGAAGCTGCGAAGTGGATGCACAGAACATTAACGTAGATACCAGCCCAGGGTCCCAAGCTTCCATCATTCTCTTGAGGGTACGTACCCCACGCAGGGATTCAAGCAGGGAGTTTGCCTTGTACAACTTACACAGGAAATTGTGATGAGAAGTAGGCCACTCTGCTTGTGCTCACCCTACGTGTCCCAGAGAAGTTATGACGTAGCAGATATCAACCCCCTTTCTCTACACATGTGGACCCCAAAGAAGCGGTGCGCAGTGGGTGTTCTCAGGCCAAGTTCAGTCCTTGTTCTGGGCTGCACCTGCTCTGTGGTTCAAAGGTTCTTTGACTCTGCTCCTTTGGAAGCCTTTCAGACCTGACCCTATCCCTTGGCTGCAGAAGCAAAGAGGCATAGAGGCCTTTCACCCTGAAGGCATGGGCTTGTTTCACATGGAGAATGTGTCCGTCGCCCCTCCTGGGCTAGGGGCGTGTAGGTTGACACCATTTGTTCTGCCAATGGAAATTACAAGTAGGTGTACTCGGTTTGGGTTGCCTGCCGAAACAGTTTGCAGCCGCCAGCCCTCTGAGTACTAGTCCTCAAGTTTGATTCCTAGCTAGGTAAACCCGGACTTCGGAGGCTAGATGGGAGCAAACGTGTTAAGCTTGTGGAGAAAGCCTTTGACCAATGGCAATATGCTTGTGCTTGTGGCAGGGATTAGGCAGGAACTCTCTCACTCAGGGTTTTTACCTTACGATAAGCTGTGCCTTTGGGCTGAAGCAGGCGACGTGTCTGTATCACATCCTGGGAAGTAGGGCCTGAGGGGAATCTGCCACCTGATTGGCCTCCTTTATAGGCTGCTGAGAAAATGGGGCAAGGCTTAGGGAACCCCCTTACAACGAAATGTTTCTATTCAGAAGAGGAGATTTTGCTACCACGCGTCAGCAGCTCCTCTCCCTCACAGTGCTGTTCCTGTGTAGACTAGGGAAAACCACCACGGTTTCCAGGTTTTGAACGGCTCTTTTCCCAGTTGGTATCATCCGTGAAAGAGCTAGAAAGGCTGATCTCAACCAATCGGCCTGCACACCGTGCGTCCTTGGGGTAGGGCAGTCCTGAGTCAGTGTGTCTCCTGAAGAAAGAGAGCCAAGTTTCCTGCCAGAGGAAAGCACAGCGAGGGCCTGGTGCTTTCTCTAGGAAATTCAAGTGGGCTTCAAAGGTGAGGCCTAGACTATATTGAGGAAAAACTCGTGGTTACGGCTATCTTTCTCCCTCTCTCTGTCCCGTACCCTGGGCTCAGGCGTGTGGGAATGCTGAGTGGCTGAGTCTGCCTCTCTGCCAGGCTCAGAAGGCTTCTTCCCTTTAGGGCAATTCTGTTTGTGTCTTACTTCGTGGAGGAGGAATGAGGGTGGCCAGAGATTTTCTGACATGAAATAACTAATGACAGAGCATCTGGAGGAGCTGGAAGGAGCCAAAAAGCCAGCAGTCCTAAGGTGTCTGTGAGAGCTGCCAGACACTCTGCCGTCCTATGCCTAAGAACTGGCCATTGTGACGACATGGCAACACTTGGAATCCTAGGACACAGTGGAAGTGCGACTCTCAAACGGAATGGAAGAAGCTTCCAAGCCCAGTGTTCTTTCCTGTACCATAGAGAACGCAAAGGTCTGAGGCTTGTAGCCTTTTTCCTGGAGAGCACTGTCACCTCGTGGGGCTGTCGGCTACTTTCCTGTTTCCGACCCTCTCAGGAAACTCTTCCAAAAAGCCATTGGGACCCGCTTAGAGAGAGAAGCTGCGAAGTGGATGCACAGAACATTAACGTAGATACCAGCCCAGGGTCCCAAGCTTCCATCATTCTCTTGAGGGTACGTACCCCACGCAGGGATTCAAGCAGGGAGTTTGCCTTGTACAACTTACACAGGAAATTGTGATGAGAAGTAGGCCACTCTGCTTGTGCTCACCCTACGTGTCCCAGAGAAGTTATGACGTAGCAGATATCAACCCCCTTTCTCTACACATGTGGACCCCAAAGAAGCGGTGCGCAGTGGGTGTTCTCAGGCCAAGTTCAGTCCTTGTTCTGGGCTGCACCTGCTCTGTGGTTCAAAGGTTCTTTGACTCTGCTCCTTTGGAAGCCTTTCAGACCTGACCCTATCCCTTGGCTGCAGAAGCAAAGAGGCATAGAGGCCTTTCACCCTGAAGGCATGGGCTTGTTTCACATGGAGAATGTGTCCGTCGCCCCTCCTGGGCTAGGGGCGTGTAGGTTGACACCATTTGTTCTGCCAATGGAAATTACAAGTAGGTGTACTCGGTTTGGGTTGCCTGCCGAAACAGTTTGCAGCCGCCAGCCCTCTGAGTACTAGTCCTCAAGTTTGATTCCTAGCTAGGTAAACCCGGACTTCGGAGGCTAGATGGGAGCAAACGTGTTAAGCTTGTGGAGAAAGCCTTTGACCAATGGCAATATGCTTGTGCTTGTGGCAGGGATTAGGCAGGAACTCTCCCACTCAGGGTTTTTACCTTACGATAAGCTGTGCCTTTGGGCTGAAGCAGGCGACGTGTCTGTATCACATCCTGGGAAGTAGGGCCGGAGGGGAGTCTGCCACCTGATTGGCCTCCTTTATAGGCTGCTGAGAAAATGGGGCAAGGCTTACGGAACCCGCTGACAACGAAATGTTTCTATTCAGAAGAGGAGATTTTGCTACCACGCGTCAGCAGCTCCTCTCCCTCAGAGTGCTGTTCCTGTGTAGACTAGGGAAAACCACCACGGTTTCCAGGTTTTGAACGGCTCTTTTCCCAGTTGGTATCATCCGTGAAAGAGCTAGAAGGGCTGATCTCAACCAATCGGCCTGCACACCGTGAGTCCTTGGGGTAGGGCAGTCCTGAGTCAGTGTGTCTCCTAAAGAACGAAAGCCAAGTTTCCTGCCAGAGGAAAGCACAGCGAGGCCTGGTGCTTTCTCTAGGAAATTCAAGTGGGCTTGAAAGGTGAGGCCTAGGCTCTATTGAGGAAAAGCTCGTGCTTACGGCTATCTTTCTCCCTCTCTCTGTCCCGTTACCTGGGCTCAGCCGTGTGCAAATGCTGAGTGGCAGAGTCTGCCTCTCTGCCAGGCTCAGAGGGCTTCTTCCCTTTAGGGCAATTCTGTTTGTGTCTTACTTCGTGGAGGAGGAATGAGGGTGGCCAGAGATTTTCTGACATGAAATAACTAATGACGGAGCATCTGGAGGAACTGCTTTCTCGGTGGAAGGAGCCAAAAAGCCAGCACTCCTAAGGTCTCTTTGCGAGCTGCCAGACACTCTGCCGTCATAGGCCTAAGAATTGGCCATTGTGACGGCATGGCAACACTTGGAATCCTAGGACACTGTGGAAGGGCAACTCGCAAACTGGAACGAAGAAGCTTCCAAGCCCAGTGTTCTTTCATGTACCCAAGAGAACGCAAGTGTCTAAGGCTGGTAGCATTGTTGCTGGAGAGCACTGGCATCCTTGTGGGCCTGTCGGCTACTTGCCTGTTTCCGACCCTCTCAGGAAACTCTTCCAAAACGCCGTTGGGACCTGCTTAGAGAGAACAGCTGCGACGTGGATGCACACAACATTAACCTAGATACTATCCCAGGGTCCCAAGCATCCATTTTTCTCTGGAGGGTAAGTACCCCACGCAGGGATTCAAGCAGGGAGTTTGCCTTGTACAACTTACACAGGAAACTGGGAGGAGACGTTGGGTCACTCTGCTTGTGCTCACACTACGTGGCCCGGAGAAGTTATGATGCAGCAGATGGCAACCCCCTTTCTCCACACATGTGCACCCCAAAGAAGCGCTGGGCAGTTGGTGTTCTCAGGCCAAGAGAAGTCCTTGTTCTCGGCTGCACCTGCTCTGTGGTTCAAAGGTTCTTTATCTCTGCTCTTTTGGAAGCCTTTCAGACCTGACCCTATCCTGGGCTGCAGAAGCAAAGAGGCATAGAGGCCTTTCACCCTGAAGGCATGGGCTTGTTTCACAAGGAGAATGTGTCCCTCGCCCCTCCAGGGCTGGAGGCCTGTAAGTTGACACCATTTGTTCTGCCCATGGAAATTACAAGTAGGTGAACTCGGTTTGGGCTGCCTGCTGAAACAGTTTGCAGTCGCCTGCCCTCTGAGTACTAGAACTCAAGTTTGATTCCTTGTTGGTAAACCCGGACTTCGCAGGCTAGATGGGAGCAAACGTGTTAAGCTTGTGGAGAAAGCCTTTGACCAATGGCAATATGCTTGTGCTTGTGGCAGGGATTAGTTAGGAACGCTCCCACTCAGGGTTTTTACCTTACAATCAGCTGTGCCTTTGGGCTGAAGCAGGCGACGTGTCTGTATCACATCCTGGGAAGTAAGGCCTGAGGGGAGTCTGCCACCTGATTGGCCTCCAGTATAGGCAGCTGAGAAAATGGGGCAAGGCTTAGGGAACCCCCTTACAACGAAATGTTTCTATTCAGAAGAGGAGATTTTGCTACCACGCGTCAGCAGCTCCTCTCCCTCAGAGTGCTGTTCCTGTGTAGACTAGGGAAAACCACCACGGTTTCCAGGTTTTGAACGGCTCTTTTCCCAGTTGGTATCATCCGTGAAAGAGCTAGAAGGGCTGATCTCAACCAATCGGCCTGCACACCGTGCGTCCTTGGGGTAGGGCAGTCCTGAGTCAGTGTGTCTCCTGAAGAAAGAGAGCCAAGTTTCCTGCCAGAGGAAAGCACAGCGAGGGCCTGGTGCTTTCTCTAGGAAATTCAAGTGGGCTTCAAAGGTGAGGCCTAGACTATATTGAGGAAAAACTCGTGGTTACGGCTATCTTTCTCCCTCTCTCTGTCCCGTACCCTGGGCTCAGGCGTGTGGGAATGCTGAGTGGCTGAGTCTGCCTCTCTGCCAGGCTCAGAAGGCTTCTTCCCTTTAGGGCAATTCTGTTTGTGTCTTACTTCGTGGAGGAGGAATGAGGGTGGCCAGAGATTTTCTGACATGAAATAACTAATGACAGAGCATCTGGAGGAGCTGGAAGGAGCCAAAAAGCCAGCAGTCCTAAGGTGTCTGTGAGAGCTGCCAGACACTCTGCCGTCCTATGCCTAAGAACTGGCCATTGTGACGACATGGCAACACTTGGAATCCTAGGACACAGTGGAAGTGCGACTCTCAAACGGAATGGAAGAAGCTTCCAAGCCCAGTGTTCTTTCCTGTACCGTAGAGAACGCAAAGGTCTGAGGCTTGTAGCCTTTTTCCTGGAGAGCACTGTCACCTCGTGGGGCTGTCGGCTACTTTCCTGTTTCCGACCCTCTCAGGAAACTCTTCCAAAAAGCCATTGGGACCCGCTTAGAGAGAGAAGCTGCGAAGTGGATGCACAGAACATTAACGTAGATACCAGCCCAGGGTCCCAAGCTTCCATCATTCTCTTGAGGGTACGTACCCCACGCAGGGATTCAAGCAGGGAGTTTGCCTTGTACAACTTACACAGGAAATTGTGATGAGAAGTAGGCCACTCTGCTTGTGCTCACCCTACGTGTCCCAGAGAAGTTATGACGTAGCAGATATCAACCCCCTTTCTCTACACATGTGGACCCCAAAGAAGCGGTGCGCAGTGGGTGTTCTCAGGCCAAGTTCAGTCCTTGTTCTGGGCTGCACCTGCTCTGTGGTTCAAAGGTTCTTTGACTCTGCTCCTTTGGAAGCCTTTCAGACCTGACCCTATCCCTTGGCTGCAGAAGCAAAGAGGCATAGAGGCCTTTCACCCTGAAGGCATGGGCTTGTTTCACATGGAGAATGTGTCCGTCGCCCCTCCTGGGCTAGGGGCGTGTAGGTTGACACCATTTGTTCTGCCAATGGAAATTACAAGTAGGTGTACTCGGTTTGGGTTGCCTGCCGAAACAGTTTGCAGCCGCCAGCCCTCTGAGTACTAGTCCTCAAGTTTGATTCCTAGCTAGGTAAACCCGGACTTCGGAGGCTAGATGGGAGCAAACGTGTTAAGCTTGTGGAGAAAGCCTTTGACCAATGGCAATATGCTTGTGCTTGTGGCAGGGATTAGGCAGGAACTCTCTCACTCAGGGTTTTTACCTTACGATAAGCTGTGCCTTTGGGCTGAAGCAGGCGACGTGTCTGTATCACATCCTGGGAAGTAGGGCCTGAGGGGAATCTGCCACCTGATTGGCCTCCTTTATAGGCTGCTGAGAAAATGGGGCAAGGCTTAGGGAACCCCCTTACAACGAAATGTTTCTATTCAGAAGAGGAGATTTTGCTACCACGCGTCAGCAGCTCCTCTCCCTCACAGTGCTGTTCCTGTGTAGACTAGGGAAAACCACCACGGTTTCCAGGTTTTGAACGGCTCTTTTCCCAGTTGGTATCATCCGTGAAAGAGCTAGAAAGGCTGATCTCAACCAATCGGCCTGCACACCGTGCGTCCTTGGGGTAGGGCAGTCCTGAGTCAGTGTGTCTCCTGAAGAAAGAGAGCCAAGTTTCCTGCCAGAGGAAAGCACAGCGAGGGCCTGGTGCTTTCTCTAGGAAATTCAAGTGGGCTTCAAAGGTGAGGCCTAGACTATATTGAGGAAAAACTCGTGGTTACGGCTATCTTTCTCCCTCTCTCTGTCCCGTACCCTGGGCTCAGGCGTGTGGGAATGCTGAGTGGCTGAGTCTGCCTCTCTGCCAGGCTCAGAAGGCTTCTTCCCTTTAGGGCAATTCTGTTTGTGTCTTACTTCGTGGAGGAGGAATGAGGGTGGCCAGAGATTTTCTGACATGAAATAACTAATGACAGAGCATCTGGAGGAGCTGGAAGGAGCCAAAAAGCCAGCAGTCCTAAGGTGTCTGTGAGAGCTGCCAGACACTCTGCCGTCCTATGCCTAAGAACTGGCCATTGTGACGACATGGCAACACTTGGAATCCTAGGACACAGTGGAAGTGCGACTCTCAAACGGAATGGAAGAAGCTTCCAAGCCCAGTGTTCTTTCCTGTACCATAGAGAACGCAAAGGTCTGAGGCTTGTAGCCTTTTTCCTGGAGAGCACTGTCACCTCGTGGGGCTGTCGGCTACTTTCCTGTTTCCGACCCTCTCAGGAAACTCTTCCAAAAAGCCATTGGGACCCGCTTAGAGAGAGAAGCTGCGAAGTGGATGCACAGAACATTAACGTAGATACCAGCCCAGGGTCCCAAGCTTCCATCATTCTCTTGAGGGTACGTACCCCACGCAGGGATTCAAGCAGGGAGTTTGCCTTGTACAACTTACACAGGAAATTGTGATGAGAAGTAGGCCACTCTGCTTGTGCTCACCCTACGTGTCCCAGAGAAGTTATGACGTAGCAGATATCAACCCCCTTTCTCTACACATGTGGACCCCAAAGAAGCGGTGCGCAGTGGGTGTTCTCAGGCCAAGTTCAGTCCTTGTTCTGGGCTGCACCTGCTCTGTGGTTCAAAGGTTCTTTGACTCTGCTCCTTTGGAAGCCTTTCAGACCTGACCCTATCCCTTGGCTGCAGAAGCAAAGAGGCATAGAGGCCTTTCACCCTGAAGGCATGGGCTTGTTTCACATGGAGAATGTGTCCGTCGCCCCTCCTGGGCTAGGGGCGTGTAGGTTGACACCATTTGTTCTGCCAATGGAAATTACAAGTAGGTGTACTCGGTTTGGGTTGCCTGCCGAAACAGTTTGCAGCCGCCAGCCCTCTGAGTACTAGTCCTCAAGTTTGATTCCTAGCTAGGTAAACCCGGACTTCGGAGGCTAGATGGGAGCAAACGTGTTAAGCTTGTGGAGAAAGCCTTTGACCAATGGCAATATGCTTGTGCTTGTGGCAGGGATTAGGCAGGAACTCTCCCACTCAGGGTTTTTACCTTACGATAAGCTGTGCCTTTGGGCTGAAGCAGGCGACGTGTCTGTATCACATCCTGGGAAGTAGGGCCGGAGGGGAGTCTGCCACCTGATTGGCCTCCTTTATAGGCTGCTGAGAAAATGGGGCAAGGCTTACGGAACCCGCTGACAACGAAATGTTTCTATTCAGAAGAGGAGATTTTGCTACCACGCGTCAGCAGCTCCTCTCCCTCAGAGTGCTGTTCCTGTGTAGACTAGGGAAAACCACCACGGTTTCCAGGTTTTGAACGGCTCTTTTCCCAGTTGGTATCATCCGTGAAAGAGCTAGAAGGGCTGATCTCAACCAATCGGCCTGCACACCGTGAGTCCTTGGGGTAGGGCAGTCCTGAGTCAGTGTGTCTCCTAAAGAACGAAAGCCAA
The DNA here is from genome assembly GCF_028021215.1 of Eschrichtius robustus. NCBI lineage: Eukaryota > Metazoa > Chordata > Mammalia > Artiodactyla > Eschrichtiidae > Eschrichtius > Eschrichtius robustus. The sequence continues at coordinate 62,312,734 of NC_090837.1, forward strand.
GTTTCCTGCCAGAGGAAAGCACAGCGAGGCCTGGTGCTTTCTCTAGGAAATTCAAGTGGGCTTGAAAGGTGAGGCCTAGGCTCTATTGAGGAAAAGCTCGTGCTTACGGCTATCTTTCTCCCTCTCTCTGTCCCGTTACCTGGGCTCAGCCGTGTGCAAATGCTGAGTGGCAGAGTCTGCCTCTCTGCCAGGCTCAGAGGGCTTCTTCCCTTTAGGGCAATTCTGTTTGTGTCTTACTTCGTGGAGGAGGAATGAGGGTGGCCAGAGATTTTCTGACATGAAATAACTAATGACGGAGCATCTGGAGGAACTGCTTTCTCGGTGGAAGGAGCCAAAAAGCCAGCACTCCTAAGGTCTCTTTGCGAGCTGCCAGACACTCTGCCGTCATAGGCCTAAGAATTGGCCATTGTGACGGCATGGCAACACTTGGAATCCTAGGACACTGTGGAAGGGCAACTCGCAAACTGGAACGAAGAAGCTTCCAAGCCCAGTGTTCTTTCATGTACCCAAGAGAACGCAAGTGTCTAAGGCTGGTAGCATTGTTGCTGGAGAGCACTGGCATCCTTGTGGGCCTGTCGGCTACTTGCCTGTTTCCGACCCTCTCAGGAAACTCTTCCAAAACGCCGTTGGGACCTGCTTAGAGAGAACAGCTGCGACGTGGATGCACACAACATTAACCTAGATACTATCCCAGGGTCCCAAGCATCCATTTTTCTCTGGAGGGTAAGTACCCCACGCAGGGATTCAAGCAGGGAGTTTGCCTTGTACAACTTACACAGGAAACTGGGAGGAGACGTTGGGTCACTCTGCTTGTGCTCACACTACGTGGCCCGGAGAAGTTATGATGCAGCAGATGGCAACCCCCTTTCTCCACACATGTGCACCCCAAAGAAGCGCTGGGCAGTTGGTGTTCTCAGGCCAAGAGAAGTCCTTGTTCTCGGCTGCACCTGCTCTGTGGTTCAAAGGTTCTTTATCTCTGCTCTTTTGGAAGCCTTTCAGACCTGACCCTATCCTGGGCTGCAGAAGCAAAGAGGCATAGAGGCCTTTCACCCTGAAGGCATGGGCTTGTTTCACAAGGAGAATGTGTCCCTCGCCCCTCCAGGGCTGGAGGCCTGTAAGTTGACACCATTTGTTCTGCCCATGGAAATTACAAGTAGGTGTACTCGGTTTGGGCTGCCTGCTGAAACAGTTTGCAGTCGCCTGCCCTCTGAGTACTAGAACTCAAGTTTGATTCCTTGTTGGTAAACCCGGACTTCGCAGGCTAGATGGGAGCAAACGTGTTAAGCTTGTGGAGAAAGCCTTTGACCAATGGCAATATGCTTGTGCTTGTGGCAGGGATTAGTTAGGAACGCTCCCACTCAGGGTTTTTACCTTACAATCAGCTGTGCCTTTGGGCTGAAGCAGGCGACGTGTCTGTATCACATCCTGGGAAGTAAGGCCTGAGGGGAGTCTGCCACCTGATTGGCCTCCAGTATAGGCAGCTGAGAAAATGGGGCAAGGCTTAGGGAACCCCCTTACAACGAAATGTTTCTATTCAGAAGAGGAGATTTTGCTACCACGCGTCAGCAGCTCCTCTCCCTCACAGTGCTGTTCCTGTGTAGACTAGGGAAAACCACCACGGTTTCCAGGTTTTGAACGGCTCTTTTCCCAGTTGGTATCATCCGTGAAAGAGCTAGAAGGGCTGATCTCAACCAATCGGCCTGCACACCGTGCGTCCTTGGGGTAGGGCAGTCCTGAGTCAGTGTGTCTCCTGAAGAAAGAGAGCCAAGTTTCCTGCCAGAGGAAAGCACAGCGAGGGCCTGGTGCTTTCTCTAGGAAATTCAAGTGGGCTTCAAAGGTGAGGCCTAGACTATATTGAGGAAAAACTCGTGGTTACGGCTATCTTTCTCCCTCTCTCTGTCCCGTACCCTGGGCTCAGGCGTGTGGGAATGCTGAGTGGCTGAGTCTGCCTCTCTGCCAGGCTCAGAAGGCTTCTTCCCTTTAGGGCAATTCTGTTTGTGTCTTACTTCGTGGAGGAGGAATGAGGGTGGCCAGAGATTTTCTGACATGAAATAACTAATGACAGAGCATCTGGAGGAGCTGGAAGGAGCCAAAAAGCCAGCAGTCCTAAGGTGTCTGTGAGAGCTGCCAGACACTCTGCCGTCCTATGCCTAAGAACTGGCCATTGTGACGACATGGCAACACTTGGAATCCTAGGACACAGTGGAAGTGCGACTCTCTAACGGAATGGAAGAAGCTTCCAAGCCCAGTGTTCTTTCCTGTACCATAGAGAACGCAAAGGTCTGAGGCTTGTAGCCTTTTTCCTGGAGAGCACTGTCACCTCGTGGGGCTGTCGGCTACTTTCCTGTTTCCGACCCTCTCAGGAAACTCTTCCAAAAAGCCATTGGGACCCGCTTAGAGAGAGAAGCTGCGAAGTGGATGCACAGAACATTAACGTAGATACCAGCCCAGGGTCCCAAGCTTCCATCATTCTCTTGAGGGTACGTACCCCACGCAGGGATTCAAGCAGGGAGTTTGCCTTGTACAACTTACACAGGAAATTGTGATGAGAAGTAGGCCACTCTGCTTGTGCTCACCCTACGTGTCCCAGAGAAGTTATGACGTAGCAGATATCAACCCCCATTCTCTACACATGTGGACCCCAAAGAAGCGGTGCGCAGTGGGTGTTCTCAGGCCAAGTTCAGTCCTTGTTCTGGGCTGCACCTGCTCTGTGGTTCAAAGGTTCTTTGACTCTGCTCCTTTGGAAGCCTTTCAGACCTGACCCTATCCCTTGGCTGCAGAAGCAAAGAGGCATAGAGGCCTTTCACCCTGAAGGCATGGGCTTGTTTCACATGGAGAATGTGTCCGTCGCCCCTCCTGGGCTAGGGGCGTGTAGGTTGACACCATTTGTTCTGCCAATGGAAATTACAAGTAGGTGTACTCGGTTTGGGTTGCCTGCCGAAACAGTTTGCAGCCGCCAGCCCTCTGAGTACTAGTCCTCAAGTTTGATTCCTAGCTAGGTAAACCCGGACTTCGGAGGCTAGATGGGAGCAAACGTGTTAAGCTTGTGGAGAAAGCCTTTGACCAATGGCAATATGCTTGTGCTTGTGGCAGGGATTAGGCAGGAACTCTCTCACTCAGGGTTTTTCCCTTACGATAAGCTGTGCCTTTGGGCTGAAGCAGGCGACGTGTCTGTATCACATCCTGGGAAGTAGGGCCTGAGGGGAATCTGCCACCTGATTGGCCTCCTTTATAGGCTGCTGAGAAAATGGGGCAAGGCTTAGGGAACCCCCTTACAACGAAATGTTTCTATTCAGAAGAGGAGATTTTGCTACCACGCGTCAGCAGCTCCTCTCCCTCACAGTGCTGTTCCTGTGTAGACTAGGGAAAACCACCACGGTTTCCAGGTTTTGAACGGCTCTTTTCCCAGTTGGTATCATCCGTGAAAGAGCTAGAAAGGCTGATCTCAACCAATCGGCCTGCACACCGTGCGTCCTTGGGGTAGGGCAGTCCTGAGTCAGTGTGTCTCCTGAAGAAAGAGAGCCAAGTTTCCTGCCAGAGGAAAGCACAGCGAGGGCCTGGTGCTTTCTCTAGGAAATTCAAGTGGGCTTCAAAGGTGAGGCCTAGACTATATTGAGGAAAAACTCGTGGTTACGGCTATCTTTCTCCCTCTCTCTGTCCCGTACCCTGGGCTCAGGCGTGTGGGAATGCTGAGTGGCTGAGTCTGCCTCTCTGCCAGGCTCAGAAGGCTTCTTCCCTTTAGGGCAATTCTGTTTGTGTCTTACTTCGTGGAGGAGGAATGAGGGTGGCCAGAGATTTTCTGACATGAAATAACTAATGACAGAGCATCTGGAGGAGCTGGAAGGAGCCAAAAAGCCAGCAGTCCTAAGGTGTCTGTGAGAGCTGCCAGACACTCTGCCGTCCTATGCCTAAGCACTGGCCATTGTGACGACATGGCAACACTTGGAATCCTAGGACACAGTGGAAGTGCGACTCTCAAACGGAATGGAAGAAGCTTCCAAGCCCAGTGTTCTTTCCTGTACCATAGAGAACGCAAAGGTCTGAGGCTTGTAGCCTTTTTCCTGGAGAGCACTGTCACCTCGTGGGGCTGTCGGCTACTTTCCTGTTTCCGACCCTCTCAGGAAACTCTTCCAAAAAGCCATTGGGACCCGCTTAGAGAGAGAAGCTGCGAAGTGGATGCACAGAACATTAACGTAGATACCAGCCCAGGGTCCCAAGCTTCCATCATTCTCTTGAGGGTACGTACCCCACGCAGGGATTCAAGCAGGGAGTTTGCCTTGTACAACTTACACAGGAAATTGTGATGAGAAGTAGGCCACTCTGCTTGTGCTCACCCTACGTGTCCCAGAGAAGTTATGACGTAGCAGATATCAACCCCCTTTCTCTACACATGTGGACCCCAAAGAAGCGGTGCGCAGTGGGTGTTCTCAGGCCAAGTTCAGTCCTTGTTCTGGGCTGCACCTGCTCTGTGGTTCAAAGGTTCTTTGACTCTGCTCCTTTGGAAGCCTTTCAGACCTGACCCTATCCCTTGGCTGCAGAAGCAAAGAGGCATAGAGGCCTTTCACCCTGAAGGCATGGGCTTGTTTCACATGGAGAATGTGTCCGTCGCCCCTCCTGGGCTAGGGGCGTGTAGGTTGACACCATTTGTTCTGCCAATGGAAATTACAAGTAGGTGTACTCGATTTGGGTTGCCTGCCGAAACAGTTTGCAGCCGCCAGCCCTCTGAGTACTAGTCCTCAAGTTTGATTCCTAGCTAGGTAAACCCGGACTTCGGAGGCTAGATGGGAGCAAACGTGTTAAGCTTGTGGAGAAAGCCTTTGACCAATGGCAATATGCTTGTGCTTGTGGCAGGGATTAGGCAGGAACTCTCCCACTCAGGGTTTTTACCTTACGATAAGCTGTGCCTTTGGGCTGAAGCAGGCGACGTGTCTGTATCACATCCTGGGAAGTAGGGCCGGAGGGGAGTCTGCCACCTGATTGGCCTCCTTTATAGGCTGCTGAGAAAATGGGGCAAGGCTTACGGAACCCGCTGACAACGAAATGTTTCTATTCAGAAGAGGAGATTTTGCTACCACGCGTCAGCAGCTCCTCTCCCTCACAGTGCTGTTCCTGTGTAGACTAGGGAAAACCACCACGGTTTCCAGGTTTTGAACGGCTCTTTTCCCAGTTGGTATCATCCGTGAAAGAGCTAGAAGGGCTGATCTCAACCAATCGGCCTGCACACCGTGAGTCCTTGGGGTAGGGCAGTCCTGAGTCAGTGTGTCTCCTAAAGAACGAAAGCCAAGTTTCCTGCCAGAGGAAAGCACAGCGAGGCCTGGTGCTTTCTCTAGGAAATTCAAGTGGGCTTGAAAGGTGAGGCCTAGGCTCTATTGAGGAAAAGCTCGTGCTTACGGCTATCTTTCTCCCTCTCTCTGTCCCGTTACCTGGGCTCAGCCGTGTGCAAATGCTGAGTGGCAGAGTCTGCCTCTCTGCCAGGCTCAGAGTGCTTCTTCCCTTTAGGGCAATTCTGTTTGTGTCTTACTTCGTGGAGGAGGAATGAGGGTGGCCAGAGATTTTCTGACATGAAATAACTAATGACGGAGCATCTGGAGGAGCTGCTTTCTCGGTGGAAGGAGCCAAAAAGCCAGCACTCCTAAGGTCTCTTTGCGAGCTGCCAGACACTCTGCCGTCATAGGCCTAAGAATTGGCCATTGTGACGGCATGGCAACACTTGGAATCCTAGGACACTGTGGAAGGGCAACTCGCAAACTGGAACGAAGAAGCTTCCAAGCCCAGTGTTCTTTCATGTACCCAAGAGAACGCAAGTGTCTAAGGCTGGTAGCATTGTTGCTGGAGAGCACTGGCATCCTTGTGGGCCTGTCGGCTACTTTCCTGTTTCCGACCCTCTCAGGAAACTCTTCCAAAACGCCGTTGGGACCTGCTTAGAGAGAACAGCTGCGACGTGGATGCACACAACATTAACCTAGATACTATCCCAGGGTCCCAAGCATCCATTTTTCTCTGGAGGGTAAGTACCCCACGCAGGGATTCAAGCAGGGAGTTTGCCTTGTACAACTTACACAGGAAACTGGGAGGAGACGTTGGGTCACTCTGCTTGTGCTCACACTACGTGGCCCGGAGAAGTTATGATGCAGCAGATGGCAACCCCCTTTCTCCACACATGTGCACCCCAAAGAAGCGCTGGGCAGTTGGTGTTCTCAGGCCAAGAGAAGTCCTTGTTCTCGGCTGCACCTGCTCTGTGGTTCAAAGGTTCTTTATCTCTGCTCTTTTGGAAGCCTTTCAGACCTGACCCTATCCTGGGCTGCAGAAGCAAAGAGGCATAGAGGCCTTTCACCCTGAAGGCATGGGCTTGTTTCACAAGGAGAATGTGTCCCTCGCCCCTCCAGGGCTGGAGGCCTGTAAGTTGACACCATTTGTTCTGCCCATGGAAATTACAAGTAGGTGTACTCGGTTTGGGCTGCCTGCTGAAACAGTTTGCAGTCGCCTGCCCTCTGAGTACTAGAACTCAAGTTTGATTCCTTGTTGGTAAACCCGGACTTCGCAGGCTAGATGGGAGCAAACGTGTTAAGCTTGTGGAGAAAGCCTTTGACCAATGGCAATATGCTTGTGCTTGTGGCAGGGATTAGTTAGGAACGCTCCCACTCAGGGTTTTTACCTTACAATCAGCTGTGCCTTTGGGCTGAAGCAGGCGACGTGTCTGTATCACATCCTGGGAAGTAAGGCCTGAGGGGAGTCTGCCACCTGATTGGCCTCCAGTATAGGCAGCTGAGAAAATGGGGCAAGGCTTAGGGAACCCCCTTACAACGAAATGTTTCTATTCAGAAGAGGAGATTTTGCTACCACGCGTCAGCAGCTCCTCTCCCTCAGAGTGCTGTTCCTGTGTAGACTAGGGAAAACCACCACGGTTTCCAGGTTTTGAACGGCTCTTTTCCCAGTTGGTATCATCCGTGAAAGAGCTAGAAGGGCTGATCTCAACCAATCGGCCTGCACACCGTGCGTCCTTGGGGTAGGGCAGTCCTGAGTCAGTGTGTCTCCTGAAGAAAGAGAGCCAAGTTTCCTGCCAGAGGAAAGCACAGCGAGGGCCTGGTGCTTTCTCTAGGAAATTCAAGTGGGCTTCAAAGGTGAGGCCTAGACTATATTGAGGAAAAACTCGTGGTTACGGCTATCTTTCTCCCTCTCTCTGTCCCGTACCCTGGGCTCAGGCGTGTGGGAATGCTGAGGGGCTGAGTCTGCCTCTCTGCCAGGCTCAGAAGGCTTCTTCCCTTTAGGGCAATTCTGTTTGTGTCTTACTTCGTGGAGGAGGAATGAGGGTGGCCAGAGATTTTCTGACATGAAATAACTAATGACAGAGCATCTGGAGGAGCTGGAAGGAGCCAAAAAGCCAGCAGTCCTAAGGTGTCTGTGAGAGCTGCCAGACACTCTGCCGTCCTATGCCTAAGAACTGGCCATTGTGACGACATGGCAACACTTGGAATCCTAGGACACAGTGGAAGTGCGACTCTCAAACGGAATGGAAGAAGCTTCCAAGCCCAGTGTTCTTTCCTGTACCATAGAGAACGCAAAGGTCTGAGGCTTGTAGCCTTTTTCCTGGAGAGCACTGTCACCTCGTGGGGCTGTCGGCTACTTTCCTGTTTCCGACCGTCTCAGGAAACTCTTCCAAAAAGCCATTGGGACCCGCTTAGAGAGAGAAGCTGCGAAGTGGATGCACAGAACATTAACGTAGATACCAGCCCAGGGTCCCAAGCTTCCATCATTCTCTTGAGGGTACGTACCCCACGCAGGGATTCAAGCAGGGAGTTTGCCTTGTACAACTTACACAGGAAATTGTGATGAGAAGTAGGCCACTCTGCTTGTGCTCACCCTACGTGTCCCAGAGAAGTTATGACGTAGCAGATATCAACCCCCTTTCTCTACACATGTGGACCCCAAAGAAGCGGTGCGCAGTGGGTGTTCTCAGGCCAAGTTCAGTCCTTGTTCTGGGCTGCACCTGCTCTGTGGTTCAAAGGTTCTTTGACTCTGCTCCTTTGGAAGCCTTTCAGACCTGACCCTATCCCTTGGCTGCAGAAGCAAAGAGGCATAGAGGCCTTTCACCCTGAAGGCATGGGCTTGTTTCACATGGAGAATGTGTCCGTCGCCCCTCCTGGGCTAGGGGCGTGTAGGTTGACACCATTTGTTCTGCCAATGGAAATTACAAGTAGGTGTACTCGGTTTGGGTTGCCTGCCGAAACATTTTGCAGCCGCCAGCCCTCTGAGTACTAGTCCTCAAGTTTGATTCCTAGCTAGGTAAACCCGGACTTCGGAGGCTAGATGGGAGCAAACGTGTTAAGCTTGTGGAGAAAGCCTTTGACCAATGGCAATATGCTTGTGCTTGTGGCAGGGATTAGGCAGGAACTCTCTCACTCAGGGTTTTTCCCTTACGATAAGCTGTGCCTTTGGGCTGAAGCAGGCGACGTGTCTGTATCACATCCTGGGAAGTAGGGCCTGAGGGGAGTCTGCCACCTGATTGGCCTCCTTTATAGGCTGCTGAGAAAATGGGGCAAGGCTTAGGGAACCCCCTTACAACGAAATGTTTCTATTCAGAAGAGGAGATTTTGCTACCACGCGTCAGCAGCTCCTCTCCCTCACAGTGCTGTTCCTGTGTAGACTAGGGAAAACCACCACGGTTTCCAGGTTTTGAACGGCTCTTTTCCCAGTTGGTATCATCCGTGAAAGAGCTAGAAAGGCTGATCTCAACCAATCGGCCTGCACACCGTGCGTCCTTGGGGTAGGGCAGTCCTGAGTCAGTGTGTCTCCTGAAGAAAGAGAGCCAAGTTTCCTGCCAGAGGAAAGCACAGCGAGGCCTGGTGCTTTCTCTAGGAAATTCAAGTGGGCTTCAAAGGTGAGGCCTAGACTATATTGAGGAAAAACTCGTGGTTACGGCTATCTTTCTCCCTCTCTCTGTCCCGTACCCTGGGCTCAGGCGTGTGGGAATGCTGAGTGGCTGAGTCTGCCTCTCTGCCAGGCTCAGAAGGCTTCTTCCCTTTAGGGCAATTCTGTTTGTGTCTTACTTCGTGGAGGAGGAATGAGGGTGGCCAGAGATTTTCTGACATGAAATAACTAATGACAGAGCATCTGGAGGAGCTGGAAGGAGCCAAAAAGCCAGCAGTCCTAAGGTGTCTGTGAGAGCTGCCAGACACTCTGCCGTCCTATGCCTAAGAACTGGCCATTGTGACGACATGGCAACACTTGGAATCCTAGGACACAGTGGAAGTGCGACTCTCAAACGGAATGGAAGAAGCTTCCAAGCCCAGTGTTCTTTCCTGTACCATAGAGAACGCAAAGGTCTGAGGCTTGTAGCCTTTTTCCTGGAGAGCACTGTCACCTCGTGGGGCTGTCGGCTACTTTCCTGTTTCCGACCCTCTCAGGAAACTCTTCCAAAAAGCCATTGGGACCCGCTTAGAGAGAGAAGCTGCGAAGTGGATGCACAGAACATTAACGTAGATACCAGCCCAGGGTCCCAAGCTTCCATCATTCTCTTGAGGGTACGTACCCCACGCAGGGATTCAAGCAGGGAGTTTGCCTTGTACAACTTACACAGGAAATTTTGATGAGAAGTAGGCCACTCTGCTTGTGCTCACCCTACGTGTCCCAGAGAAGTTATGACGTAGCAGATATCAACCCCCTTTCTCTACACATATGGACCCCAAAGAAGCGGTGCGCAGTGGGTGTTCTCAGGCCAAGTTCAGTCCTTGTTCTGGGCTGCACCTGCTCTGTGGTTCAAAGGTTCTTTGACTCTGCTCCTTTGGAAGCCTTTCAGACCTGACCCTATCCCTTGGCTGCAGAAGCAAAGAGGCATAGAGGCCTTTCACCCTGAAGGCATGGGCTTGTTTCACATGGAGAATGTGTCCGTCGCCCCTCCTGGGCTAGGGGCGTGTAGGTTGACACCATTTGTTCTGCCAATGGAAATTACAAGTAGGTGTACTCGGTTTGGGTTGCCTGCCGAAACAGTTTGCAGCCGCCAGCCCTCTGAGTACTAGTCCTCAAGTTTGATTCCTAGCTAGGTAAACCCGGACTTCGGAGGCTAGATGGGAGCAAACGTGTTAAGCTTGTGGAGAAAGCCTTTGACCAATGGCAATATGCTTGTGCTTGTGGCAGGGATTAGGCAGGAACTCTCCCACTCAGGGTTTTTACCTTACGATAAGCTGTGCCTTTGGGCTGAAGCAGGCGACGTGTCTGTATCACATCCTGGGAAGTAGGGCCGGAGGGGAGTCTGCCACCTGATTGGCCTCCTTTATAGGCTGCTGAGAAAATGGGGCAAGGCTTACGGAACCCGCTGACAACGAAATGTTTCTATTCAGAAGAGGAGATTTTGCTACCACGCGTCAGCAGCTCCTCTCCCTCACAGTGCTGTTCCTGTGTAGACTAGGGAAAACCACCACGGTTTCCAGGTTTTGAACGGCTCTTTTCCCAGTTGGTATCATCCGTGAAAGAGCTAGAAGGGCTGATCTCAACCAATCGGCCTGCACACCGTGAGTCCTTGGGGTAGGGCAGTCCTGAGTCAGTGTGTCTCCTAAAGAACGAAAGCCAAGTTTCCTGCCAGAGGAAAGCACAGCGAGGCCTGGTGCTTTCTCTAGGAAATTCAAGTGGGCTTGAAAGGTGAGGCCTAGGCTCTATTGAGGAAAAGCTCGTGCTTACGGCTATCTTTCTCCCTCTCTCTGTCCCGTTACCTGGGCTCAGCCGTGTGCAAATGCTGAGTGGCAGAGTCTGCCTCTCTGCCAGGCTCAGAGGGCTTCTTCCCTTTAGGGCAATTCTGTTTGTGTCTTACTTCGTGGAGGAGGAATGAGGGTGGCCAGAGATTTTCTGACATGAAATAACTAATGACGGAGCATCTGGAGGAGCTGCTTTCTCGGTGGAAGGAGCCAAAAAGCCAGCATTCCTAAGGTCTCTTTGCGAGCTGCCAGACACTCTGCCGTCATAGGCCTAAGAATTGGCCATTGTGACGGCATGGCAACACTTGGAATCCTAGGACACTGTGGAAGGGCAACTCGCAAACTGGAACGAAGAAGCTTCCAAGCCCAGTGTTCTTTCATGTACCCAAGAGAACGCAAGTGTCTAAGGCTGGTAGCATTGTTGCTGGAGAGCACTGGCATCCTTGTGGGCCTGTCGGCTACTTGCCTGTTTCCGACCCTCTCAGGAAACTCTTCCAAAACGCCGTTGGGACCTGCTTAGAGAGAACAGCTGCGACGTGGATGCACACAACATTAACCTAGATACTATCCCAGGGTCCCAAGCATCCATTTTTCTCTGGAGGGTAAGTACCCCACGCAGGGATTCAAGCAGGGAGTTTGCCTTGTACAACTTACACAGGAAACTGGGAGGAGACGTTGGGTCACTCTGCTTGTGCTCACACTACGTGGCCCGGAGAAGTTATGATGCAGCCGATGGCAACCCCCTTTCTCCACACATGTGCACCCCAAAGAAGCGCTGGGCAGTTGGTGTTCTCAGGCCAAGAGAAGTCCTTGTTCTCGGCTGCACCTGCTCTGTGGTTCAAAGGTTCTTTATCTCTGCTCTTTTGGAAGCCTTTCAGACCTGACCCTATCCTGGGCTGCAGAAGCAAAGAGGCATAGAGGCCTTTCACCCTGAAGGCATGGGCTTGTTTCACAAGGAGAATGTGTCCCTCGCCCCTCCAGGGCTGGAGGCCTGTAAGTTGACACCATTTGTTCTGCCCATGGAAATTACAAGTAGGTGTACTCGGTTTGGGCTGCCTGCTGAAACAGTTTGCAGTCGCCTGCCCTCTGAGTACTAGAACTCAAGTTTGATTCCTTGTTGGTAAACCCGGACTTCGCAGGCTAGATGGGAGCAAACGTGTTAAGCTTGTGGAGAAAGCCTTTGACCAATGGCAATATGCTTGTGCTTGTGGCAGGGATTAGGCAGGAACTCTCTCACTCAGGGTTTTTCCCTTACGATAAGCTGTGCCTTTGGGCTGAAGCAGGCGACGTGTCTGTATCACATCCTGGGAAGTAGGGCCTGAGGGGAGTCTGCCACCTGATTGGCCTCCTTTATAGGCTGCTGAGAAAATGGGGCAAGGCTTAGGGAACCCCCTTACAACGAAATGTTTCTATTCAGAAGAGGAGATTTTGCTACCACGCGTCAGCAGCTCCTCTCCCTCACAGTGCTGTTCCTGTGTAGACTAGGGAAAACCACCACGGTTTCCAGGTTTTGAACGGCTCTTTTCCCAGTTGGTATCATCCGTGAAAGAGCTAGAAAGGCTGATCTCAACCAATCGGCCTGCACACCGTGCGTCCTTGGGGTAGGGCAGTCCTGAGTCAGTGTGTCTCCTGAAGAAAGAGAGCCAAGTTTCCTGCCAGAGGAAAGCACAGCGAGGCCTGGTGCTTTCTCTAGGAAATTCAAGTGGGCTTCAAAGGTGAGGCCTAGACTATATTGAGGAAAAACTCGTGGTTACGGCTATCTTTCTCCCTCTCTCTGTCCCGTACCCTGGGCTCAGGCGTGTGGGAATGCTGAGTGGCTGAGTCTGCCTCTCTGCCAGGCTCAGAAGGCTTCTTCCCTTTAGGGCAATTCTGTTTGTGTCTTACTTCGTGGAGGAGGAATGAGGGTGGCCAGAGATTTTCTGACATGAAATAACTAATGACAGAGCATCTGGAGGAGCTGGAAGGAGCCAAAAAGCCAGCAGTCCTAAGGTGTCTGTGAGAGCTGCCAGACACTCTGCCGTCCTATGCCTAAGCACTGGCCATTGTGACGACATGGCAACACTTGGAATCCTAGGACACAGTGGAAGTGCGACTCTCAAACGGAATGGAAGAAGCTTCCAAGCCCAGTGTTCTTTCCTGTACCATAGAGAACGCAAAGGTCTGAGGCTTGTAGCCTTTTTCCTGGAGAGCACTGTCACCTCGTGGGGCTGTCGGCTACTTTCCTGTTTCCGACCCTCTCAGGAAACTCTTCCAAAAAGCCATTGGGACCCGCTTAGAGAGAGAAGCTGCGAAGTGGATGCACAGAACATTAACGTAGATACCAGCCCAGGGTCCCAAGCTTCCATCATTCTCTTGAGGGTACGTACCCCACGCAGGGATTCAAGCAGGGAGTTTGCCTTGTACAACTTACACAGGAAATTGTGATGAGAAGTAGGCCACTCTGCTTGTGCTCACCCTACGTGTCCCAGAGAAGTTATGACGTAGCAGATATCAACCCCCTTTCTCTACACATGTGGACCCCAAAGAAGCGGTGCGCAGTGGGTGTTCTCAGGCCAAGTTCAGTCCTTGTTCTGGGCTGCACCTGCTCTGTGGTTCAAAGGTTCTTTGACTCTGCTCCTTTGGAAGCCTTTCAGACCTGACCCTATCCCTTGGCTGCAGAAGCAAAGAGGCATAGAGGCCTTTCACCCTGAAGGCATGGGCTTGTTTCACATGGAGAATGTGTCCGTCGCCCCTCCTGGGCTAGGGGCGTGTAGGTTGACACCATTTGTTCTGCCAATGGAAATTACAAGTAGGTGTACTCGGTTTGGGTTGCCTGCCGAAACAGTTTGCAGGGGCCAGCCCTCTGAGTACTAGTCCTCAAGTTTGATTCCTAGCTAGGTAAACCCGGACTTCGGAGGCTAGATGGGAGCAAACGTGTTAAGCTTGTGGAGAAAGCCTTTGACCAATGGCAATATGCTTGTGCTTGTGGCAGGGATTAGGCAGGAACTCTCCCACTCGGTTTTTACCTTACGATAAGCTGTGCCTTTGGGCTGAAGCAGGCGACGTGTCTGTATCACATCCTGGGAAGTAGGGCCGGAGGGGAGTCTGCCACCTGATTGGCCTCCTTTATAGGCTGCTGAGAAAATGGGGCAAGGCTTACGGAACCCGCTGACAACGAAATGTTTCTATTCAGAAGAGGAGATTTTGCTACCACGCGTCAGCAGCTCCTCTCCCTCACAGTGCTGTTCCTGTGTAGACTAGGGAAAACCACCACGGTTTCCAGGTTTTGAACGGCTCTTTTCCCAGTTGGTATCATCCGTGAAAGAGCTAGAAGGGCTGATCTCAACCAATCGGCCTGCACACCGTGAGTCCTTGGGGTAGGGCAGTCCTGAGTCAGTGTGTCTCCTAAAGAACGAAAGCCAAGTTTCCTGCCAGAGGAAAGCACAGCGAGGCCTGGTGCTTTCTCTAGGAAATTCAAGTGGGCTTGAAAGGTGAGGCCTAGGCTCTATTGAGGAAAAGCTCGTGCTTACGGCTATCTTTCTCCCTCTCTCTGTCCCGTTACCTGGGCTCAGCCGTGTGCAAATGCTGAGTGGCAGAGTCTGCCTCTCTGCCAGGCTCAGAGGGCTTCTTCCCTTTAGGGCAATTCTGTTTGTGTCTTACTTCGTGGAGGAGGAATGAGGGTGGCCAGAGATTTTCTGACATGAAATAACTAATGACGGAGCATCTGGAGGAGCTGCTTTCTCGGTGGAAGGAGCCAAAAAGCCAGCACTCCTAAGGTCTCTTTGCGAGCTGCCAGACACTCTGCCGTCATAGGCCTAAGAATTGGCCATTGTGACGGCATGGCAACACTTGGAATCCTAGGACACTGTGGAAGGGCAACTCGCAAACTGGAACGAAGAAGCTTCCAAGCCCAGTGTTCTTTCATGTACCCAAGAGAACGCAAGTGTCTAAGGCTGGTAGCATTGTTGCTGGAGAGCACTGGCATCCTTGTGGGCCTGTCGGCTACTTGCCTGTTTCCGACCCTCTCAGGAAACTCTTCCAAAACGCCGTTGGGACCTGCTTAGAGAGAACAGCTGCGACGTGGATGCACACAACATTAACCTAGATACTATCCCAGGGTCCCAAGCATCCATTTTTCTCTGGAGGGTAAGTACCCCACGCAGGGATTCAAGCAGGGAGTTTGCCTTGTACAACTTACACAGGAAACTGGGAGGAGACGTTGGGTCACTCTGCTTGTGCTCACACTACGTGGCCCGGAGAAGTTATGATGCAGCCGATGGCAACCCCCTTTCTCCACACATGTGCACCCCAAAGAAGCGCTGGGCAGTTGGTGTTCTCAGGCCAAGAGAAGTCCTTGTTCTCGGCTGCACCTGCTCTGTGGTTCAAAGGTTCTTTATCTCTGCTCTTTTGGAAGCCTTTCAGACCTGACCCTATCCTGGGCTGCAGAAGCAAAGAGGCATAGAGGCCTTTCACCCTGAAGGCATGGGCTTGTTTCACAAGGAGAATGTGTCCCTCGCCCCTCCAGGGCTGGAGGCCTGTAAGTTGACACCATTTGTTCTGCCCATGGAAATTACAAGTAGGTGTACTCGGTTTGGGCTGCCTGCTGAAACAGTTTGCAGTCGCCTGCCCTCTGAGTACTAGAACTCAAGTTTGATTCCTTGTTGGTAAACCCGGACTTCGCAGGCTAGATGGGAGCAAACGTGTTAAGCTTGTGGAGAAAGCCTTTGACCAATGGCAATATGCTTGTGCTTGTGGCAGGGATTAGTTAGGAACGCTCCCACTCAGGGTTTTTACCTTACAATCAGCTGTGCCTTTGGGCTGAAGCAGGCGACGTGTCTGTATCACATCCTGGGAAGTAAGGCCTGAGGGGAGTCTGCCACCTGATTGGCCTCCAGTATAGGCAGCTGAGAAAATGGGGCAAGGCTTAGGGAACCCCCTTACAACGAAATGTTTCTATTCAGAAGAGGAGATTTTGCTACCACGCGTCAGCAGCTCCTCTCCCTCACAGTGCTGTTCCTGTGTAGACTAGGGAAAACCACCACGGTTTCCAGGTTTTGAACGGCTCTTTTCCCAGTTGGTATCATCCGTGAAAGAGCTAGAAGGGCTGATCTCAACCAATCGGCCTGCACACCGTGCGTCCTTGGGGTAGGGCAGTCCTGAGTCAGTGTGTCTCCTGAAGAAAGAGAGCCAAGTTTCCTGCCAGAGGAAAGCACAGCGAGGGCCTGGTGCTTTCTCTAGGAAATTCAAGTGGGCTTCAAAGGTGAGGCCTAGACTATATTGAGGAAAAACTCGTGGTTACGGCTATCTTTCTCCCTCTCTCTGTCCCGTACCCTGGGCTCAGGCGTGTGGGAATGCTGAGTGGCTGAGTCTGCCTCTCTGCCAGGCTCAGAAGGCTTCTTCCCTTTAGGGCAATTCTGTTTGTGTCTTACTTCGTGGAGGAGGAATGAGGGTGGCCAGAGATTTTCTGACATGAAATAACTAATGACAGAGCATCTGGAGGAGCTGGAAGGAGCCAAAAAGCCAGCAGTCCTAAGGTGTCTGTGAGAGCTGCCAGACACTCTGCCGTCCTATGCCTAAGAACTGGCCATTGTGACGACATGGCAACACTTGGAATCCTAGGACACAGTGGAAGTGCGACTCTCAAACGGAATGGAAGAAGCTTCCAAGCCCAGTGTTCTTTCCTGTACCGTAGAGAACGCAAAGGTCTGAGGCTTGTAGCCTTTTTCCTGGAGAGCACTGTCACCTCGTGGGGCTGTTGGCTACTTTCCTGTTTCCGACCCTCTCAGGAAATTCTTCCAAAAAGCCATTGGGACCCGCTTAGAGAGAGAAGCTGCGAAGTGGATGCACAGAACATTAACGTAGATACCAGCCCAGGGTCCCAAGCTTCCATCATTCTCTTGAGGGTACGTACCCCACGCAGGGATTCAAGCAGGGAGTTTGCCTTGTACAACTTACACAGGAAATTGTGATGAGAAGTAGGCCACTCTGCTTGTGCTCACCCTACGTGTCCCAGAGAAGTTATGACGTAGCAGATATCAACCCCCTTTCTCTACACATGTGGACCCCAAAGAAGCGGTGCGCAGTGGGTGTTCTCAGGCCAAGTTCAGTCCTTGTTCTGGGCTGCACCTGCTCTGTGGTTCAAAGGTTCTTTGACTCTGCTCCTTTGGAAGCCTTTCAGACCTGACCCTATCCCTTGGCTGCAGAAGCAAAGAGGCATAGAGGCCTTTCACCCTGAAGGCATGGGCTTGTTTCACATGGAGAATGTGTCCGTCGCCCCTCCTGGGCTAGGGGCGTGTAGGTTGACACCATTTGTTCTGCCAATGGAAATTACAAGTAGGTGTACTCGGTTTGGGCTGCCTGCCGAAACAGTTTGCAGCCGCCAGCCCTCTGAGTACTAGTCCTCAAGTTTGATTCCTAGCTAGGTAAACCCGGACTTCGCAGGCTAGATGGGAGCAAACGTGTTAAGCTTGTGGAGAAAGCCTTTGACCAATGGCAATATGCTTGTGCTTGTGGCAGGGATTAGGCAGGAACTCTCCCACTCAGGGTTTTTACCTTACGCTAAGCTGTGCCTTTGGGCTGAAGCAGGCGACGTGTCTGTATCACATCCTGGGAAGTAGGGCCGGAGGGGAGTCTGCCACCTGATTGGCCTCCTTTATAGGCTGCTGAGAAAATGGGGCAAGGCTTACGGAACCCGCTGACAACGAAATGTTTCTATTCAGAAGAGGAGATTTTGCTACCACGCGTCAGCAGCTCCTCTCCCTCACAGTGCTGTTCCTGTGTAGACTAGGGAAAACCACCACGGTTTCCAGGTTTTGAACGGCTCTTTTCCCAGTTGGTATCATCCGTGAAAGAGCTAGAAGGGCTGATCTCAACCAATCGGCCTGCACACCGTGAGTCCTTGGGGTAGGGCAGTCCTGAGTCAGTGTGTCTCCTAAAGAACGAAAGCCAAGTTTCCTGCCAGAGGAAAGCACAGCGAGGCCTGGTGCTTTCTCTAGGAAATTCAAGTGGGCTTGAAAGGTGAGGCCTAGGCTCTATTGAGGAAAAGCTCGTGCTTACGGCTATCTTTCTCCCTCTCTCTGTCCCGTTACCTGGGCTCAGCCGTGTGCAAATGCTGAGTGGCAGAGTCTGCCTCTCTGCCAGGCTCAGAGGGCTTCTTCCCTTTAGGGCAATTCTGTTTGTGTCTTACTTCGTGGAGGAGGAATGAGGGTGGCCAGAGATTTTCTGACATGAAATAACTAATGACAGAGCATCTGGAGGAGCTGCTTTCTCGGTGGAAGGAGCCAAAAAGCCAGCACTCCTAAGGTCTCTTTGCGAGCTGCCAGACACTCTGCCGTCATAGGCCTAAGAATTGGCCATTGTGACGGCATGGCAACACTTGGAATCCTAGGACACTGTGGAAGGGCAACTCGCAAACTGGAACGAAGAAGCTTCCAAGCCCAGTGTTCTTTCATGTACCCAAGAGAACGCAAGTGTCTAAGGCTGGTAGCATTGTTGCTGGAGAGCACTGGCATCCTTGTGGGCCTGTCGGCTACTTGCCTGTTTCCGACCCTCTCAGGAAACTCTTCCAAATCGCCGTTGGGACCTGCTTAGAGAGAACAGCTGCGACGTGGATGCACACAACATTAACCTAGATACTATCCCAGGGTCCCAAGCATCCATTTTTCTCTGGAGGGTAAGTACCCCACGCAGGGATTCAAGCAGGGAGTTTGCCTTGTACAACTTACACAGGAAACTGGGAGGAGACGTTGGGTCACTCTGCTTGTGCTCACACTACGTGGCCCGGAGAAGTTATGATGCAGCAGATGGCAACCCCCTTTCTCCACACATGTGCACCCCAAAGAAGCGCTGGGCAGTTGGTGTTCTCAGGCCAAGAGAAGTCCTTGTTCTCGGCTGCACCTGCTCTGTGGTTCAAAGGTTCTTTATCTCTGCTCTTTTGGAAGCCTTTCAGACCTGACCCTATCCTGGGCTGCAGAAGCAAAGAGGCATAGAGGCCTTTCACCCTGAAGGCATGGGCTTGTTTCACAAGGAGAATGTGTCCCTCGCCCCTCCAGGGCTGGAGGCCTGTAAGTTGACACCATTTGTTCTGCCCATGGAAATTACAAGTAGGTGTACTCGGTTTGGGCTGCCTGCTGAAACAGTTTGCAGTCGCCTGCCCTCTGAGTACTAGAACTCAAGTTTGATTCCTTGTTGGTAAACCCGGACTTCGCAGGCTAGATGGGAGCAAACGTGTTAAGCTTGTGGAGAAAGCCTTTGACCAATGGCAATATGCTTGTGCATGTGGCAGGGATTAGTTAGGAACGCTCCCACTCAGGGTTTTTACCTTACAATCAGCTGTGCCTTTGGGCTGAAGCAGGCGACGTGTCTGTATCACATCCTGGGAAGTAAGGCCTGAGGGGAGTCTGCCACCTGATTGGCCTCCAGTATAGGCAGCTGAGAAAATGGGGCAAGGCTTAGGGAACCCCCTTACAACGAAATGTTTCTATTCAGAAGAGGAGATTTTGCTACCACGCGTCAGCATCTCCTCTCCCTCACAGTGCTGTTCCTGTGTAGACTAGGGAAAACCACCACGGTTTCCAGGTTTTGAACGGCTCTTTTCCCAGTTGGTATCATCCGTGAAAGAGCTAGAAGGGCTGATCTCAACCAATCGGCCTGCACACCGTGCGTCCTTGGGGTAGGGCAGTCCTGAGTCAGTGTGTCTCCTGAAGAAAGAGAGCCAAGTTTCCTGCCAGAGGAAAGCACAGCGAGGGCCTGGTGCTTTCTCTAGGAAATTCAAGTGGGCTTCAAAGGTGAGGCCTAGACTATATTGAGGAAAAACTCGTGGTTACGGCTATCTTTCTCCCTCTCTCTGTCCCGTACCCTGGGCTCAGGCGTGTGGGAATGCTGAGTGGCTGAGTCTGCCTCTCTGCCAGGCTCAGAAGGCTTCTTCCCTTTAGGGCAATTCTGTTTGTGTCTTACTTCGTGGAGGAGGAATGAGGGTGGCCAGAGATTTTCTGACATGAAATAACTAATGACAGAGCATCTGGAGGAGCTGGAAGGAGCCAAAAAGCCAGCAGTCCTAAGGTGTCTGTGAGAGCTGCCAGACACTCTGCCGTCCTATGCCTAAGAACTGGCCATTGTGACGACATGGCAACACTTGGAATCCTAGGACACAGTGGAAGTGCGACTCTCAAACGGAATGGAAGAAGCTTCCAAGCCCAGTGTTCTTTCCTGTACCATAGAGAACGCAAAGGTCTGAGGCTTGTAGCCTTTTTCCTGGAGAGCACTGTCACCTCGTGGGGCTGTCGGCTACTTTCCTGTTTCCGACCCTCTCAGGAAACTCTTCCAAAAAGCCATTGGGACCCGCTTAGAGAGAGAAGCTGCGAAGTGGATGCACAGAACATTAACGTAGATACCAGCCCAGGGTCCCAAGCTTCCATCATTCTCTTGAGGGTACGTACCCCACGCAGGGATTCAAGCAGGGAGTTTGCCTTGTACAACTTACACAGGAAATTGTGATGAGAAGTAGGCCACTCTGCTTGTGCTCACCCTACGTGTCCCAGAGAAGTTATGACGTAGCAGATATCAACCCCCTTTCTCTACACATGTGGACCCCAAAGAAGCGGTGCGCAGTGGGTGTTCTCAGGCCAAGTTCAGTCCTTGTTCTGGGCTGCACCTGCTCTGTGGTTCAAAGGTTCTTTGACTCTGCTCCTTTGGAAGCCTTTCAGACCTGACCCTATCCCTTGGCTGCAGAAGCAAAGAGGCATAGAGGCCTTTCACCCTGAAGGCATGGGCTTGTTTCACATGGAGAATGTGTCCGTCGCCCCTCCTGGGCTAGGGGCGTGTAGGTTGACACCATTTGTTCTGCCAATGGAAATTACAAGTAGGTGTACTCGGTTTGGGTTGCCTGCCGAAACAGTTTGCAGGGGCCAGCCCTCTGAGTACTAGTCCTCAAGTTTGATTCCTAGCTAGGTAAACCCGGACTTCGGAGGCTAGATGGGAGCAAACGTGTTAAGCTTGTGGAGAAAGCCTTTGACCAATGGCAATATGCTTGTGCTTGTGGCAGGGATTAGGCAGGAACTCTCCCACTCAGGGTTTTTACCTTACGATAAGCTGTGCCTTTGGGCTGAAGCAGGCGACGTGTCTGTATCACATCCTGGGAAGTAGGGCCGGAGGGGAGTCTGCCACCTGATTGGCCTCCTTTATAGGCTGCTGAGAAAATGGGGCAAGGCTTACGGAACCCGCTGACAACGAAATGTTTCTATTCAGAAGAGGAGATTTTGCTACCACGCGTCAGCAGCTCCTCTCCCTCACAGTGCTGTTCCTGTGTAGACTAGGGAAAACCACCACGGTTTCCAGGTTTTGAACGGCTCTTTTCCCAGTTGGTATCATCCGTGAAAGAGCTAGAAGGGCTGATCTCAACCAATCGGCCTGCACACCGTGAGTCCTTGGGGTAGGGCAGTCCTGAGTCAGTGTGTCTCCTAAAGAACGAAAGCCAAGTTTCCTGCCAGAGGAAAGCACAGCGAGGCCTGGTGCTTTCTCTAGGAAATTCAAGTGGGCTTGAAAGGTGAGGCCTAGGCTCTATTGAGGAAAAGCTCGTGCTTACGGCTATCTTTCTCCCTCTCTCTGTCCCGTTACCTGGGCTCAGCCGTGTGCAAATGCTGAGTGGCAGAGTCTGCCTCTCTGCCAGGCTCAGAGGGCTTCTTCCCTTTAGGGCAATTCTGTTTGTGTCTTACTTCGTGGAGGAGGAATGAGGGTGGCCAGAGATTTTCTGACATGAAATAACTAATGACGGAGCATCTGGAGGAGCTGCTTTCTCGGTGGAAGGAGCCAAAAAGCCAGCACTCCTAAGGTCTCTTTGCGAGCTGCCAGACACTCTGCCGTCATAGGCCTAAGAATTGGCCATTGTGACGGCATGGCAACACTTGGAATCCTAGGACACTGTGGAAGGGCAACTCGCAAACTGGAACGAAGAAGCTTCCAAGCCCAGTGTTCTTTCATGTACCCAAGAGAACGCAAGTGTCTAAGGCTGGTAGCATTGTTGCTGGAGAGCACTGGCATCCTTGTGGGCCTGTCGGCTACTTGCCTGTTTCCGACCCTCTCAGGAAACTCTTCCAAAACGCCGTTGGGACCTGCTTAGAGAGAACAGCTGCGACGTGGATGCACACAACATTAACCTAGATACTATCCCAGGGTCCCAAGCATCCATTTTTCTCTGGAGGGTAAGTACCCCACGCAGGGATTCAAGCAGGGAGTTTGCCTTGTACAACTTACACAGGAAACTGGGAGGAGACGTTGGGTCACTCTGCTTGTGCTCACACTACGTGGCCCGGAGAAGTTATGATGCAGCCGATGGCAACCCCCTTTCTCCACACATGTGCACCCCAAAGAAGCGCTGGGCAGTTGGTGTTCTCAGGCCAAGAGAAGTCCTTGTTCTCGGCTGCACCTGCTCTGTGGTTCAAAGGTTCTTTATCTCTGCTCTTTTGGAAGCCTTTCAGACCTGACCCTATCCTGGGCTGCAGAAGCAAAGAGGCATAGAGGCCTTTCACCCTGAAGGCATGGGCTTGTTTCACAAGGAGAATGTGTCCCTCGCCCCTCCAGGGCTGGAGGCCTGTAAGTTGACACCATTTGTTCTGCCCATGGAAATTACAAGTAGGTGTACTCGGTTTGGGCTGCCTGCTGAAACAGTTTGCAGTCGCCTGCCCTCTGAGTACTAGAACTCAAGTTTGATTCCTTGTTGGTAAACCCGGACTTCGCAGGCTAGATGGGAGCAAACGTGTTAAGCTTGTGGAGAAAGCCTTTGACCAATGGCAATATGCTTGTGCTTGTGGCAGGGATTAGTTAGGAACGCTCCCACTCAGGGTTTTTACCTTACAATCAGCTGTGCCTTTGGGCTGAAGCAGGCGACGTGTCTGTATCACATCCTGGGAAGTAAGGCCTGAGGGGAGTCTGCCACCTGATTGGCCTCCAGTATAGGCAGCTGAGAAAATGGGGCAAGGCTTAGGGAACCCCCTTACAACGAAATGTTTCTATTCAGAAGAGGAGATTTTGCTACCACGCGTCAGCAGCTCCTCTCCCTCACAGTGCTGTTCCTGTGTAGACTAGGGAAAACCACCACGGTTTCCAGGTTTTGAACGGCTCTTTTCCCAGTTGGTATCATCCGTGAAAGAGCTAGAAGGGCTGATCTCAACCAATCGGCCTGCACACCGTGCGTCCTTGGGGTAGGGCAGTCCTGAGTCAGTGTGTCTCCTGAAGAAAGAGAGCCAAGTTTCCTGCCAGAGGAAAGCACAGCGAGGGCCTGGTGCTTTCTCTAGGAAATTCAAGTGGGCTTCAAAGGTGAGGCCTAGACTATATTGAGGAAAAACTCGTGGTTACGGCTATCTTTCTCCCTCTCTCTGTCCCGTACCCTGGGCTCAGGCGTGTGGGAATGCTGAGTGGCTGAGTCTGCCTCTCTGCCAGGCTCAGAAGGCTTCTTCCCTTTAGGGCAATTCTGTTTGTGTCTTACTTCGTGGAGGAGGAATGAGGGTGGCCAGAGATTTTCTGACATGAAATAACTAATGACAGAGCATCTGGAGGAGCTGGAAGGAGCCAAAAAGCCAGCAGTCCTAAGGTGTCTGTGAGAGCTGCCAGACACTCTGCCGTCCTATGCCTAAGAACTGGCCATTGTGACGACATGGCAACACTTGGAATCCTAGGACACAGTGGAAGTGCGACTCTCAAACGGAATGGAAGAAGCTTCCAAGCCCAGTGTTCTTTCCTGTACCGTAGAGAACGCAAAGGTCTGAGGCTTGTAGCCTTTTTCCTGGAGAGCACTGTCACCTCGTGGGGCTGTTGGCTACTTTCCTGTTTCCGACCCTCTCAGGAAATTCTTCCAAAAAGCCATTGGGACCCGCTTAGAGAGAGAAGCTGCGAAGTGGATGCACAGAACATTAACGTAGATACCAGCCCAGGGTCCCAAGCTTCCATCATTCTCTTGAGGGTACGTACCCCACGCAGGGATTCAAGCAGGGAGTTTGCCTTGTACAACTTACACAGGAAATTGTGATGAGAAGTAGGCCACTCTGCTTGTGCTCACCCTACGTGTCCCAGAGAAGTTATGACGTAGCAGATATCAACCCCCTTTCTCTACACATGTGGACCCCAAAGAAGCGGTGCGCAGTGGGTGTTCTCAGGCCAAGTTCAGTCCTTGTTCTGGGCTGCACCTGCTCTGTGGTTCAAAGGTTCTTTGACTCTGCTCCTTTGGAAGCCTTTCAGACCTGACCCTATCCCTTGGCTGCAGAAGCAAAGAGGCATAGAGGCCTTTCACCCTGAAGGCATGGGCTTGTTTCACATGGAGAATGTGTCCGTCGCCCCTCCTGGGCTAGGGGCGTGTAGGTTGACACCATTTGTTCTGCCAATGGAAATTACAAGTAGGTGTACTCGGTTTGGGCTGCCTGCCGAAACAGTTTGCAGCCGCCAGCCCTCTGAGTACTAGTCCTCAAGTTTGATTCCTAGCTAGGTAAACCCGGACTTCGCAGGCTAGATGGGAGCAAACGTGTTAAGCTTGTGGAGAAAGCCTTTGACCAATGGCAATATGCTTGTGCTTGTGGCAGGGATTAGGCAGGAACTCTCCCACTCAGGGTTTTTACCTTACGCTAAGCTGTGCCTTTGGGCTGAAGCAGGCGACGTGTCTGTATCACATCCTGGGAAGTAGGGCCGGAGGGGAGTCTGCCACCTGATTGGCCTCCTTTATAGGCTGCTGAGAAAATGGGGCAAGGCTTACGGAACCCGCTGACAACGAAATGTTTCTATTCAGAAGAGGAGATTTTGCTACCACGCGTCAGCAGCTCCTCTCCCTCACAGTGCTGTTCCTGTGTAGACTAGGGAAAACCACCACGGTTTCCAGGTTTTGAACGGCTCTTTTCCCAGTTGGTATCATCCGTGAAAGAGCTAGAAGGGCTGATCTCAACCAATCGGCCTGCACACCGTGAGTCCTTGGGGTAGGGCAGTCCTGAGTCAGTGTGTCTCCTAAAGAACGAAAGCCAAGTTTCCTGCCAGAGGAAAGCACAGCGAGGCCTGGTGCTTTCTCTAGGAAATTCAAGTGGGCTTGAAAGGTGAGGCCTAGGCTCTATTGAGGAAAAGCTCGTGCTTACGGCTATCTTTCTCCCTCTCTCTGTCCCGTTACCTGGGCTCAGCCGTGTGCAAATGCTGAGTGGCAGAGTCTGCCTCTCTGCCAGGCTCAGAGGGCTTCTTCCCTTTAGGGCAATTCTGTTTGTGTCTTACTTCGTGGAGGAGGAATGAGGGTGGCCAGAGATTTTCTGACATGAAATAACTAATGACAGAGCATCTGGAGGAGCTGCTTTCTCGGTGGAAGGAGCCAAAAAGCCAGCACTCCTAAGGTCTCTTTGCGAGCTGCCAGACACTCTGCCGTCATAGGCCTAAGAATTGGCCATTGTGACGGCATGGCAACACTTGGAATCCTAGGACACTGTGGAAGGGCAACTCGCAAACTGGAACGAAGAAGCTTCCAAGCCCAGTGTTCTTTCATGTACCCAAGAGAACGCAAGTGTCTAAGGCTGGTAGCATTGTTGCTGGAGAGCACTGGCATCCTTGTGGGCCTGTCGGCTACTTGCCTGTTTCCGACCCTCTCAGGAAACTCTTCCAAATCGCCGTTGGGACCTGCTTAGAGAGAACAGCTGCGACGTGGATGCACACAACATTAACCTAGATACTATCCCAGGGTCCCAAGCATCCATTTTTCTCTGGAGGGTAAGTACCCCACGCAGGGATTCAAGCAGGGAGTTTGCCTTGTACAACTTACACAGGAAACTGGGAGGAGACGTTGGGTCACTCTGCTTGTGCTCACACTACGTGGCCCGGAGAAGTTATGATGCAGCAGATGGCAACCCCCTTTCTCCACACATGTGCACCCCAAAGAAGCGCTGGGCAGTTGGTGTTCTCAGGCCAAGAGAAGTCCTTGTTCTCGGCTGCACCTGCTCTGTGGTTCAAAGGTTCTTTATCTCTGCTCTTTTGGAAGCCTTTCAGACCTGACCCTATCCTGGGCTGCAGAAGCAAAGAGGCATAGAGGCCTTTCACCCTGAAGGCATGGGCTTGTTTCACAAGGAGAATGTGTCCCTCGCCCCTCCAGGGCTGGAGGCCTGTAAGTTGACACCATTTGTTCTGCCCATGGAAATTACAAGTAGGTGTACTCGGTTTGGGCTGCCTGCTGAAACAGTTTGCAGTCGCCTGCCCTCTGAGTACTAGAACTCAAGTTTGATTCCTTGTTGGTAAACCCGGACTTCGCAGGCTAGATGGGAGCAAACGTGTTAAGCTTGTGGAGAAAGCCTTTGACCAATGGCAATATGCTTGTGCATGTGGCAGGGATTAGTTAGGAACGCTCCCACTCAGGGTTTTTACCTTACAATCAGCTGTGCCTTTGGGCTGAAGCAGGCGACGTGTCTGTATCACATCCTGGGAAGTAAGGCCTGAGGGGAGTCTGCCACCTGATTGGCCTCCAGTATAGGCAGCTGAGAAAATGGGGCAAGGCTTAGGGAACCCCCTTACAACGAAATGTTTCTATTCAGAAGAGGAGATTTTGCTACCACGCGTCAGCATCTCCTCTCCCTCACAGTGCTGTTCCTGTGTAGACTAGGGAAAACCACCACGGTTTCCAGGTTTTGAACGGCTCTTTTCCCAGTTGGTATCATCCGTGAAAGAGCTAGAAGGGCTGATCTCAACCAATCGGCCTGCACACCGTGCGTCCTTGGGGTAGGGCAGTCCTGAGTCAGTGTGTCTCCTGAAGAAAGAGAGCCAAGTTTCCTGCCAGAGGAAAGCACAGCGAGGGCCTGGTGCTTTCTCTAGGAAATTCAAGTGGGCTTCAAAGGTGAGGCCTAGACTATATTGAGGAAAAACTCGTGGTTACGGCTATCTTTCTCCCTCTCTCTGTCCCGTACCCTGGGCTCAGGCGTGTGGGAATGCTGAGTGGCTGAGTCTGCCTCTCTGCCAGGCTCAGAAGGCTTCTTCCCTTTAGGGCAATTCTGTTTGTGTCTTACTTCGTGGAGGAGGAATGAGGGTGGCCAGAGATTTTCTGACATGAAATAACTAATGACAGTGCATCTGGAGGAGCTGGAAGGAGCCAAAAAGCCAGCAGTCCTAAGGTGTCTGTGAGAGCTGCCAGACACTCTGCCGTCCTATGCCTAAGAACTGGCCATTGTGACGACATGGCAACACTTGGAATCCTAGGACACAGTGGAAGTGCGACTCTCAAACGGAATGGAAGAAGCTTCCAAGCCCAGTGTTCTTTCCTGTACCATAGAGAACGCAAAGGTCTGAGGCTTGTAGCCTTTTTCCTGGAGAGCACTGTCACCTCGTGGGGCTGTTGGCTACTTTCCTGATTCCGACCCTCTCAGGAAACTCTTCCAAAAAGCCATTGGGACCCGCTTAGAGAGAGAAGCTGCGAAGTGGATGCACAGAACATTAACGTAGATACCAGCCCAGGGTCCCAAGCTTCCATCATTCTCTTGAGGGTACGTACCCCACGCAGGGATTCAAGCAGGGAGTTTGCCTTGTACAACTTACACAGGAAATTGTGATGAGAAGTAGGCCACTCTGCTTGTGCTCACCCTACGTGTCCCAGAGAAGTTATGACGTAGCAGATATCAACCCCCTTTCTCTACACATGTGGACCCCAAAGAAGCGGTGCGCAGTGGGTGTTCTCAGGCCAAGTTCAGTCCTTGTTCTGGGCTGCACCTGCTCTGTGGTTCAAAGGTTCTTTGACTCTGCTCCTTTGGAAGCCTTTCAGACCTGACCCTATCCCTTGGCTGCAGAAGCAAAGAGGCATAGAGGCCTTTCACCCTGAAGGCATGGGCTTGTTTCACATGGAGAATGTGTCCGTCGCCCCTCCTGGGCTAGGGGCGTGTAGGTTGACACCATTTGTTCTGCCCATGGAAATTACAAGTAGGTGTACTCGGTTTGGGCTGCCTGCCGAAACAGTTTGCAGCCGCCAGCCCTCTGAGTACTAGTCCTCAAGTTTGATTCCTAGCTAGGTAAACCCGGACTTCGCAGGCTAGATGGGAGCAAACGTGTTAAGCTTGTGGAGAAAGCCTTTGACCAATGGCAATATGCTTGTGCTTGTGGCAGGGATTAGGCAGGAACTCTCCCACTCAGGGTTTTTACCTTACGATAAGCTGTGCCTTTGGGCTGAAGCAGGCGACGTGTCTGTATCACATCCTGGGAAGTAAGGCCTGAGGGGAGTCTGCCACCTGATTGGCCTCCAGTATAGGCAGCTGAGAAAATGGGGCAAGGCTTAGGGAACCCCCTTACAACGAAATGTTTCTATTCAGAAGAGGAGATTTTGCTACCACGCGTCAGCAGCTCCTCTCCCTCAGAGTGCTGTTCCTGTGTAGACTAGGGAAAACCACCACGGTTTCCAGGTTTTGAACGGCTCTTTTCCCAGTTGGTATCATCCGTGAAAGAGCTAGAAGGGCTGATCTCAACCAATCGGCCTGCACACCGTACGTCCTTGGGGTAGGGCAGTCCTGAGTCAGTGTGTCTCCTGAAGAAAGAGAGCCAAGTTTCCTGCCAGAGGAAAGCACAGCGAGGGCCTGGTGCTTTCTCTAGGAAATTCAAGTGGGCTTCAAAGGTGAGGCCTAGACTATATTGAGGAAAAACTCGTGGTTACGGCTATCTTTCTCCCTCTCTCTGTCCCGTACCCTGGGCTCAGGCGTGTGGGAATGCTGAGTGGCTGAGTCTGCCTCTCTGCCAGGCTCAGAAGGCTTCTTCCCTTTAGGGCAATTCTGTTTGTGTCTTACTTCGTGGAGGAGGAATGAGGGTGGCCAGAGATTTTCTGACATGAAATAACTAATGACAGAGCATCTGGAGGAGCTGGAAGGAGCCAAAAAGCCAGCAGTCCTAAGGTGTCTGTGAGAGCTGCCAGACACTCTGCCGTCCTATGCCTAAGCACTGGCCATTGTGACGACATGGCAACACTTGGAATCCTAGGACACAGTGGAAGTGCGACTCTCAAACGGAATGGAAGAAGCTTCCAAGCCCAGTGTTCTTTCCTGTACCATAGAGAACGCAAAGGTCTGAGGCTTGTAGCCTTTTTCCTGGAGAGCACTGTCACCTCGTGGGGCTGTCGGCTACTTTCCTGTTTCCGACCCTCTCAGGAAACTCTTCCAAAAAGCCATTGGGACCCGCTTAGAGAGAGAAGCTGCGAAGTGGATGCACAGAACATTAACGTAGATACCAGCCCAGGGTCCCAAGCTTCCATCATTCTCTTGAGGGTACGTACCCCACGCAGGGATTCAAGCAGGGAGTTTGCCTTGTACAACTTACACAGGAAATTGTGATGAGAAGTAGGCCACTCTGCTTGTGCTCACCCTACGTGTCCCAGAGAAGTTATGACGTAGCAGATATCAACCCCCTTTCTCTACACATGTGGACCCCAAAGAAGCGGTGCGCAGTGGGTGTTCTCAGGCCAAGTTCAGTCCTTGTTCTGGGCTGCACCTGCTCTGTGGTTCAAAGGTTCTTTGACTCTGCTCCTTTGGAAGCCTTTCAGACCTGACCCTATCCCTTGGCTGCAGAAGCAAAGAGGCATAGAGGCCTTTCACCCTGAAGGCATGGGCTTGTTTCACATGGAGAATGTGTCCGTCGCCCCTCCTGGGCTAGGGGCGTGTAGGTTGACACCATTTGTTCTGCCAATGGAAATTACAAGTAGGTGTACTCGGTTTGGGTTGCCTGCCGAAACAGTTTGCAGCCGCCAGCCCTCTGAGTACTAGTCCTCAAGTTTGATTCCTAGCTAGGTAAACCCGGACTTCGGAGGCTAGATGGGAGCAAACGTGTTAAGCTTGTGGAGAAAGCCTTTGACCAATGGCAATATGCTTGTGCTTGTGGCAGGGATTAGGCAGGAACTCTCCCACTCAGGGTTTTTACCTTACGATAAGCTGTGCCTTTGGGCTGAAGCAGGCGACGTGTCTGTATCACATCCTGGGAAGTAGGGCCTGAGGGGAGTCTGCCACCTGATTGGCCTCCTTTATAGGCTGCTGAGAAAATGGGGCAAGGCTTACGGAACCCGCTGACAACGAAATGTTTCTATTCAGAAGAGGAGATTTTGCTACCACGCGTCAGCAGCTCCTCTCCCTCACAGTGCTGTTCCTGTGTAGACTAGGGAAAACCACCACGGTTTCCAGGTTTTGAACGGCTCTTTTCCCAGTTGGTATCATCCGTGAAAGAGCTAGAAGGGCTGATCTCAACCAATCGGCCTGCACACCGTGAGTCCTTGGGGTAGGGCAGTCCTGAGTCAGTGTGTCTCCTAAAGAACGAAAGCCAAGTTTCCTGCCAGAGGAAAGCACAGCGAGGCCTGGTGCTTTCTCTAGGAAATTCAAGTGGGCTTGAAAGGTGAGGCCTAGGCTCTATTGAGGAAAAGCTCGTGCTTACGGCTATCTTTCTCCCTCTCTCTGTCCCGTTACCTGGGCTCAGCCGTGTGCAAATGCTGAGTGGCAGAGTCTGCCTCTCTGCCAGGCTCAGAGGGCTTCTTCCCTTTAGGGCAATTCTGTTTGTGTCTTACTTCGTGGAGGAGGAATGAGGGTGGCCAGAGATTTTCTGACATGAAATAACTAATGACGGAGCATCTGGAGGAGCTGGTTTCTCGGTGGAAGGAGCCAAAAAGCCAGCACTCCTAAGGTCTCTTTGCGAGCTGCCAGACACTCTGCCGTCATAGGCCTAAGAATTGGCCATTGTGACGGCATGGCAACACTTGGAATCCTAGGACACTGTGGAAGGGCAACTCGCAAACTGGAACGAAGAAGCTTCCAAGCCCAGTGTTCTTTCATGTACCCAAGAGAACGCAAGTGTCTAAGGCTGGTAGCATTGTTGCTGGAGAGCACTGGCATCCTTGTGGGCCTGTCGGCTACTTGCCTGTTTCCGACCCTCTCAGGAAACTCTTCCAAAACGCCGTTGGGACCTGCTTAGAGAGAACAGCTGCGACGTGGATGCACACAACATTAACCTAGATACTATCCCAGGGTCCCAAGCATCCATTTTTCTCTGGAGGGTAAGTACCCCACGCAGGGATTCAAGCAGGGAGTTTGCCTTGTACAACTTACACAGGAAACTGGGAGGAGACGTTGGGTCACTCTGCTTGTGCTCACACTACGTGGCCCGGAGAAGTTATGATGCAGCAGATGGCAACCCCCTTTCTCCACACATGTGCACCCCAAAGAAGCGCTGGGCAGTTGGTGTTCTCAGGCCAAGAGAAGTCCTTGTTCTCGGCTGCACCTGCTCTGTGGTTCAAAGGTTCTTTATCTCTGCTCTTTTGGAAGCCTTTCAGACCTGACCCTATCCTGGGCTGCAGAAGCAAAGAGGCATAGAGGCCTTTCACCCTGAAGGCATGGGCTTGTTTCACAAGGAGAATGTGTCCCTCGCCCCTCCAGGGCTGGAGGCCTGTAAGTTGACACCATTTGTTCTGCCCATGGAAATTACAAGTAGGTGTACTCGGTTTGGGCTGCCTGCTGAAACAGTTTGCAGTCGCCTGCCCTCTGAGTACTAGAACTCAAGTTTGATTCCTTGTTGGTAAACCCGGACTTCGCAGGCTAGATGGGAGCAAACGTGTTAAGCTTGTGGAGAAAGCCTTTGACCAATGGCAATATGCTTGTGCTTGTGGCAGGGATTAGTTAGGAACGCTCCCACTCAGGGTTTTTACCTTACAATCAGCTGTGCCTTTGGGCTGAAGCAGGCGACGTGTCTGTATCACATCCTGGGAAGTAAGGCCTGAGGGGAGTCTGCCACCTGATTGGCCTCCAGTATAGGCAGCTGAGAAAATGGGGCAAGGCTTAGGGAACCCCCTTACAACGAAATGTTTCTATTCAGAAGAGGAGATTTTGCTACCACGCGTCAGCAGCTCCTCTCCCTCACAGTGCTGTTCCTGTGTAGACTAGGGAAAACCACCACGGTTTCCAGGTTTTGAACGGCTCTTTTCCCAGTTGGTATCATCCGTGAAAGAGCTAGAAGGGCTGATCTCAACCAATCGGCCTGCACACCGTGCGTCCTTGGGGTAGGGCAGTCCTGAGTCAGTGTGTCTCCTGAAGAAAGAGAGCCAAGTTTCCTGCCAGAGGAAAGCACAGCGAGGGCCTGGTGCTTTCTCTAGGAAATTCAAGTGGGCTTCAAAGGTGAGGCCTAGACTATATTGAGGAAAAACTCGTGGTTACGGCTATCTTTCTCCCTCTCTCTGTCCCGTACCCTGGGCTCAGGCGTGTGGGAATGCTGAGTGGCTGAGTCTGCCTCTCTGCCAGGCTCAGAAGGCTTCTTCCCTTTAGGGCAATTCTGTTTGTGTCTTACTTCGTGGAGGAGGAATGAGGGTGGCCAGAGATTTTCTGACATGAAATAACTAATGACAGAGCATCTGGAGGAGCTGGAAGGAGCCAAAAAGCCAGCAGTCCTAAGGTGTCTGTGAGAGCTGCCAGACACTCTGCCGTCCTATGCCTAAGAACTGGCCATTGTGACGACATGGCAACACTTGGAATCCTAGGACACAGTGGAAGTGCGACTCTCAAACGGAATGGAAGAAGCTTCCAAGCCCAGTGTTCTTTCCTGTACCATAGAGAACGCAAAGGTCTGAGGCTTGTAGCCTTTTTCCTGGAGAGCACTGTCACCTCGTGGGGCTGTCGGCTACTTTCCTGTTTCCGACCCTCTCAGGAAACTCTTCCAAAAAGCCATTGGGACCCGCTTAGAGAGAGAAGCTGCGAAGTGGATGCACAGAACATTAACGTAGATACCAGCCCAGGGTCCCAAGCTTCCATCATTCTCTTGAGGGTACGTACCCCACGCAGGGATTCAAGCAGGGAGTTTGCCTTGTACAACTTACACAGGAAATTGTGATGAGAAGTAGGCCACTCTGCTTGTGCTCACCCTACGTGTCCCAGAGAAGTTATGACGTAGCAGATATCAACCCCCTTTCTCTACACATGTGGACCCCAAAGAAGCGGTGCGCAGTGGGTGTTCTCAGGCCAAGTTCAGTCCTTGTTCTGGGCTGCACCTGCTCTGTGGTTCAAAGGTTCTTTGACTCTGCTCCTTTGGAAGCCTTTCAGACCTGACCCTATCCCTTGGCTGCAGAAGCAAAGAGGCATAGAGGCCTTTCACCCTGAAGGCATGGGCTTGTTTCACATGGAGAATGTGTCCGTCGCCCCTCCTGGGCTAGGGGCGTGTAGGTTGACACCATTTGTTCTGCCAATGGAAATTACAAGTAGGTGTACTCGGTTTGGGTTGCCTGCCGAAACAGTTTGCAGGGGCCAGCCCTCTGAGTACTAGTCCTCAAGTTTGATTCCTAGCTAGGTAAACCCGGACTTCGCAGGCTAGATGGGAGCAAACGTGTTAAGCTTGTGGAGAAAGCCTTTGACCAATGGCAATATGCTTGTGCTTGTGGCAGGGATTAGGCAGGAACTCTCCCACTCAGGGTTTTTACCTTACGATAAGCTGTGCCTTTGGGCTGAAGCAGGCGACGTGTCTGTATCACATCCTGGGAAGTAGGGCCGGAGGGGAGTCTGCCACCTGATTGGCTTCCTTTATAGGCTGCTGAGAAAATGGGGCAAGGCTTACGGAACCCGCTGACAACGAAATGTTTCTATTCAGAAGAGGAGATTTTGCTACCACGCGTCAGCAGCTCGTCTCCCTCACAGTGCTGTTCCTGTGTAGACTAGGGAAAACCACCACGGTTTCCAGGTTTTGAACGGCTCTTTTCCCAGTTGGTATCATCCGTGAAAGAGCTAGAAGGGCTGATCTCAACCAATCGGCCTGCACACCGTGAGTCCTTGGGGTAGGGCAGTCCTGAGTCAGTGTGTCTCCTGAAGAAAGAGAGCCAAGTTTCCTGCCAGAGGAAAGCACAGCGAGGCCTGGTGCTTTCTCTAGGAAATTCAAGTGGGCTTGAAAGGTGAGGCCTAGGCTCTCTTGAGGAAAAGCTCGTGCTTACGGCTATCTTTCTCCCTCTCTCTGTCCCGTTACCTGGGCTCAGCCGTGTGCGAATGCTGAGTGGCAGAGTCTGCCTCTCTGCCAGGCTCAGAAGGCTTCTTCCCTTTAGGGCAATTCTGTTTGTGTCTTACTTCGTGGAGGAGGAATGAGGGTGGCCAGAGATTTTCTGACATGAAATAACTAATGACAGAGCATCTGGAGGAGCTGGTTTCTCGGTGGAAGGAGCCCAAAAGCCAGCATTCCTAAGGTCTCTTTGCGAGCTGCCAGACACTCTGCCGTCATAGGCCTAAGAATTGGCCATTGTGACGGCATGGCAACACTTGGAATCCTAGGACACTGTGGAAGGGCAACTCGCAAACTGGAACAAAGAAGCTTCCAAGCCCAGTGTTCTTTCATGTACCCAAGAGAACGCAAGTGTCTAAGGCTGGTAGCATTGTTGCTGGAGAGCACTGGCATCCTTGTGGGCCTGTCGGCTACTTGCCTGTTTCCGACCCTCTCAGGAAACTCTTCCAAAACGCCGTTGGGACCTGCTTAGAGAGAACAGCTGCGACGTGGATGCACACAACATTAACCTAGATACTATCCCAGGGTCCCAAGCATCCATTTTTCTCTGGAGGGTAAGTACCCCACGCAGGGATTCAAGCAGGGAGTTTGCCTTGTACAACTTACACAGGAAACTGGGAGGAGACGTTGGGTCACTCTGCTTGTGCTCACACTACGTGGCCCGGAGAAGTTATGATGCAGCAGATGGCAACCCCCTTTCTCCACACATGTGCACCCCAAAGAAGCGCTGGGCAGTTGGTGTTCTCAGGCCAAGAGAAGTCCTTGTTCTCGGCTGCACCTGCTCTGTGGTTCAAAGGTTCTTTATCTCTGCTCTTTTGGAAGCCTTTCAGACCTGACCCTATCCTGGGCTGCAGAAGCAAAGAGGCATAGAGGCCTTTCACCCTGAAGGCATGGGCTTGTTTCACAAGGAGAATGTGTCCCTCGCCCCTCCAGGGCTGGAGGCCTGTAAGTTGACACCATTTGTTCTGCCCATGGAAATTACAAGTAGGTGTACTCGGTTTGGGCTGCCTGCTGAAACAGTTTGCAGTCGCCTGCCCTCTGAGTACTAGAACTCAAGTTTGATTCCTTGTTGGTAAACCCGGACTTCGCAGGCTAGATGGGAGCAAACGTGTTAAGCTTGTGGAGAAAGCCTTTGACCAATGGCAATATGCTTGTGCTTGTGGCAGGGATTAGTTAGGAACGCTCCCACTCAGGGTTTTTACCTTACAATCAGCTGTGCCTTTGGGCTGAAGCAGGCGACGTGTCTGTATCACATCCTGGGAAGTAAGGCCTGAGGGGAGTCTGCCACCTGATTGGCCTCCAGTATAGGCAGCTGAGAAAATGGGGCAAGGCTTAGGGAACCCCCTTACAACGAAATGTTTCTATTCAGAAGAGGAGATTTTGCTACCACGCGTCAGCAGCTCCTCTCCCTCACAGTGCTGTTCCTGTGTAGACTAGGGAAAACCACCACGGTTTCCAGGTTTTGAACGGCTCTTTTCCCAGTTGGTATCATCCGTGAAAGAGCTAGAAGGGCTGATCTCAACCAATCGGCCTGCACACCGTGCGTCCTTGGGGTAGGGCAGTCCTGAGTCAGTGTGTCTCCTGAAGAAAGAGAGCCAAGTTTCCTGCCAGAGGAAAGCACAGCGAGGGCCTGGTGCTTTCTCTAGGAAATTCAAGTGGGCTTCAAAGGTGAGGCCTAGACTATATTGAGGAAAAACTCGTGGTTACGGCTATTTTTCTCCCTCTCTCTGTCCCGTACCCTGGGCTCAGGCGTGTGGGAATGCTGAGTGGCTGAGTCTGCCTCTCTGCCAGGCTCAGAAGGCTTCTTCCCTTTAGGGCAATTCTGTTTGTGTCTTACTTCGTGGAGGAGGAATGAGGGTGGCCAGAGATTTTCTGACATGAAATAACTAATGACAGAGCATCTGGAGGAGCTGGAAGGAGCCAAAAAGCCAGCAGTCCTAAGGTGTCTGTGAGAGCTGCCAGACACTCTGCCGTCCTATGCCTAAGAACTGGCCATTGTGACGACATGGCAACACTTGGAATCCTAGGACACAGTGGAAGTGCGACTCTCAAACGGAATGGAAGAAGCTTCCAAGCCCAGTGTTCTTTCCTGTACCATAGAGAACGCAAAGGTCTGAGGCTTGTAGCCTTTTTCCTGGAGAGCACTGTCACCTCGTGGGGCTGTCGGCTACTTTCCTGTTTCCGACCCTCTCAGGAAACTCTTCCAAAAAGCCATTGGGACCCGCTTAGAGAGAGAAGCTGCGAAGTGGATGCACAGAACATTAACGTAGATACCAGCCCAGGGTCCCAAGCTTCCATCATTCTCTTGAGGGTACGTACCCCACGCAGGGATTCAAGCAGGGAGTTTGCCTTGTACAACTTACACAGGAAATTGTGATGAGAAGTAGGCCACTCTGCTTGTGCTCACCCTACGTGTCCCAGAGAAGTTATGACGTAGCAGATATCAACCCCCTTTCTCTACACATGTGGACCCCAAAGAAGCGGTGCGCAGTGGGTGTTCTCAGGCCAAGTTCAGTCCTTGTTCTGGGCTGCACCTGCTCTGTGGTTCAAAGGTTCTTTGACTCTGCTCCTTTGGAAGCCTTTCAGACCTGACCCTATCCCTTGGCTGCAGAAGCAAAGAGGCATAGAGGCCTTTCACCCTGAAGGCATGGGCTTGTTTCACATGGAGAATGTGTTCGTCGCCCCTCCTGGGCTAGGGGCGTGTAGGTTGACACCATTTGTTCTGCCAATGGAAATTACAAGTAGGTGTACTCGGTTTGGGTTGCCTGCCGAAACAGTTTGCAGCCGCCAGCCCTCTGAGTACTAGTCCTCAAGTTTGATTCCTAGCTAGGTAAACCCGGACTTCGGAGGCTAGATGGGAGCAAACGTGTTAAGCTTGTGGAGAAAGCCTTTGACCAATGGCAATATGCTTGTGCTTGTGGCAGGGATTAGGCAGGAACTCTCCCACTCAGGGTTTTTACCTTACGATAAGCTGTGCCTTTGGGCTGAAGCAGGCGACGTGTCTGTATCACATCCTGGGAAGTAGGGCCGGAGGGGAGTCTGCCACCTGATTGGCTTCCTTTATAGGCTGCTGAGAAAATGGGGCAAGGCTTACGGAACCCGCTGACAACGAAATGTTTCTATTCAGAAGAGGAGATTTTGCTACCACGCGTCAGCAGCTCCTCTCCCTCACAGTGCTGTTCCTGTGTAGACTAGGGAAAACCACCACGGTTTCCAGGTTTTGAACGGCTCTTTTCCCAGTTGGTATCATCCGTGAAAGAGCTAGAAGGGCTGATCTCAACCAATCGGCCTGCACACCGTGAGTCCTTGGGGTAGGGCAGTCCTGAGTCAGTGTGTCTCCTGAAGAAAGAGAGCCAAGTTTCCTGCCAGAGGAAAGCACAGCGAGGCCTGGTGCTTTCTCTAGGAAATTCAAGTGGGCTTGAAAGGTGAGGCCTAGGCTCTCTTGAGGAAAAGCTCGTGCTTACGGCTATCTTTCTCCCTCTCTCTGTCCCGTTACCTGGGCTCAGCCGTGTGCGAATGCTGAGTGGCAGAGTCTGCCTCTCTGCCAGGCTCAGAAGGCTTCTTCCCTTTAGGGCAATTCTGTTTGTGTCTTACTTCGTGGAGGAGGAATGAGGGTGGCCAGAGATTTTCTGACATGAAATAACTAATGACAGAGCATCTGGAGGAGCTGGTTTCTCGGTGGAAGGAGCCCAAAAGCCAGCATTCCTAAGGTCTCTTTGCGAGCTGCCAGACACTCTGCCGTCATAGGCCTAAGAATTGGCCATTGTGACGGCATGGCAACACTTGGAATCCTAGGACACTGTGGAAGGGCAACTCGCAAACTGGAACGAAGAAGCTTCCAAGCCCAGTGTTCTTTCATGTACCCAAGAGAACGCAAGTGTCTAAGGCTGGTAGCATTGTTGCTGGAGAGCACTGGCATCCTTGTGGGCCTGTCGGCTACTTGCCTGTTTCCGACCCTCTCAGGAAACTCTTCCAAAACGCCGTTGGGACCTGCTTAGAGAGAACAGCTGCGACGTGGATGCACACAACATTAACCTAGATACTATCCCAGGGTCCCAAGCATCCATTTTTCTCTGGAGGGTAAGTACCCCACGCAGGGATTCAAGCAGGGAGTTTGCCTTGTACAACTTACACAGGAAACTGGGAGGAGACGTTGGGTCACTCTGCTTGTGCTCACACTACGTGGCCCGGAGAAGTTATGATGCAGCAGATGGCAACCCCCTTTCTCCACACATGTGCACCCCAAAGAAGCGCTGGGCAGTTGGTGTTCTCAGGCCAAGAGAAGTCCTTGTTCTCGGCTGCACCTGCTCTGTGGTTCAAAGGTTCTTTATCTCTGCTCTTTTGGAAGCCTTTCAGACCTGACCCTATCCTGGGCTGCAGAAGCAAAGAGGCATAGAGGCCTTTCACCCTGAAGGCATGGGCTTGTTTCACAAGGAGAATGTGTCCCTCGCCCCTCCAGGGCTGGAGGCCTGTAAGTTGACACCATTTGTTCTGCCCATGGAAATTACAAGTAGGTGTACTCGGTTTGGGCTGCCTGCTGAAACAGTTTGCAGTCGCCTGCCCTCTGAGTACTAGAACTCAAGTTTGATTCCTTGTTGGTAAACCCGGACTTCGCAGGCTAGATGGGAGCAAACGTGTTAAGCTTGTGGAGAAAGCCTTTGACCAATGGCAATATGCTTGTGCTTGTGGCAGGGATTAGTTAGGAACGCTCCCACTCAGGGTTTTTACCTTACAATCAGCTGTGCCTTTGGGCTGAAGCAGGCGACGTGTCTGTATCACATCCTGGGAAGTAAGGCCTGAGGGGAGTCTGCCACCTGATTGGCCTCCAGTATAGGCAGCTGAGAAAATGGGGCAAGGCTTAGGGAACCCCCTTACAACGAAATGTTTCTATTCAGAAGAGGAGATTTTGCTACCACGCGTCAGCAGCTCCTCTCCCTCAGAGTGCTGTTCCTGTGTAGACTAGGGAAAACCACCACGGTTTCCAGGTTTTGAACGGCTCTTTTCCCAGTTGGTATCATCCGTGAAAGAGCTAGAAGGGCTGATCTCAACCAATCGGCCTGCACACCGTGCGTCCTTGGGGTAGGGCAGTCCTGAGTCAGTGTGTCTCCTGAAGAAAGAGAGCCAAGTTTCCTGCCAGAGGAAAGCACAGCGAGGGCCTGGTGCTTTCTCTAGGAAATTCAAGTGGGCTTCAAAGGTGAGGCCTAGACTATATTGAGGAAAAACTCGTGGTTACGGCTATTTTTCTCCCTCTCTCTGTCCCGTACCCTGGGCTCAGGCGTGTGGGAATGCTGAGTGGCTGAGTCTGCCTCTCTGCCAGGCTCAGAAGGCTTCTTCCCTTTAGGGCAATTCTGTTTGTGTCTTACTTCGTGGAGGAGGAATGAGGGTGGCCAGAGATTTTCTGACATGAAATAACTAATGACAGAGCATCTGGAGGAGCTGGAAGGAGCCAAAAAGCCAGCAGTCCTAAGGTGTCTGTGAGAGCTGCCAGACACTCTGCCGTCCTATGCCTAAGAACTGGCCATTGTGACGACATGGCAACACTTGGAATCCTAGGACACAGTGGAAGTGCGACTCTCAAACGGAATGGAAGAAGCTTCCAAGCCCAGTGTTCTTTCCTGTACCATAGAGAACGCAAAGGTCTGAGGCTTGTAGCCTTTTTCCTGGAGAGCACTGTCACCTCGTGGGGCTGTCGGCTACTTTCCTGTTTCCGACCCTCTCAGGAAACTCTTCCAAAAAGCCATTGGGACCCGCTTAGAGAGAGAAGCTGCGAAGTGGATGCACAGAACATTAACGTAGATACCAGCCCAGGGTCCCAAGCTTCCATCATTCTCTTGAGGGTACGTACCCCACGCAGGGATTCAAGCAGGGAGTTTGCCTTGTACAACTTACACAGGAAATTGTGATGAGAAGTAGGCCACTCTGCTTGTGCTCACCCTACGTGTCCCAGAGAAGTTATGACGTAGCAGATATCAACCCCCTTTCTCTACACATGTGGACCCCAAAGAAGCGGTGCGCAGTGGGTGTTCTCAGGCCAAGTTCAGTCCTTGTTCTGGGCTGCACCTGCTCTGTGGTTCAAAGGTTCTTTGACTCTGCTCCTTTGGAAGCCTTTCAGACCTGACCCTATCCCTTGGCTGCAGAAGCAAAGAGGCATAGAGGCCTTTCACCCTGAAGGCATGGGCTTGTTTCACATGGAGAATGTGTTCGTCGCCCCTCCTGGGCTAGGGGCGTGTAGGTTGACACCATTTGTTCTGCCAATGGAAATTACAAGTAGGTGTACTCGGTTTGGGTTGCCTGCCGAAACAGTTTGCAGCCGCCAGCCCTCTGAGTACTAGTCCTCAAGTTTGATTCCTAGCTAGGTAAACCCGGACTTCGGAGGCTAGATGGGAGCAAACGTGTTAAGCTTGTGGAGAAAGCCTTTGACCAATGGCAATATGCTTGTGCTTGTGGCAGGGATTAGGCAGGAACTCTCCCACTCAGGGTTTTTACCTTACGATAAGCTGTGCCTTTGGGCTGAAGCAGGCGACGTGTCTGTATCACATCCTGGGAAGTAGGGCCGGAGGGGAGTCTGCCACCTGATTGGCTTCCTTTATAGGCTGCTGAGAAAATGGGGCAAGGCTTACGGAACCCGCTGACAACGAAATGTTTCTATTCAGAAGAGGAGATTTTGCTACCACGCGTCAGCAGCTCCTCTCCCTCACAGTGCTGTTCCTGTGTAGACTAGGGAAAACCACCACGGTTTCCAGGTTTTGAACGGCTCTTTTCCCAGTTGGTATCATCCGTGAAAGAGCTAGAAGGGCTGATCTCAACCAATCGGCCTGCACACCGTGAGTCCTTGGGGTAGGGCAGTCCTGAGTCAGTGTGTCTCCTGAAGAAAGAGAGCCAAGTTTCCTGCCAGAGGAAAGCACAGCGAGGCCTGGTGCTTTCTCTAGGAAATTCAAGTGGGCTTGAAAGGTGAGGCCTAGGCTCTCTTGAGGAAAAGCTCGTGCTTACGGCTATCTTTCTCCCTCTCTCTGTCCCGTTACCTGGGCTCAGCCGTGTGCGAATGCTGAGTGGCAGAGTCTGCCTCTCTGCCAGGCTCAGAAGGCTTCTTCCCTTTAGGGCAATTCTGTTTGTGTCTTACTTCGTGGAGGAGGAATGAGGGTGGCCAGAGATTTTCTGACATGAAATAACTAATGACAGAGCATCTGGAGGAGCTGGTTTCTCGGTGGAAGGAGCCCAAAAGCCAGCATTCCTAAGGTCTCTTTGCGAGCTGCCAGACACTCTGCCGTCATAGGCCTAAGAATTGGCCATTGTGACGGCATGGCAACACTTGGAATCCTAGGACACTGTGGAAGGGCAACTCGCAAACTGGAACGAAGAAGCTTCCAAGCCCAGTGTTCTTTCATGTACCCAAGAGAACGCAAGTGTCTAAGGCTGGTAGCATTGTTGCTGGAGAGCACTGGCATCCTTGTGGGCCTGTCGGCTACTTGCCTGTTTCCGACCCTCTCAGGAAACTCTTCCAAAACGCCGTTGGGACCTGCTTAGAGAGAACAGCTGCGACGTGGATGCAGACAACATTAACCTAGATACTATCCCAGGGTCCCAAGCATCCATTTTTCTCTGGAGGGTAAGTACCCCACGCAGGGATTCAAGCAGGGAGTTTGCCTTGTACAACTTACACAGGAAACTGGGAGGAGACGTTGGGTCACTCTGCTTGTGCTCACACTACGTGGCCCGGAGAAGTTATGATGCAGCAGATGGCAACCCCCTTTCTCCACACATGTGCACCCCAAAGAAGCGCTGGGCAGTTGGTGTTCTCAGGCCAAGAGAAGTCCTTGTTCTCGGCTGCACCTGCTCTGTGGTTCAAAGGTTCTTTATCTCTGCTCTTTTGGAAGCCTTTCAGACCTGACCCTATCCTGGGCTGCAGAAGCAAAGAGGCATAGAGGCCTTTCACCCTGAAGGCATGGGCTTGTTTCACAAGGAGAATGTGTCCCTCGCCCCTCCAGGGCTGGAGGCCTGTAAGTTGACACCATTTGTTCTGCCCATGGAAATTACAAGTAGGTGTACTCGGTTTGGGCTGCCTGCTGAAACAGTTTGCAGTCGCCTGCCCTCTGAGTACTAGAACTCAAGTTTGATTCCTTGTTGGTAAACCCGGACTTCGCAGGCTAGATGGGAGCAAACGTGTTAAGCTTGTGGAGAAAGCCTTTGACCAATGGCAATATGCTTGTGCTTGTGGCAGGGATTAGTTAGGAACGCTCCCACTCAGGGTTTTTACCTTACAATCAGCTGTGCCTTTGGGCTGAAGCAGGCGACGTGTCTGTATCACATCCTGGGAAGTAAGGCCTGAGGGGAGTCTGCCACCTGATTGGCCTCCAGTATAGGCAGCTGAGAAAATGGGGCAAGGCTTAGGGAACCCCCTTACAACGAAATGTTTCTATTCAGAAGAGGAGATTTTGCTACCACGCGTCAGCAGCTCCTCTCCCTCAGAGTGCTGTTCCTGTGTAGACTAGGGAAAACCACCACGGTTTCCAGGTTTTGAACGGCTCTTTTCCCAGTTGGTATCATCCGTGAAAGAGCTAGAAGGGCTGATCTCAACCAATCGGCCTGCACACCGTGCGTCCTTGGGGTAGGGCAGTCCTGAGTCAGTGTGTCTCCTGAAGAAAGAGAGCCAAGTTTCCTGCCAGAGGAAAGCACAGCGAGGGCCTGGTGCTTTCTCTAGGAAATTCAAGTGGGCTTCAAAGGTGAGGCCTAGACTATATTGAGGAAAAACTCGTGGTTACGGCTATTTTTCTCCCTCTCTCTGTCCCGTACCCTGGGCTCAGGCGTGTGGGAATGCTGAGTGGCTGAGTCTGCCTCTCTGCCAGGCTCAGAAGGCTTCTTCCCTTTAGGGCAATTCTGTTTGTGTCTTACTTCGTGGAGGAGGAATGAGGGTGGCCAGAGATTTTCTGACATGAAATAACTAATGACAGAGCATCTGGAGGAGCTGGAAGCAGCCAAAAAGCCAGCAGTCCTAAGGTGTCTGTGAGAGCTGCCAGACACTCTGCCGTCCTATGCCTAAGAACTGGCCATTGTGACGACATGGCAACACTTGGAATCCTAGGACACAGTGGAAGTGCGACTCTCAAACGGAATGGAAGAAGCTTCCAAGCCCAGTGTTCTTTCCTGTACCATAGAGAACGCAAAGGTCTGAGGCTTGTAGCCTTTTTCCTGGAGAGCACTGTCACCTCGTGGGGCTGTCGGCTACTTTCCTGTTTCCGACCCTCTCAGGAAACTCTTCCAAAAAGCCATTGGGACCCGCTTAGAGAGAGAAGCTGCGAAGTGGATGCACAGAACATTAACGTAGATACCAGCCCAGGGTCCCAAGCTTCCATCATTCTCTTGAGGGTACGTACCCCACGCAGGGATTCAAGCAGGGAGTTTGCCTTGTACAACTTACACAGGAAATTGTGATGAGAAGTAGGCCACTCTGCTTGTGCTCACCCTACGTGTCCCAGAGAAGTTATGACGTAGCAGATATCAACCCCCTTTCTCTACACATGTGGACCCCAAAGAAGCGGTGCGCAGTGGGTGTTCTCAGGCCAAGTTCAGTCCTTGTTCTGGGCTGCACCTGCTCTGTGGTTCAAAGGTTCTTTGACTCTGCTCCTTTGGAAGCCTTTCAGACCTGACCCTATCCCTTGGCTGCAGAAGCAAAGAGGCATAGAGGCCTTTCACCCTGAAGGCATGGGCTTGTTTCACATGGAGAATGTGTCCGTCGCCCCTCCTGGGCTAGGGGCGTGTAGGTTGACACCATTTGTTCTGCCAATGGAAATTACAAGTAGGTGTACTCGGTTTGGGTTGCCTGCCGAAACAGTTTGCAGCCGCCAGCCCTCTGAGTACTAGTCCTCAAGTTTGATTCCTAGCTAGGTAAACCCGGACTTCGGAGGCTAGATGGGAGCAAACGTGTTAAGCTTGTGGAGAAAGCCTTTGACCAATGGCAATATGCTTGTGCTTGTGGCAGGGATTAGGCAGGAACTCTCCCACTCAGGGTTTTTACCTTACGATAAGCTGTGCCTTTGGGCTGAAGCAGGCGACGTGTCTGTATCACATCCTGGGAAGTAGGGCCGGAGGGGAGTCTGCCACCTGATTGGCCTCCTTTATAGGCTGCTGAGAAAATGGGGCAAGGCTTACGGAACCAGCTGACAACGAAATGTTTCTATTCAGAAGAGGAGATTTTGCTACCACGCGTCAGCAGCTCCTCTCCCTCACAGTGCTGTTCCTGTGTAGACTAGGGAAAACCACCACGGTTTCCAGGTTTTGAACGGCTCTTTTCCCAGTTGGTATCATCCGTGAAAGAGCTAGAAGGGCTGATCTCAACCAATCGGCCTGCACACCGTGAGTCCTTGGGGTAGGGCAGTCCTGAGTCAGTGTGTCTCCTAAAGAACGAAAGCCAAGTTTCCTGCCAGAGGAAAGCACAGCGAGGCCTGGTGCTTTCTCTAGGAAATTCAAGTGGGCTTGAAAGGTGAGGCCTAGGCTCTATTGAGGAAAAGCTCGTGCTTACGGCTATCTTTCTCCCTCTCTCTGTCCCGTTACCTGGGCTCAGCCGTGTGCGAATGCTGAGTGGCAGAGTCTGCCTCTCTGCCAGGCTCAGAGGGCTTCTTCCCTTTAGGGCAATTCTGTTTGTGTCTTACTTCGTGGAGGAGGAATGAGGGTGGCCAGAGATTTTCTGACATGAAATAACTAATGACAGAGCATCTGGAGGAGCTGGTTTCTCGGTGGAAGGAGCCAAAAAGCCAGCACTCCTAAGGTCTCTTTGCGAGCTGCCAGACACTCTGCCGTCATAGGCCTAAGAATTGGCCATTGTGACGGCATGGCAACACTTGGAATCCTAGGACACTGTGGAAGGGCAACTCGCAAACTGGAACGAAGAAGCTTCCAAGCCCAGTGTTCTTTCATGTACCCAAGAGAACGCAAGTGTCTAAGGCTGGTAGCATTGTTGCTGGAGAGCACTGGCATCCTTGTGGGCCTGTCGGCTACTTGCCTGTTTCCGACCCTCTCAGGAAACTCTTCC
Organism: Eschrichtius robustus; assembly: GCF_028021215.1. Taxonomy (NCBI): domain Eukaryota; kingdom Metazoa; phylum Chordata; class Mammalia; order Artiodactyla; family Eschrichtiidae; genus Eschrichtius; species Eschrichtius robustus. The sequence continues at coordinate 62,357,407 of NC_090837.1, forward strand.
AAAACGCCGTTGGGACCTGCTTAGAGAGAACAGCTGCGACGTGGATGCACACAACATTAACCTAGATACTATCCCAGGGTCCCAAGCATCCATTTTTCTCTGGAGGGTAAGTACCCCACGCAGGGATTCAAGCAGGGAGTTTGCCTTGTACAACTTACACAGGAAACTGGGAGGAGACGTTGGGTCACTCTGCTTGTGCTCACACTACGTGGCCCGGAGAAGTTATGATGCAGCAGATGGCAACCCCCTTTCTCCACACATGTGCACCCCAAAGAAGCGCTGGGCAGTTGGTGTTCTCAGGCCAAGAGAAGTCCTTGTCTCGGCTGCACCTGCTCTGTGGTTCAAAGGTTCTTTATCTCTGCTCTTTTGGAAGCCTTTCAGACCTGACCCTATCCTGGGCTGCAGAAGCAAAGAGGCATAGAGGCCTTTCACCCTGAAGGCATGGGCTTGTTTCACAAGGAGAATGTGTCCCTCGCCCCTCCAGGGCTGGAGGCCTGTAAGTTGACACCATTTGTTCTGCCCATGGAAATTACAAGTAGGTGTACTCGGTTTGGGCTGCCTGCTGAAACAGTTTGCAGTCGCCTGCCCTCTGAGTACTAGAACTCAAGTTTGATTCCTTGTTGGTAAACCCGGACTTCGCAGGCTAGATGGGAGCAAACGTGTTAAGCTTGTGGAGAAAGCCTTTGACCAATGGCAATATGCTTGTGCTTGTGGCAGGGATTAGTTAGGAACGCTCCCACTCAGGGTTTTTACCTTACAATCAGCTGTGCCTTTGGGCTGAAACAGGCGACGTGTCTGTATCACATCCTGGGAAGTAAGGCCTGAGGGGAGTCTGCCACCTGATTGGCCTCCAGTATAGGCAGCTGAGAAAATGGGGCAAGGCTTAGGGAACCCCCTTACAACGAAATGTTTCTATTCAGAAGAGGAGATTTTGCTACCACGCGTCAGCAGCTCCTCTCCCTCAGAGTGCTGTTCCTGTGTAGACTAGGGAAAACCACCACGGTTTCCAGGTTTTGAACGGCTCTTTTCCCAGTTGGTATCATCCGTGAAAGAGCTAGAAGGGCTGATCTCAACCAATCGGCCTGCACACCGTGCGTCCTTGGGGTAGGGCAGTCCTGAGTCAGTGTGTCTCCTGAAGAAAGAGAGCCAAGTTTCTTGCCAGAGGAAAGCACAGCGAGGGCCTGGTGCTTTCTCTAGGAAATTCAAGTGGGCTTCAAAGGTGAGGCCTAGACTATATTGAGGAAAAACTCGTGGTTACGGCTATCTTTCTCCCTCTCTCTGTCTCGTACCCTGGGCTCAGGCGTGTGGGAATGCTGAGTGGCTGAGTCTGCCTCTCTGCCAGGCTCAGAAGGCTTCTTCCCTTTAGGGCAATTCTGTTTGTGTCTTACTTCGTGGAGGAGGAATGAGGGTGGCCAGAGATTTTCTGACATGAAATAACTAATGACAGAGCATCTGGAGGAGCTGGAAGGAGCCAAAAAGCCAGCAGTCCTAAGGTGTCTGTGAGAGCTGCCAGACACTCTGCCGTCCTATGCCTAAGAACTGGCCATTGTGACGACATGGCAACACTTGGAATCCTAGGACACAGTGGAAGTGCGACTCTCAAACGGAATGGAAGAAGCTTCCAAGCCCAGTGTTCTTTCCTGTACCATAGAGAACGCAAAGGTCTGAGGCTTGTAGCCTTTTTCCTGGAGAGCACTGTCACCTCGTGGGGCTGTCGGCTACTTTCCTGTTTCCGACCCTCTCAGGAAACTCTTCCAAAAAGCCATTGGGACCCGCTTAGAGAGAGAAGCTGCGAAGTGGATGCACAGAACATTAACGTAGATACCAGCCCAGGGTCCCAAGCTTCCATCATTCTCTTGAGGGTACGTACCCCACGCAGGGATTCAAGCAGGGAGTTTGCCTTGTACAACTTACACAGGAAATTGTGATGAGAAGTAGGCCACTCTGCTTGTGCTCACCCTACGTGTCCCAGAGAAGTTATGACGTAGCAGATATCAACCCCCTTTCTCTACACATGTGGACCCCAAAGAAGCGGTGCGCAGTGGGTGTTCTCAGGCCAAGTTCAGTCCTTGTTCTGGGCTGCACCTGCTCTGTGGTTCAAAGGTTCTTTGACTCTGCTCCTTTGGAAGCCTTTCAGACCTGACCCTATCCCTTGGCTGCAGAAGCAAAGAGGCATAGAGGCCTTTCACCCTGAAGGCATGGGCTTGTTTCACATGGAGAATGTGTCCGTCGCCCCTCCTGGGCTAGGGGCGTGTAGGTTGACACCATTTGTTCTGCCAATGGAAATTACAAGTAGGTGTACTCGGTTTGGGCTGCCTGCCGAAACAGTTTGCAGCCGCCAGCCCTCTGAGTACTAGTCCTCAAGTTTGATTCCTAGCTAGGTAAACCCGGACTTCGCAGGCTAGATGGGAGCAAACGTGTTAAGCTTGTGGAGAAAGCCTTTGACCAATGGCAATATGCTTGTGCTTGTGGCAGGGATTAGGCAGGAACTCTCCCACTCAGGGTTTTTACCTTACGATAAGCTGTGCCTTTGGGCTGAAGCAGGCGACGTGTCTGTATCACATCCTGGGAAGTAGGGCCGGAGGGGAGTCTGCCACCTGATTGGCCTCCTTTATAGGCTGCTGAGAAAATGGGGCAAGGCTTACGGAACCCGCTGACAACGAAATGTTTCTATTCAGAAGAGGAGATTTTGCTACCACGCGTCAGCAGCTCCTCTCCCTCACAGTGCTGTTCCTGTGTAGACTAGGGAAAACCACCACGGTTTCCAGGTTTTGAACGGCTCTTTTCCCAGTTGGTATCATCCGTGAAAGAGCTAGAAGGGCTGATCTCAACCAATCGGCCTGCACACCGTGAGTCCTTGGGGTAGGGCAGTCCTGAGTCAGTGTGTCTCCTGAAGAAAGAGAGCCAAGTTTCCTGCCAGAGGAAAGCACAGCGAGGCCTGGTGCTTTCTCTAGGAAATTCAAGTGGGCTTGAAAGGTGAGGCCTAGGCTCTCTTGAGGAAAAGCTCGTGCTTACGGCTATCTTTCTCCCTCTCTCTGTCCCGTTACCTGGGCTCAGCCGTGTGCGAATGCTGAGTGGCAGAGTCTGCCTCTCTGCCAGGCTCAGAAGGCTTCTTCCCTTTAGGGCAATTCTGTTTGTGTCTTACTTCGTGGAGGAGGAATGAGGGTGGCCAGAGATTTTCTGACATGAAATAACTAATGACAGAGCATCTGGAGGAGCTGGTTTCTCGGTGGAAGGAGCCCAAAAGCCAGCATTCCTAAGGTCTCTTTGCGAGCTGCCAGACACTCTGCCGTCATAGGCCTAAGAATTGGCCATTGTGACGGCATGGCAACACTTGGAATCCTAGGACACTGTGGAAGGGCAACTCGCAAACTGGAACGAAGAAGCTTCCAAGCCCAGTGTTCTTTCATGTACCCAAGAGAACGCAAGTGTCTAAGGCTGGTAGCATTGTTGCTGGAGAGCACTGGCATCCTTGTGGGCCTGTCGGCTACTTGCCTGTTTCCGACCCTCTCAGGAAACTCTTCCAAAACGCCGTTGGGACCTGCTTAGAGAGAACAGCTGCGACGTGGATGCACACAACATTAACCTAGATACTATCCCAGGGTCCCAAGCATCCATTTTTCTCTGGAGGGTAAGTACCCCACGCAGGGATTCAAGCAGGGAGTTTGCCTTGTACAACTTACACAGGAAACTGGGAGGAGACGTTGGGTCACTCTGCTTGTGCTCACACTACGTGGCCCGGAGAAGTTATGATGCAGCAGATGGCAACCCCCTTTCTCCACACATGTGCACCCCAAAGAAGCGCTGGGCAGTTGGTGTTCTCAGGCCAAGAGAAGTCCTTGTTCTCGGCTGCACCTGCTCTGTGGTTCAAAGGTTCTTTATCTCTGCTCTTTTGGAAGCCTTTCAGACCTGACCCTATCCTGGGCTGCAGAAGCAAAGAGGCATAGAGGCCTTTCACCCTGAAGGCATGGGCTTGTTTCACAAGGAGAATGTGTCCCTCGCCCCTCCAGGGCTGGAGGCCTGTAAGTTGACACCATTTGTTCTGCCCATGGAAATTACAAGTAGGTGTACTCGGTTTGGGCTGCCTGCTGAAACAGTTTGCAGTCGCCTGCCCTCTGAGTACTAGAACTCAAGTTTGATTCCTTGTTGGTAAACCCGGACTTCGCAGGCTAGATGGGAGCAAACGTGTTAAGCTTGTGGAGAAAGCCTTTGACCAATGGCAATAAGCTTGTGCTTGTGGCAGGGATTAGTTAGGAACGCTCCCACTCAGGGTTTTTACCTTACAATCAGCTGTGCCTTTGGGCTGAAGCAGGCGACGTGTCTGTATCACATCCTGGGAAGTAAGGCCTGAGGGGAGTCTGCCACCTGATTGGCCTCCAGTATAGGCAGCTGAGAAAATGGGGCAAGGCTTAGGGAACCCCCTTACAACGAAATGTTTCTATTCAGAAGAGGAGATTTTGCTACCACGCGTCAGCAGCTCCTCTCCCTCAGAGTGCTGTTCCTGTGTAGACTAGGGAAAACCACCACGGTTTCCAGGTTTTGAACGGCTCTTTTCCCAGTTGGTATCATCCGTGAAAGAGCTAGAAGGGCTGATCTCAACCAATCGGCCTGCACACCGTGCGTCCTTGGGGTAGGGCAGTCCTGAGTCAGTGTGTCTCCTGAAGAAAGAGAGCCAAGTTTCCTGCCAGAGGAAAGCACAGCGAGGGCCTGGTGCTTTCTCTAGGAAATTCAAGTGGGCTTCAAAGGTGAGGCCTAGACTATATTGAGGAAAAACTCGTGGTTACGGCTATTTTTCTCCCTCTCTCTGTCCCGTACCCTGGGCTCAGGCGTGTGGGAATGCTGAGTGGCTGAGTCTGCCTCTCTGCCAGGCTCAGAAGGCTTCTTCCCTTTAGGGCAATTCTGTTTGTGTCTTACTTCGTGGAGGAGGAATGAGGGTGGCCAGAGATTTTCTGACATGAAATAACTAATGACAGAGCATCTGGAGGAGCTGGAAGCAGCCAAAAAGCCAGCAGTCCTAAGGTGTCTGTGAGAGCTGCCAGACACTCTGCCGTCCTATGCCTAAGAACTGGCCATTGTGACGACATGGCAACACTTGGAATCCTAGGACACAGTGGAAGTGCGACTCTCAAACGGAATGGAAGAAGCTTCCAAGCCCAGTGTTCTTTCCTGTACCATAGAGAACGCAAAGGTCTGAGGCTTGTAGCCTTTTTCCTGGAGAGCACTGTCACCTCGTGGGGCTGTCGGCTACTTTCCTGTTTCCGACCCTCTCAGGAAACTCTTCCAAAAAGCCATTGGGACCCGCTTAGAGAGAGAAGCTGCGAAGTGGATGCACAGAACATTAACGTAGATACCAGCCCAGGGTCCCAAGCTTCCATCATTCTCTTGAGGGTACGTACCCCACGCAGGGATTCAAGCAGGGAGTTTGCCTTGTACAACTTACACAGGAAATTGTGATGAGAAGTAGGCCACTCTGCTTGTGCTCACCCTACGTGTCCCAGAGAAGTTATGACGTAGCAGATATCAACCCCCTTTCTCTACACATGTGGACCCCAAAGAAGCGGTGCGCAGTGGGTGTTCTCAGGCCAAGTTCAGTCCTTGTTCTGGGCTGCACCTGCTCTGTGGTTCAAAGGTTCTTTGACTCTGCTCCTTTGGAAGCCTTTCAGACCTGACCCTATCCCTTGGCTGCAGAAGCAAAGAGGCATAGAGGCCTTTCACCCTGAAGGCATGGGCTTGTTTCACATGGAGAATGTGTCCGTCGCCCCTCCTGGGCTAGGGGCGTGTAGGTTGACACCATTTGTTCTGCCAATGGAAATTACAAGTAGGTGTACTCGGTTTGGGTTGCCTGCCGAAACAGTTTGCAGCCGCCAGCCCTCTGAGTACTAGTCCTCAAGTTTGATTCCTAGCTAGGTAAACCCGGACTTCGCAGGCTAGATGGGAGCAAACGTGTTAAGCTTGTGGAGAAAGCCTTTGACCAATGGCAATATGCTTGTGCTTGTGGCAGGGATTAGGCAGGAACTCTCCCACTCAGGGTTTTTACCTTACGATAAGCTGTGCCTTTGGGCTGAAGCAGGCGACGTGTCTGTATCACATCCTGGGAAGTAGGGCCGGAGGGGAGTCTGCCACCTGATTGGCCTCCTTTATAGGCTGCTGAGAAAATGGGGCAAGGCTTACGGAACCCGCTGACAACGAAATGTTTCTATTCAGAAGAGGAGATTTTGCTACCACGCGTCAGCAGCTCCTCTCCCTCACAGTGCTGTTCCTGTGTAGACTAGGGAAAACCACCACGGTTTCCAGGTTTTGAACGGCTCTTTTCCCAGTTGGTATCATCCGTGAAAGAGCTAGAAGGGCTGATCTCAACCAATCGGCCTGCACACCGTGAGTCCTTGGGGTAGGGCAGTCCTGAGTCAGTGTGTCTCCTGAAGAAAGAGAGCCAAGTTTCCTGCCAGAGGAAAGCACAGCGAGGCCTGGTGCTTTCTCTAGGAAATTCAAGTGGGCTTGAAAGGTGAGGCCTAGGCTCTCTTGAGGAAAAGCTCGTGCTTACGGCTATCTTTCTCCCTCTCTCTGTCCCGTTACCTGGGCTCAGCCGTGTGCGAATGCTGAGTGGCAGAGTCTGCCTCTCTGCCAGGCTCAGAAGGCTTCTTCCCTTTAGGGCAATTCTGTTTGTGTCTTACTTCGTGGAGGAGGAATGAGGGTGGCCAGAGATTTTCTGACATGAAATAACTAATGACAGAGCATCTGGAGGAGCTGGTTTCTCGGTGGAAGGAGCCCAAAAGCCAGCATTCCTAAGGTCTCTTTGCGAGCTGCCAGACACTCTGCCGTCATAGGCCTAAGAATTGGCCATTGTGACGGCATGGCAACACTTGGAATCCTAGGACACTGTGGAAGGGCAACTCGCAAACTGGAACGAAGAAGCTTCCAAGCCCAGTGTTCTTTCATGTACCCAAGAGAACGCAAGTGTCTAAGGCTGGTAGCATTGTTGCTGGAGAGCACTGGCATCCTTGTGGGCCTGTCGGCTACTTGCCTGTTTCCGACCCTCTCAGGAAACTCTTCCAAAACGCCGTTGGGACCTGCTTAGAGAGAACAGCTGCGACGTGGATGCACACAACATTAACCTAGATACTATCCCAGGGTCCCAAGCATCCATTTTTCTCTGGAGGGTAAGTACCCCACGCAGGGATTCAAGCAGGGAGTTTGCCTTGTACAACTTACACAGGAAACTGGGAGGAGACGTTGGGTCACTCTGCTTGTGCTCACACTACGTGGCCCGGAGAAGTTATGATGCAGCAGATGGCAACCCCCTTTCTCCACACATGTGCACCCCAAAGAAGCGCTGGGCAGTTGGTGTTCTCAGGCCAAGAGAAGTCCTTGTTCTCGGCTGCACCTGCTCTGTGGTTCAAAGGTTCTTTATCTCTGCTCTTTTGGAAGCCTTTCAGACCTGACCCTATCCTGGGCTGCAGAAGCAAAGAGGCATAGAGGCCTTTCACCCTGAAGGCATGGGCTTGTTTCACAAGGAGAATGTGTCCCTCGCCCCTCCAGGGCTGGAGGCCTGTAAGTTGACACCATTTGTTCTGCCCATGGAAATTACAAGTAGGTGTACTCGGTTTGGGCTGCCTGCTGAAACAGTTTGCAGTCGCCTGCCCTCTGAGTACTAGAACTCAAGTTTGATTCCTTGTTGGTAAACCCGGACTTCGCAGGCTAGATGGGAGCAAACGTGTTAAGCTTGTGGAGAAAGCCTTTGACCAATGGCAATATGCTTGTGCTTGTGGCAGGGATTAGTTAGGAACGCTCCCACTCAGGGTTTTTACCTTACAATCAGCTGTGCCTTTGGGCTGAAGCAGGCGACGTGTCTGTATCACATCCTGGGAAGTAAGGCCTGAGGGGAGTCTGCCACCTGATTGGCCTCCAGTATAGGCAGCTGAGAAAATGGGGCAAGGCTTAGGGAACCCCCTTACAACGAAATGTTTCTATTCAGAAGAGGAGATTTTGCTACCACGCGTCAGCAGCTCCTCTCCCTCAGAGTGCTGTTCCTGTGTAGACTAGGGAAAACCACCACGGTTTCCAGGTTTTGAACGGCTCTTTTCCCAGTTGGTATCATCCGTGAAAGAGCTAGAAGGGCTGATCTCAACCAATCGGCCTGCACACCGTGCGTCCTTGGGGTAGGGCAGTCCTGAGTCAGTGTGTCTCCTGAAGAAAGAGAGCCAAGTTTCCTGCCAGAGGAAAGCACAGCGAGGGCCTGGTGCTTTCTCTAGGAAATTCAAGTGGGCTTCAAAGGTGAGGCCTAGACTATATTGAGGAAAAACTCGTGGTTACGGCTATTTTTCTCCCTCTCTCTGTCCCGTACCCTGGGCTCAGGCGTGTGGGAATGCTGAGTGGCTGAGTCTGCCTCTCTGCCAGGCTCAGAAGGCTTCTTCCCTTTAGGGCAATTCTGTTTGTGTCTTACTTCGTGGAGGAGGAATGAGGGTGGCCAGAGATTTTCTGACATGAAATAACTAATGACAGAGCATCTGGAGGAGCTGGAAGGAGCCAAAAAGCCAGCAGTCCTAAGGTGTCTGTGAGAGCTGCCAGACACTCTGCCGTCCTATGCCTAAGAACTGGCCATTGTGACGACATGGCAACACTTGGAATCCTAGGACACAGTGGAAGTGCGACTCTCAAACGGAATGGAAGAAGCTTCCAAGCCCAGTGTTCTTTCCTGTACCATAGAGAACGCAAAGGTCTGAGGCTTGTAGCCTTTTTCCTGGAGAGCACTGTCACCTCGTGGGGCTGTCGGCTACTTTCCTGTTTCCGACCCTCTCAGGAAACTCTTCCAAAAAGCCATTGGGACCCGCTTAGAGAGAGAAGCTGCGAAGTGGATGCACAGAACATTAACGTAGATACCAGCCCAGGGTCCCAAGCTTCCATCATTCTCTTGAGGGTACGTACCCCACGCAGGGATTCAAGCAGGGAGTTTGCCTTGTACAACTTACACAGGAAATTGTGATGAGAAGTAGGCCACTCTGCTTGTGCTCACCCTACGTGTCCCAGAGAAGTTATGACGTAGCAGATATCAACCCCCTTTCTCTACACATGTGGACCCCAAAGAAGCGGTGCGCAGTGGGTGTTCTCAGGCCAAGTTCAGTCCTTGTTCTGGGCTGCACCTGCTCTGTGGTTCAAAGGTTCTTTGACTCTGCTCCTTTGGAAGCCTTTCAGACCTGACCCTATCCCTTGGCTGCAGAAGCAAAGAGGCATAGAGGCCTTTCACCCTGAAGGCATGGGCTTGTTTCACATGGAGAATGTGTCCGTCGCCCCTCCTGGGCTAGGGGCGTGTAGGTTGACACCATTTGTTCTGCCAATGGAAATTACAAGTAGGTGTACTCGGTTTGGGTTGCCTGCCGAAACAGTTTGCAGCCGCCAGCCCTCTGAGTACTAGTCCTCAAGTTTGATTCCTAGCTAGGTAAACCCGGACTTCGGAGGCTAGATGGGAGCAAACGTGTTAAGCTTGTGGAGAAAGCCTTTGACCAATGGCAATATGCTTGTGCTTGTGGCAGGGATTAGGCAGGAACTCTCCCACTCAGGGTTTTTACCTTACGATAAGCTGTGCCTTTGGGCTGAAGCAGGCGACGTGTCTGTATCACATCCTGGGAAGTAGGGCCGGAGGGGAGTCTGCCACCTGATTGGCCTCCTTTATAGGCTGCTGAGAAAATGGGGCAAGGCTTACGGAACCCGCTGACAACGAAATGTTTCTATTCAGAAGAGGAGATTTTGCTACCACGCGTCAGCAGCTCCTCTCCCTCACAGTGCTGTTCCTGTGTAGACTAGGGAAAACCACCACGGTTTCCAGGTTTTGAACGGCTCTTTTCCCAGTTGGTATCATCCGTGAAAGAGCTAGAAGGGCTGATCTCAACCAATCGGCCTGCACACCGTGAGTCCTTGGGGTAGGGCAGTCCTGAGTCAGTGTGTCTCCTAAAGAACGAAAGCCAAGTTTCCTGCCAGAGGAAAGCACAGCGAGGCCTGGTGCTTTCTCTAGGAAATTCAAGTGGGCTTGAAAGGTGAGGCCTAGGCTCTATTGAGGAAAAGCTCGTGCTTACGGCTATCTTTCTCCCTCTCTCTGTCCCGTTACCTGGGCTCAGCCGTGTGCGAATGCTGAGTGGCAGAGTCTGCCTCTCTGCCAGGCTCAGAGGGCTTCTTCCCTTTAGGGCAATTCTGTTTGTGTCTTACTTCGTGGAGGAGGAATGAGGGTGGCCAGAGATTTTCTGACATGAAATAACTAATGACAGAGCATCTGGAGGAGCTGGTTTCTCGGTGGAAGGAGCCCAAAAGCCAGCACTCCTAAGGTCTCTTTGCGAGCTGCCAGACACTCTGCCGTCATAGGCCTAAGAATTGGCCATTGTGACGGCATGGCAACACTTGGAATCCTAGGACACTGTGGAAGGGCAACTCGCAAACTGGAACGAAGAAGCTTCCAAGCCCAGTGTTCTTTCATGTACCCAAGAGAACGCAAGTGTCTAAGGCTGGTAGCATTGTTGCTGGAGAGCACTGGCATCCTTGTGGGCCTGTCGGCTACTTGCCTGTTTCCGACCCTCTCAGGAAACTCTTCCAAAACGCCGTTGGGACCTGCTTAGAGAGAACAGCTGCGACGTGGATGCACACAACATTAACCTAGATACTATCCCAGGGTCCCAAGCATCCATTTTTCTCTGGAGGGTAAGTACCCCACGCAGGGATTCAAGCAGGGAGTTTGCCTTGTACAACTTACACAGGAAACTGGGAGGAGACGTTGGGTCACTCTGCTTGTGCTCACACTACGTGGCCCGGAGAAGTTATGATGCAGCAGATGGCAACCCCCTTTCTCCACACATGTGCACCCCAAAGAAGCGCTGGGCAGTTGGTGTTCTCAGGCCAAGAGAAGTCCTTGTTCTCGGCTGCACCTGCTCTGTGGTTCAAAGGTTCTTTATCTCTGCTCTTTTGGAAGCCTTTCAGACCTGACCCTATCCTGGGCTGCAGAAGCAAAGAGGCATAGAGGCCTTTCACCCTGAAGGCATGGGCTTGTTTCACAAGGAGAATGTGTCCCTCGCCCCTCCAGGGCTGGAGGCCTGTAAGTTGACACCATTTGTTCTGCCCATGGAAATTACAAGTAGGTGTACTCGGTTTGGGCTGCCTGCTGAAACAGTTTGCAGTCGCCTGCCCTCTGAGTACTAGAACTCAAGTTTGATTCCTTGTTGGTAAACCCGGACTTCGCAGGCTAGATGGGAGCAAACGTGTTAAGCTTGTGGAGAAAGCCTTTGACCAATGGCAATATGCTTGTGCTTGTGGCAGGGATTAGTTAGGAACGCTCCCACTCAGGGTTTTTACCTTACAATCAGCTGTGCCTTTGGGCTGAAACAGGCGACGTGTCTGTATCACATCCTGGGAAGTAAGGCCTGAGGGGAGTCTGCCACCTGATTGGCCTCCAGTATAGGCAGCTGAGAAAATGGGGCAAGGCTTAGGGAACCCCCTTACAACGAAATGTTTCTATTCAGAAGAGGAGATTTTGCTACCACGCGTCAGCAGCTCCTCTCCCTCAGAGTGCTGTTCCTGTGTAGACTAGGGAAAACCACCACGGTTTCCAGGTTTTGAACGGCTCTTTTCCCAGTTGGTATCATCCGTGAAAGAGCTAGAAGGGCTGATCTCAACCAATCGGCCTGCACACCGTGCGTCCTTGGGGTAGGGCAGTCCTGAGTCAGTGTGTCTCCTGAAGAAAGAGAGCCAAGTTTCCTGCCAGAGGAAAGCACAGCGAGGGCCTGGTGCTTTCTCTAGGAAATTCAAGTGGGCTTCAAAGGTGAGGCCTAGACTATATTGAGGAAAAACTCGTGGTTACGGCTATCTTTCTCCCTCTCTCTGTCCCGTACCCTGGGCTCAGGCGTGTGGGAATGCTGAGTGGCTGAGTCTGCCTCTCTGCCAGGCTCAGAAGGCTTCTTCCCTTTAGGGCAATTCTGTTTGTGTCTTACTTCGTGGAGGAGGAATGAGGGTGGCCAGAGATTTTCTGACATGAAATAACTAATGACAGAGCATCTGGAGGAGCTGGAAGGAGCCAAAAAGCCAGCAGTCCTAAGGTGTCTGTGAGAGCTGCCAGACACTCTGCCGTCCTATGCCTAAGCACTGGCCATTGTGACGACATGGCAACACTTGGAATCCTAGGACACAGTGGAAGTGCGACTCTCAAACGGAATGGAAGAAGCTTCCAAGCCCAGTGTTCTTTCCTGTACCATAGAGAACGCAAAGGTCTGAGGCTTGTAGCCTTTTTCCTGGAGAGCACTGTCACCTCGTGGGGCTGTCGGCTACTTTCCTGTTTCCGACCCTCTCAGGAAACTCTTCCAAAAAGCCATTGGGACCCGCTTAGAGAGAGAAGCTGCGAAGTGGATGCACAGAACATTAACGTAGATACCAGCCCAGGGTCCCAAGCTTCCATCATTCTCTTGAGGGTACGTACCCCACGCAGGGATTCAAGCAGGGAGTTTGCCTTGTACAACTTACACAGGAAATTGTGATGAGAAGTAGGCCACTCTGCTTGTGCTCACCCTACGTGTCCCAGAGAAGTTATGACGTAGCAGATATCAACCCCCTTTCTCTACACATGTGGACCCCAAAGAAGCGGTGCGCAGTGGGTGTTCTCAGGCCAAGTTCAGTCCTTGTTCTGGGCTGCACCTGCTCTGTGGTTCAAAGGTTCTTTGACTCTGCTCCTTTGGAAGCCTTTCAGACCTGACCCTATCCCTTGGCTGCAGAAGCAAAGAGGCATAGAGGCCTTTCACCCTGAAGGCATGGGCTTGTTTCACATGGAGAATGTGTCCGTCGCCCCTCCTGGGCTAGGGGCGTGTAGGTTGACACCATTTGTTCTGCCAATGGAAATTACAAGTAGGTGTACTCGGTTTGGGTTGCCTGCCGAAACAGTTTGCAGCCGCCAGCCCTCTGAGTACTAGTCCTCAAGTTTGATTCCTAGCTAGGTAAACCCGGACTTCGGAGGCTAGATGGGAGCAAACGTGTTAAGCTTGTGGAGAAAGCCTTTGACCAATGGCAATATGCTTGTGCTTGTGGCAGGGATTAGGCAGGAACTCTCCCACTCAGGGTTTTTACCTTACGATAAGCTGTGCCTTTGGGCTGAAGCAGGCGACGTGTCTGTATCACATCCTGGGAAGTAGGGCCGGAGGGGAGTCTGCCACCTGATTGGCCTCCTTTATAGGCTGCTGAGAAAATGGGGCAAGGCTTACGGAACCCTCTGACAACGAAATGTTTCTATTCAGAAGAGGAGATTTTGCTACCACGCGTCAGCAGCTCCTCTCCCTCACAGTGCTGTTCCTGTGTAGACTAGGGAAAACCACCACGGTTTCCAGGTTTTGAACGGCTCTTTTCCCAGTTGGTATCATCCGTGAAAGAGCTAGAAGGGCTGATCTCAACCAATCGGCCTGCACACCGTGAGTCCTTGGGGTAGGGCAGTCCTGAGTCAGTGTGTCTCCTAAAGAACGAAAGCCAAGTTTCCTGCCAGAGGAAAGCACAGCGAGGCCTGGTGCTTTCTCTAGGAAATTCAAGTGGGCTTGAAAGGTGAGGCCTAGGCTCTATTGAGGAAAAGCTCGTGCTTACGGCTATCTTTCTCCCTCTCTCTGTCCCGTTACCTGGGCTCAGCCGTGTGCGAATGCTGAGTGGCAGAGTCTGCCTCTCTGCCAGGCTCAGAGGGCTTCTTCCCTTTAGGGCAATTCTGTTTGTGTCTTACTTCGTGGAGGAGGAATGAGGGTGGTCAGAGATTTTCTGACATGAAATAACTAATGACAGAGCATCTGGAGGAGCTGGTTTCTCGGTGGAAGGAGCCAAAAAGCCAGCACTCCTAAGGTCTCTTTGCGAGCTGCCAGACACTCTGCCGTCATAGGCCTAAGAATTGGCCATTGTGACGGCATGGCAACACTTGGAATCCTAGGACACTGTGGAAGGGCAACTCGCAAACTGGAACGAAGAAGCTTCCAAGCCCAGTGTTCTTTCATGTACCCAAGAGAACGCAAGTGTCTAAGGCTGGTAGCATTGTTGCTGGAGAGCACTGGCATCCTTGTGGGCCTGTCGGCTACTTGCCTGTTTCCGACCCTCTCAGGAAACTCTTCCAAAACGCCGTTGGGACCTGCTTAGAGAGAACAGCTGCGACGTGGATGCACACAACATTAACCTAGATACTATCCCAGGGTCCCAAGCATCCATTTTTCTCTGGAGGGTAAGTACCCCACGCAGGGATTCAAGCAGGGAGTTTGCCTTGTACAACTTACACAGGAAACTGGGAGGAGACGTTGGGTCACTCTGCTTGTGCTCACACTACGTGGCCCGGAGAAGTTATGATGCAGCAGATGGCAACCCCCTTTCTCCACACATGTGCACCCCAAAGAAGCGCTGGGCAGTTGGTGTTCTCAGGCCAAGAGAAGTCCTTGTTCTCGGCTGCACCTGCTCTGTGGTTCAAAGGTTCTTTATCTCTGCTCTTTTGGAAGCCTTTCAGACCTGACCCTATCCTGGGCTGCAGAAGCAAAGAGGCATAGAGGCCTTTCACCCTGAAGGCATGGGCTTGTTTCACAAGGAGAATGTGTCCCTCGCCCCTCCAGGGCTGGAGGCCTGTAAGTTGACACCATTTGTTCTGCCCATGGAAATTACAAGTAGGTGTACTCGGTTTGGGCTGCCTGCTGAAACAGTTTGCAGTCGCCTGCCCTCTGAGTACTAGAACTCAAGTTTGATTCCTTGTTGGTAAACCCGGACTTCGCAGGCTAGATGGGAGCAAACGTGTTAAGCTTGTGGAGAAAGCCTTTGACCAATGGCAATATGCTTGTGCATGTGGCAGGGATTAGTTAGGAACGCTCCCACTCAGGGTTTTTACCTTACAATCAGCTGTGCCTTTGGGCTGAAGCAGGCGACGTGTCTGTATCACATCCTGGGAAGTAAGGCCTGAGGGGAGTCTGCCACCTGATTGGCCTCCAGTATAGGCAGCTGAGAAAATGGGGCAAGGCTTAGGGAACCCCCTTACAACGAAATGTTTCTATTCAGAAGAGGAGATTTTGCTACCACGCGTCAGCAGCTCCTCTCCCTCACAGTGCTGTTCCTGTGTAGACTAGGGAAAACCACCACGGTTTCCAGGTTTTGAACGGCTCTTTTCCCAGTTGGTATCATCCGTGAAAGAGCTAGAAGGGCTGATCTCAACCAATCGGCCTGCACACCGTGCGTCCTTGGGGTAGGGCAGTCCTGAGTCAGTGTGTCTCCTGAAGAAAGAGAGCCAAGTTTCCTGCCAGAGGAAAGCACAGCGAGGGCCTGGTGCTTTCTCTAGGAAATTCAAGTGGGCTTCAAAGGTGAGGCCTAGACTATATTGAGGAAAAACTCGTGGTTACGGCTATCTTTCTCCCTCTCTCTGTCCCGTACCCTGGGCTCAGACGTGTGGGAATGCTGAGTGGCTGAGTCTGCCTCTCTGCCAGGCTCAGAAGGCTTCTTCCCTTTAGGGCAATTCTGTTTGTGTCTTACTTCGTGGAGGAGGAATGAGGGTGGCCAGAGATTTTCTGACATGAAATAACTAATGACAGAGCATCTGGAGGAGCTGGAAGGAGCCAAAAAGCCAGCAGTCCTAAGGTGTCTGTGAGAGCTGCCAGACACTCTGCCGTCCTATGCCTAAGAACTGGCCATTGTGACGACATGGCAACACTTGGAATCCTAGGACACAGTGGAAGTGCGACTCTCAAACGGAATGGAAGAAGCTTCCAAGCCCAGTGTTCTTTCCTGTACCATAGAGAACGCAAAGGTCTGAGGCTTGTAGCCTTTTTCCTGGAGAGCACTGTCACCTCGTGGGGCTGTCGGCTACTTTCCTGTTTCCGACCCTCTCAGGAAACTCTTCCAAAAAGCCATTGGGACCCGCTTAGAGAGAGAAGCTGCGAAGTGGATGCACAGAACATTAACGTAGATACCAGCCCAGGGTCCCAAGCTTCCATCATTCTCTTGAGGGTACGTACCCCACGCAGGGATTCAAGCAGGGAGTTTGCCTTGTACAACTTACACAGGAAATTGTGATGAGAAGTAGGCCACTCTGCTTGTGCTCACCCTACGTGTCCCAGAGAAGTTATGACGTAGCAGATATCAACCCCCTTTCTCTACACATGTGGACCCCAAAGAAGCGGTGCGCAGTGGGTGTTCTCAGGCCAAGTTCAGTCCTTGTTCTGGGCTGCACCTGCTCTGTGGTTCAAAGGTTCTTTGACTCTGCTCCTTTGGAAGCCTTTCAGACCTGACCCTATCCCTTGGCTGCAGAAGCAAAGAGGCATAGAGGCCTTTCACCCTGAAGGCATGGGCTTGTTTCACATGGAGAATGTGTCCGTCGCCCCTCCTGCGCTAGGGGCGTGTAGGTTGACACCATTTGTTCTGCCAATGGAAATTACAAGTAGGTGTACTCGGTTTGGGTTGCCTGCCGAAACAGTTTGCAGCCGCCAGCCCTCTGAGTACTAGTCCTCAAGTTTGATTCCTAGCTAGGTAAACCCGGACTTCGGAGGCTAGATGGGAGCAAACGTGTTAAGCTTGTGGAGAAAGCCTTTGACCAATGGCAATATGCTTGTGCTTGTGGCAGGGATTAGGCAGGAACTCTCTCACTCAGGGTTTTTCCCTTACGATAAGCTGTGCCTTTGGGCTGAAGCAGGCGACGTGTCTGTATCACATCCTGGGAAGTAGGGCCTGAGGGGAATCTGCCACCTGATTGGCCTCCTTTATAGGCTGCTGAGAAAATGGGGCAAGGCTTAGGGAACCCCCTTACAACGAAATGTTTCTATTCAGAAGAGGAGATTTTGCTACCACGCGTCAGCAGCTCCTCTCCCTCACAGTGCTGTTCCTGTGTAGACTAGGGAAAACCACCACGGTTTCCAGGTTTTGAACGGCTCTTTTCCCAGTTGGTATCATCCGTGAAAGAGCTAGAAGGGCTGATCTCAACCAATCGGCCTGCACACCGTGCGTCCTTGGGGTAGGGCAGTCCTGAGTCAGTGTGTCTCCTGAAGAAAGAGAGCCAAGTTTCCTGCCAGAGGAAAGCACAGCGAGGGCCTGGTGCTTTCTCTAGGAAATTCAAGTGGGCTTCAAAGGTGAGGCCTAGACTATATTGAGGAAAAACTCGTGGTTACGGCTATCTTTCTCCCTCTCTCTGTCCCGTACCCTGGGCTCAGACGTGTGGGAATGCTGAGTGGCTGAGTCTGCCTCTCTGCCAGGCTCAGAAGGCTTCTTCCCTTTAGGGCAATTCTGTTTGTGTCTTACTTCGTGGAGGAGGAATGAGGGTGGCCAGAGATTTTCTGACATGAAATAACTAATGACAGAGCATCTGGAGGAGCTGGAAGGAGCCAAAAAGCCAGCAGTCCTAAGGTGTCTGTGAGAGCTGCCAGACACTCTGCCGTCCTATGCCTAAGAACTGGCCATTGTGACGACATGGCAACACTTGGAATCCTAGGACACAGTGGAAGTGCGACTCTCAAACGGAATGGAAGAAGCTTCCAAGCCCAGTGTTCTTTCCTGTACCATAGAGAACGCAAAGGTCTGAGGCTTGTAGCCTTTTTCCTGGAGAGCACTGTCACCTCGTGGGGCTGTCGGCTACTTTCCTGTTTCCGACCCTCTCAGGAAACTCTTCCAAAAAGCCATTGGGACCCGCTTAGAGAGAGAAGCTGCGAAGTGGATGCACAGAACATTAACGTAGATACCAGCCCAGGGTCCCAAGCTTCCATCATTCTCTTGAGGGTACGTACCCCACGCAGGGATTCAAGCAGGGAGTTTGCCTTGTACAACTTACACAGGAAATTGTGATGAGAAGTAGGCCACTCTGCTTGTGCTCACCCTACGTGTCCCAGAGAAGTTATGACGTAGCAGATATCAACCCCCTTTCTCTACACATGTGGACCCCAAAGAAGCGGTGCGCAGTGGGTGTTCTCAGGCCAAGTTCAGTCCTTGTTCTGGGCTGCACCTGCTCTGTGGTTCAAAGGTTCTTTGACTCTGCTCCTTTGGAAGCCTTTCAGACCTGACCCTATCCCTTGGCTGCAGAAGCAAAGAGGCATAGAGGCCTTTCACCCTGAAGGCATGGGCTTGTTTCACATGGAGAATGTGTCCGTCGCCCCTCCTGCGCTAGGAACGTGTAGGTTGACACCATTTGTTCTGCCAATGGAAATTACAAGTAGGTGTACTCGGTTTGGGTTGCCTGCCGAAACAGTTTGCAGCCGCCAGCCCTCTGAGTACTAGTCCTCAAGTTTGATTCCTAGCTAGGTAAACCCGGACTTCGGAGGCTAGATGGGAGCAAACGTGTTAAGCTTGTGGAGAAAGCCTTTGACCAATGGCAATATGCTTGTGCTTGTGGCAGGGATTAGGCAGGAACTCTCTCACTCAGGGTTTTTCCCTTACGATAAGCTGTGCCTTTGGGCTGAAGCAGGCGACGTGTCTGTATCACATCCTGGGAAGTAGGGCCTGAGGGGAATCTGCCACCTGATTGGCCTCCTTTATAGGCTGCTGAGAAAATGGGGCAAGGCTTAGGGAACCCCCTTACAACGAAATGTTTCTATTCAGAAGAGGAGATTTTGCTACCACGCGTCAGCAGCTCCTCTCCCTCACAGTGCTGTTCCTGTGTAGACTAGGGAAAACCACCACGGTTTCCAGGTTTTGAACGGCTCTTTTCCCAGTTGGTATCATCCGTGAAAGAGCTAGAAAGGCTGATCTCAACCAATTGGCCTGCACACCGTGCGTCCTTGGGGTAGGGCAGTCCTGAGTCAGTGTGTCTCCTGAAGAAAGAGAGCCAAGTTTCCTGCCAGAGGAAAGCACAGCGAGGGCCTGGTGCTTTCTCTAGGAAATTCAAGTGGGCTTCAAAGGTGAGGCCTAGACTATATTGAGGAAAAACTCGTGGTTACGGCTATCTTTCTCCCTCTCTCTGTCCCGTACCCTGGGCTCAGGCGTGTGGGAATGCTGAGTGGCTGAGTCTGCCTCTCTGCCAGGCTCAGAAGGCTTCTTCCCTTTAGGGCAATTCTGTTTGTGTCTTACTTCGTGGAGGAGGAATGAGGGTGGCCAGAGATTTTCTGACATGAAATAACTAATGACAGAGCATCTGGAGGAGCTGGTTTCTCGGTGGAAGGAGCCCAAAAGCCAGCATTCCTAAGGTCTCTGCGAGCTGCCAGACACTCTGCCGTCGTAGGCCTAAGAATTGGCCATTGTGACGGCATGGCAACACTTGGAATCCTAGGACACTGTGGAAGGGCAACTCGCAAACTGGAACGAAGAAGCTTCCAAGCCCAGTGTTCTTTCATGTACCCAAGAGAACGCAAGTGTCTAAGGCTGGTAGCATTGTTGCTGGAGAGCACTGGCATCCTTGTGGGCCTGTCGGCTACTTTCCTGTTTCCGACCCTCTCAGGAAACTCTTCCAAAACGCCGTTGGGACCTGCTTAGAGAGAACAGCTGCGACGTGGATGCACACAACATTAACCTAGATACTATCCCAGGGTCCCAAGCATCCATTTTTCTCTGGAGGGTAAGTACCCCACGCAGGGATTCAAGCAGGGAGTTTGCCTTGTACAACTTACACAGGAAACTGGGAGGAGACGTTGGGTCACTCTGCTTGTGCTCACACTACGTGGCCCGGAGAAGTTATGATGCAGCAGATGGCAACCCCCTTTCTCCACACATGTGCACCCCAAAGAAGCGCTGGGCAGTTGGTGTTCTCAGGCCAAGAGAAGTCCTTGTTCTCGGCTGCACCTGCTCTGTGGTTCAAAGGTTCTTTATCTCTGCTCTTTTGGAAGCCTTTCAGACCTGACCCTATCCTGGGCTGCAGAAGCAAAGAGGCATAGAGGCCTTTCACCCTGAAGGCATGGGCTTGTTTCACAAGGAGAATGTGTCCCTCGCCCCTCCAGGGCTGGAGGCCTGTAAGTTGACACCATTTGTTCTGCCCATGGAAATTACAAGTAGGTGTACTCGGTTTGGGCTGCCTGCTGAAACAGTTTGCAGTCGCCTGCCCTCTGAGTACTAGAACTCAAGTTTGATTCCTTGTTGGTAAACCCGGACTTCGCAGGCTAGATGGGAGCAAACGTGTTAAGCTTGTGGAGAAAGCCTTTGACCAATGGCAATATGCTTGTGCTTGTGGCAGGGATTAGTTAGGAACGCTCCCACTCAGGGTTTTTACCTTACAATCAGCTGTGCCTTTGGGCTAAAGCAGGCGACGTGTCTGTATCACATCCTGGGAAGTAAGGCCTGAGGGGAGTCTGCCACCTGATTGGCCTCCAGTATAGGCAGCTGAGAAAATGGGGCAAGGCTTAGGGAACCCCCTTACAACGAAATGTTTCTATTCAGAAGAGGAGATTTTGCTACCACGCGTCAGCAGCTCCTCTCCCTCAGAGTGCTGTTCCTGTGTAGACTAGGGAAAACCACCACGGTTTCCAGGTTTTGAACGGCTCTTTTCCCAGTTGGTATCATCCGTGAAAGAGCTAGAAGGGCTGATCTCAACCAATCGGCCTGCACACCGTGCGTCCTTGGGGTAGGGCAGTCCTGAGTCAGTGTGTCTCCTGAAGAAAGAGAGCCAAGTTTCCTGCCAGAGGAAAGCACAGCGAGGGCCTGGTGCTTTCTCTAGGAAATTCAAGTGGGCTTCAAAGGTGAGGCCTAGACTATATTGAGGAAAAACTCGTGGTTACGGCTATCTTTCTCCCTCTCTCTGTCCCGTACCCTGGGCTCAGGCGTGTGGGAATGCTGAGTGGCTGAGTCTGCCTCTCTGCCAGGCTCAGAAGGCTTCTTCCCTTTAGGGCAATTCTGTTTGTGTCTTACTTCGTGGAGGAGGAATGAGGGTGGCCAGAGATTTTCTGACATGAAATAACTAATGACAGAGCATCTGGAGGAGCTGGAAGGAGCCAAAAAGCCAGCAGTCCTAAGGTGTCTGTGAGAGCTGCCAGACACTCTGCCGTCCTATGCCTAAGCACTGGCCATTGTGACGACATGGCAACACTTGGAATCCTAGGACACAGTGGAAGTGCGACTCTCAAACGGAATGGAAGAAGCTTCCAAGCCCAGTGTTCTTTCCTGTATCATAGAGAACGCAAAGGTCTGAGGCTTGTAGCCTTTTTCCTGGAGAGCACTGTCACCTCGTGGGGCTGTCGGCTACTTTCCTGTTTCCGACCCTCTCAGGAAACTCTTCCAAAAAGCCATTGGGACCCGCTTAGAGAGAGAAGCTGCGAAGTGGATGCACAGAACATTAACGTAGATACCAGCCCAGGGTCCCAAGCTTCCATCATTCTCTTGAGGGTACGTACCCCACGCAGGGATTCAAGCAGGGAGTTTGCCTTGTACAACTTACACAGGAAATTGTGATGAGAAGTAGGCCACTCTGCTTGTGCTCACCCTACGTGTCCCAGAGAAGTTATGACGTAGCAGATATCAACCCCATTTCTCTACACATGTGGACCCCAAAGAAGCGGTGCGCAGTGGGTGTTCTCAGGCCAAGTTCAGTCCTTGTTCTGGGCTGCACCTGCTCTGTGGTTCAAAGGTTCTTTGACTCTGCTCCTTTGGAAGCCTTTCAGACCTGACCCTATCCCTTGGCTGCAGAAGCAAAGAGGCATAGAGGCCTTTCACCCTGAAGGCATGGGCTTGTTTCACATGGAGAATGTGTCCGTCGCCCCTCCTGGGCTAGGGGCGTGTAGGTTGACACCATTTGTTCTGCCAATGGAAATTACAAGTAGGTGTACTCGGTTTGGGTTGCCTGCCGAAACAGTTTGCAGCCGCCAGCCCTCTGAGTACTAGTCCTCAAGTTTGATTCCTAGCTAGGTAAACCCGGACTTCGGAGGCTAGATGGGAGCAAACGTGTTAAGCTTGTGGAGAAAGCCTTTGACCAATGGCAATATGCTTGTGCTTGTGGCAGGGATTAGGCAGGAACTCTCCCACTCAGGGTTTTTACCTTACGATAAGCTGTGCCTTTGGGCTGAAGCAGGCGACGTGTCTGTATCACATCCTGGGAAGTAGGGCCGGAGGGGAGTCTGCCACCTGATTGGCCTCCTTTATAGGCTGCTGAGAAAATGGGGCAAGGCTTACGGAACCCGCTGACAACGAAATGTTTCTATTCAGAAGAGGAGATTTTGCTACCACGCGTCAGCAGCTCCTCTCCCTCACAGTGCTGTTCCTGTGTAGACTAGGGAAAACCACCACGGTTTCCAGGTTTTGAACGGCTCTTTTCCCAGTTGGTATCATCCGTGAAAGAGCTAGAAGGGCTGATCTCAACCAATCGGCCTGCACACCGTGAGTCCTTGGGGTAGGGCAGTCCTGAGTCAGTGTGTCTCCTAAAGAACGAAAGCCAAGTTTCCTGCCAGAGGAAAGCACAGCGAGGCCTGGTGCTTTCTCTAGGAAATTCAAGTGGGCTTGAAAGGTGAGGCCTAGGCTCTATTGAGGAAAAGCTCGTGCTTACGGCTATCTTTCTCCCTCTCTCTGTCCCGTTACCTGGGCTCAGCCGTGTGCGAATGCTGAGTGGCAGAGTCTGCCTCTCTGCCAGGCTCAGAGGGCTTCTTCCCTTTAGGGCAATTCTGTTTGTGTCTTACTTCGTGGAGGAGGAATGAGGGTGGCCAGAGATTTTCTGACATGAAATAACTAATGACAGAGCATCTGGAGGAGCTGGTTTCTCGGTGGAAGGAGCCAAAAAGCCAGCACTCCTAAGGTCTCTTTGCGAGCTGCCAGACACTCTGCCGTCATAGGCCTAAGAATTGGCCATTGTGACGGCATGGCAACACTTGGAATCCTAGGACACTGTGGAAGGGCAACTCGCAAACTGGAACGAAGAAGCTTCCAAGCCCAGTGTTCTTTCATGTACCCAAGAGAACGCAAGTGTCTAAGGCTGGTAGCATTGTTGCTGGAGAGCACTGGCATCCTTGTGGGCCTGTCGGCTACTTTCCTGTTTCCGACCCTCTCAGGAAACTCTTCCAAAACGCCGTTGGGACCTGCTTAGAGAGAACAGCTGCGACGTGGATGCACACAACATTAACCTAGATACTATCCCAGGGTCCCAAGCATCCATTTTTCTCTGGAGGGTAAGTACCCCACGCAGGGATTCAAGCAGGGAGTTTGCCTTGTACAACTTACACAGGAAACTGGGAGGAGACGTTGGGTCACTCTGCTTGTGCTCACACTACGTGGCCCGG
Organism: Eschrichtius robustus; assembly: GCF_028021215.1. Taxonomy (NCBI): domain Eukaryota; kingdom Metazoa; phylum Chordata; class Mammalia; order Artiodactyla; family Eschrichtiidae; genus Eschrichtius; species Eschrichtius robustus. The sequence continues at coordinate 62,380,536 of NC_090837.1, forward strand.
AGAAGTTATGATGCAGCAGATGGCAACCCCCTTTCTCCACACATGTGCACCCCAAAGAAGCGCTGGGCAGTTGGTGTTCTCAGGCCAAGAGAAGTCCTTGTTCTCGGCTGCACCTGCTCTGTGGTTCAAAGGTTCTTTATCTCTGCTCTTTTGGAAGCCTTTCAGACCTGACCCTATCCTGGGCTGCAGAAGCAAAGAGGCATAGAGGCCTTTCACCCTGAAGGCATGGGCTTGTTTCACAAGGAGAATGTGTCCCTCGCCCCTCCAGGGCTGGAGGCCTGTAAGTTGACACCATTTGTTCTGCCCATGGAAATTACAAGTAGGTGTACTCGGTTTGGGCTGCCTGCTGAAACAGTTTGCAGTCGCCTGCCCTCTGAGTACTAGAACTCAAGTTTGATTCCTTGTTGGTAAACCCGGACTTCGCAGGCTAGATGGGAGCAAACGTGTTAAGCTTGTGGAGAAAGCCTTTGACCAATGGCAATATGCTTGTGCTTGTGGCAGGGATTAGTTAGGAACGCTCCCACTCAGGGTTTTTACCTTACGATAAGCTGTGCCTTTGGGCTGAAGCAGGCGACGTGTCTGTATCACATCCTGGGAAGTAGGGCCTGAGGGGAGTCTGCCACCTGATTGGCCTCCTTTATAGGCTGCTGAGAAAATGGGGCAAGGCTTACGGAACCCGCTGACAACGAAATGTTTCTATTCAGAAGAGGAGATTTTGCTACCACGCGTCAGCAGCTCCTCTCCCTCACAGTGCTGTTCCTGTGTAGACTAGGGAAAACCACCACGGTTTCCAGGTTTTGAACGGCTCTTTTCCCAGTTGGTATCATCCGTGAAAGAGCTAGAAGGGCTGATCTCAACCAATCGGCCTGCACACCGTGAGTCCTTGGGGTAGGGCAGTCCTGAGTCAGTGTGTCTCCTAAAGAACGAAAGCCAAGTTTCCTGCCAGAGGAAAGCACAGCGAGGCCTGGTGCTTTCTCTAGGAAATTCAAGTGGGCTTGAAAGGTGAGGCCTAGGCTCTATTGAGGAAAAGCTCGTGCTTACGGCTATCTTTCTCCCTCTCTCTGTCCCGTACCCTGGGCTCAGGCGTGTGGGAATGCTGAGTGGCTGAGTCTGCCTCTCTGCCAGGCTCAGAAGGCTTCTTCCCTTTAGGGCAATTCTGTTTGTGTCTTACTTCGTGGAGGAGGAATGAGGGTGGCCAGAGATTTTCTGACATGAAATAACTAATGACAGAGCATCTGGAGGAGCTGGAAGGAGCCAAAAAGCCAGCAGTCCTAAGGTGTCTGTGAGAGCTGCCAGGCACTCTGCCGTCCTATGCCTAAGCACTGGCCATTGTGACGACATGGCAACACTTGGAATCCTAGGACACAGTGGAAGTGCGACTCTCAAACGGAATGGAAGAAGCTTCCAAGCCCAGTGTTCTTTCCTGTACCATAGAGAACGCAAAGGTCTGAGGCTTGTAGCCTTTTTCCTGGAGAGCACTGTCACCTCGTGGGGCTGTCGGCTACTTTCCTGTTTCCGACCCTCTCAGGAAACTCTTCCAAAAAGCCATTGGGACCCGCTTAGAGAGAGAAGCTGCGAAGTGGATGCACAGAACATTAACGTAGATACCAGCCCAGGGTCCCAAGCTTCCATCATTCTCTTGAGGGTACGTACCCCACGCAGGGATTCAAGCAGGGAGTTTGCCTTGTACAACTTACACAGGAAATTGTGATGAGAAGTAGGCCACTCTGCTTGTGCTCACCCTACGTGTCCCAGAGAAGTTATGACGTAGCAGATATCAACCCCCTTTCTCTACACATGTGGACCCCAAAGAAGCGGTGCGCAGTGGGTGTTCTCAGGCCAAGTTCAGTCCTTGTTCTGGGCTGCACCTGCTCTGTGGTTCAAAGGTTCTTTGACTCTGCTCCTTTGGAAGCCTTTCAGACCTGACCCTATCCCTTGGCTGCAGAAGCAAAGAGGCATAGAGGCCTTTCACCCTGAAGGCATGGGCTTGTTTCACATGGAGAATGTGTCCGTCGCCCCTCCTGGGCTAGGGGCGTGTAGGTTGACACCATTTGTTCTGCCAATGGAAATTACAAGTAGGTGTACTCGGTTTGGGCTGCCTGCCGAAACAGTTTGCAGCCGCCAGCCCTCTGAGTACTAGTCCTCAAGTTTGATTCCTAGCTAGGTAAACCCGGACTTCGGAGGCTAGATGGGAGCAAACGTGTTAAGCTTGTGGAGAAAGCCTTTGACCAATGGCAATATGCTTGTGCTTGTGGCAGGGATTAGGCAGGAACTCTCCCACTCGGTTTTTACCTTACGATAAGCTGTGCCTTTGGGCTGAAGCAGGCGACGTGTCTGTATCACATCCTGGGAAGTAGGGCCTGAGGGGAGTCTGCCACCTGATTGGCCTCCTTTATAGGCTGCTGAGAAAATGGGGCACGGCTTACGGAACCCGCTGACAACGAAATGTTTCTATTCAGAAGAGGAGATTTTGCTACCACGCGTCAGCAGCTCCTCTCCCTCACAGTGCTGTTCCTGTGTAGACTAGGGAAAACCACCACGGTTTCCAGGTTTTGAACGGCTCTTTTCCCAGTTGGTATCATCCGTGAAAGAGCTAGAAGGGCTGATCTCAACCAATCGGCCTGCACACCGTGAGTCCTTGGGGTAGGGCAGTCCTGAGTCAGTGTGTCTCCTGAAGAAAGAGAGCCAAGTTTCCTGCCAGAGGAAAGCACAGCGAGGCCTGGTGCTTTCTCTAGGAAATTCAAGTGGGCTTGAAAGGTGAGGCCTAGGCTCTCTTGAGGAAAAGCTCGTGCTTACGGCTATCTTTCTCCCTCTCTCTGTCCCGTTACCTGGGCTCAGCCGTGTGCGAATGCTGAGTGGCAGAGTCTGCCTCTCTGCCAGGCTCAGAAGGCTTCTTCCCTTTAGGGCAATTCTGTTTGTGTCTTACTTCGTGGAGGAGGAATGAGGGTGGCCAGAGATTTTCTGACATGAAATAACTAATGACAGAGCATCTGGAGGAGCTGGTTTCTCGGTGGAAGGAGCCCAAAAGCCAGCATTCCTAAGGTCTCTTTGCGAGCTGCCAGACACTCTGCCGTCATAGGCCTAAGAATTGGCCATTGTGACGGCATGGCAACACTTGGAATCCTAGGACACTGTGGAAGGGCAACTCGCAAACTGGAACGAAGAAGCTTCCAAGCCCAGTGTTCTTTCATGTACCCAAGAGAACGCAAGTGTCTAAGGCTGGTAGCATTGTTGCTGGAGAGCACTGGCATCCTTGTGGGCCTGTCGGCTACTTTCCTGTTTCCGACCCTCTCAGGAAACTCTTCCAAAACGCCGTTGGGACCTGCTTAGAGAGAACAGCTGCGACGTGGATGCACACAACATTAACCTAGATACTATCCCAGGGTCCCAAGCATCCATTTTTCTCTGGAGGGTAAGTACCCCACGCAGGGATTCAAGCAGGGAGTTTGCCTTGTACAACTTACACAGGAAACTGGGAGGAGACGTTGGGTCACTCTGCTTGTGCTCACACTACGTGGCCCGGAGAAGTTATGATGCAGCAGATGGCAACCCCCTTTCTCCACACATGTGCACCCCAAAGAAGCGCTGGGCAGTTGGTGTTCTCAGGCCAAGAGAAGTCCTTGTTCTCGGCTGCACCTGCTCTGTGGTTCAAAGGTTCTTTATCTCTGCTCTTTTGGAAGCCTTTCAGACCTGACCCTATCCTGGGCTGCAGAAGCAAAGAGGCATAGAGGCCTTTCACCCTGAAGGCATGGGCTTGTTTCACAAGGAGAATGTGTCCCTCGCCCCTCCAGGGCTGGAGGCCTGTAAGTTGACACCATTTGTTCTGCCCATGGAAATTACAAGTAGGTGTACTCGGTTTGGGCTGCCTGCTGAAACAGTTTGCAGTCGCCTGCCCTCTGAGTACTAGAACTCAAGTTTGATTCCTTGTTGGTAAACCCGGACTTCGCAGGCTAGATGGGAGCAAACGTGTTAAGCTTGTGGAGAAAGCCTTTGACCAATGGCAATATGCTTGTGCTTGTGGCAGGGATTAGTTAGGAACGCTCCCACTCAGGGTTTTTACCTTACAATCAGCTGTGCCTTTGGGCTGAAGCAGGCGACGTGTCTGTATCACATCCTGGGAAGTAAGGCCTGAGGGGAGTCTGCCACCTGATTGGCCTCCAGTATAGGCAGCTGAGAAAATGGGGCAAGGCTTAGGGAACCCCCTTACAACGAAATGTTTCTATTCAGAAGAGGAGATTTTGCTACCACGCGTCAGCAGCTCCTCTCCCTCAGAGTGCTGTTCCTGTGTAGACTAGGGAAAACCACCACGGTTTCCAGGTTTTGAACGGCTCTTTTCCCAGTTGGTATCATGCGTGAAAGAGCTAGAAGGGCTGATCTCAACCAATCGGCCTGTACACCGTGCGTCCTTGGGGTAGGGCAGTCCTGAGTCAGTGTGTCTCCTGAAGAAAGAGAGCCAAGTTTCCTGCCAGAGGAAAGCACAGCGAGGGCCTGGTGCTTTCTCTAGGAAATTCAAGTGGGCTTGAAAGGTGAGGCCTAGGCTCTATTGAGGAAAAGCTCGTGCTTACGGCTATCTTTCTCCCTCTCTCTGTCCCGTACCCTGGGCTCAGGCGTGTGGGAATGCTGAGTGGCTGAGTCTGCCTCTCTGCCAGGCTCAGAAGGCTTCTTCCCTTTAGGGCAATTCTGTTTGTGTCTTACTTCGTGGAGGAGGAATGAGGGTGGCCAGAGATTTTCTGACATGAAATAACTAATGACAGAGCATCTGGAGGAGCTGGAAGGAGCCAAAAAGCCAGCAGTCCTAAGGTGTCTGTGAGAGCTGCCAGGCACTCTGCCGTCCTATGCCTAAGCACTGGCCATTGTGACGACATGGCAACACTAGGAATCCTAGGACACAGTGGAAGTGCGACTCTCAAACGGAATGGAAGAAGCTTCCAAGCCCAGTGTTCTTTCCTGTACCATAGAGAACGCAAAGGTCTGAGGCTTGTAGCCTTTTTCCTGGAGAGCACTGTCACCTCGTGGGGCTGTCGGCTACTTTCCTGTTTCCGACCCTCTCAGGAAACTCTTCCAAAAAGCCATTGGGACCCGCTTAGAGAGAGAAGCTGCGAAGTGGATGCACAGAACATTAACGTAGATACCAGCCCAGGGTCCCAAGCTTCCATCATTCTCTTGAGGGTACGTACCCCACGCAGGGATTCAAGCAGGGAGTTTGCCTTGTACAACTTACACAGGAAATTGTGATGAGAAGTAGGCCACTCTGCTTGTGCTCACCCTACGTGTCCCAGAGAAGTTATGACGTAGCAGATATCAACCCCCTTTCTCTACACATGTGGACCCCAAAGAAGCGGTGCGCAGTGGGTGTTCTCAGGCCAAGTTCAGTCCTTGTTCTGGGCTGCACCTGCTCTGTGGTTCAAAGGTTCTTTGACTCTGCTCCTTTGGAAGCCTTTCAGACCTGACCCTATCCCTTGGCTGCAGAAGCAAAGAGGCATAGAGGCCTTTCACCCTGAAGGCATGGTCTTGTTTCACATGGAGAATGTGTCCGTCGCCCCTCCTGGGCTAGGGGCGTGTAGGTTGACACCATTTGTTCTGCCAATGGAAATTACAAGTAGGTGTACTCGGTTTGGGCTGCCTGCCGAAACAGTTTGCAGCCGCCAGCCCTCTGAGTACTAGTCCTCAAGTTTGATTCCTAGCTAGGTAAACCCGGACTTCGGAGGCTAGATGGGAGCAAACGTGTTAAGCTTGTGGAGAAAGCCTTTGACCAATGGCAATATGCTTGTGCTTGTGGCAGGGATTAGGCAGGAACTCTCCCACTCGGTTTTTACCTTACGATAAGCTGTGCCTTTGGGCTGAAGCAGGCGACGTGTCTGTATCACATCCTGGGAAGTAGGGCCTGAGGGGAGTCTGCCACCTGATTGGCCTCCTTTATAGGCTGCTGAGAAAATGGGGCACGGCTTACGGAACCCGCTTACAACGAAATGTTTCTATTCAGAAGAGGAGATTTTGCTACCACGCGTCAGCAGCTCCTCTCCCTCACAGTGCTGTTCCTGTGTAGACTAGGGAAAACCACCACGGTTTCCAGGTTTTGAACGGCTCTTTTCCCAGTTGGTATCATCCGTGAAAGAGCTAGAAGGGCTGATCTCAACCAATCGGCCTGCACACCGTGAGTCCTTGGGGTAGGGCAGTCCTGAGTCAGTGTGTCTCCTGAAGAAAGAGAGCCAAGTTTCCTGCCAGAGGAAAGCACAGCGAGGCCTGGTGCTTTCTCTAGGAAATTCAAGTGGGCTTGAAAGGTGAGGCCTAGGCTCTCTTGAGGAAAAGCTCGTGCTTACGGCTATCTTTCTCCCTCTCTCTGTCCCGTTACCTGGGTTCAGCCGTGTGTGAATGCTGAGTGGCAGAGTCTGCCTCTCTGCCAGGCTCAGAAGGCTTCTTCCCTTTAGGGCAATTCTGTTTGTGTCTTACTTCGTGGAGGAGGAATGAGGGTGGCCAGAGATTTTCTGACATGAAATAACTAATGACAGAGCATCTGGAGGAGCTGGTTTCTCGGTGGAAGGAGCCAAAAAGCCGGCATTCCTAAGGTCTCTTTGCGAGCTGCCAGACACTCTGCCGTCATAGGCCTAAGAATTGGCCATTGTGACGGCATGGCAACACTTGGAATCCTAGGACACTGTGGAAGGGCAACTCGCAAACTGGAACGAAGAAGCTTCCAAGCCCAGTGTTCTTTCATGTACCCAAGAGAACGCAAGTGTCTAAGGCTGGTAGCATTGTTGCTGGAGAGCACTGGCATCCTTGTGGGCCTGTCGGCTACTTTCCTGTTTCCGACCCTCTCAGGAAACTCTTCCAAAACGCCGTTGGGACCTGCTTAGAGAGAACAGCTGCGACGTGGATGCACACAACATTAACCTAGATACTATCCCAGGGTCCCAAGCATCCATTTTTCTCTGGAGGGTAAGTACCCCACGCAGGGATTCAAGCAGGGAGTTTGCCTTGTACAACTTACACAGGAAACTGGGAGGAGACGTTGGGTCACTCTGCTTGTGCTCACACTACGTGGCCCGGAGAAGTTATGATGCAGCAGATGGCAACCCCCTTTCTCCACACATGTGCACCCCAAAGAAGCGCTGGGCAGTTGGTGTTCTCAGGCCAAGAGAAGTCCTTGTTCTCGGCTGCACCTGCTCTGTGGTTCAAAGGTTCTTTATCTCTGCTCTTTTGGAAGCCTTTCAGACCTGACCCTATCCTGGGCTGCAGAAGCAAAGAGGCATAGAGGCCTTTCACCCTGAAGGCATGGGCTTGTTTCACAAGGAGAATGTGTCCCTCGCCCCTCCAGGGCTGGAGGCCTGTAAGTTGACACCATTTGTTCTGCCCATGGAAATTACAAGTAGGTGTACTCGGTTTGGGCTGCCTGCTGAAACAGTTTGCAGTCGCCTGCCCTCTGAGTACTAGAACTCAAGTTTGATTCCTTGTTGGTAAACCCGGACTTCGCAGGCTAGATGGGAGCAAACGTGTTAAGCTTGTGGAGAAAGCCTTTGACCAATGGCAATATGCTTGTGCTTGTGGCAGGGATTAGTTAGGAACGCTCCCACTCAGGGTTTTTACCTTACAATCAGCTGTGCCTTTGGGCTGAAGCAGGCGACGTGTCTGTATCACATCCTGGGAAGTAAGGCCTGAGGGGAGTCTGCCACCTGATTGGCCTCCAGTATAGGCAGCTGAGAAAATGGGGCAAGGCTTAGGGAACCCCCTTACAACGAAATGTTTCTATTCAGAAGAGGAGATTTTGCTACCACGCGTCAGCAGCTCCTCTCCCTCAGAGTGCTGTTCCTGTGTAGACTAGGGAAAACCACCACGGTTTCCAGGTTTTGAACGGCTCTTTTCCCAGTTGGTATCATCCGTGAAAGAGCTAGAAGGGCTGATCTCAACCAATCGGCCTGCACACCGTGCGTCCTTGGGGTAGGGCAGTCCTGAGTCAGTGTGTCTCCTGAAGAAAGAGAGCCAAGTTTCCTGCCAGAGGAAAGCACAGCGAGGGCCTGGTGCTTTCTCTAGGAAATTCAAGTGGGCTTCAAAGGTGAGGCCTAGACTATATTGAGGAAAAACTCGTGGTTACGGCTATTTTTCTCCCTCTCTCTGTCCCGTACCCTGGGCTCAGGCGTGTGGGAATGCTGAGTGGCTGAGTCTGCCTCTCTGCCAGGCTCAGAAGGCTTCTTCCCTTTAGGGCAATTCTGTTTGTGTCTTACTTCGTGGAGGAGGAATGAGGGTGGCCAGAGATTTTCTGACATGAAATAACTAATGACAGAGCATCTGGAGGAGCTGGAAGGAGCCAAAAAGCCAGCAGTCCTAAGGTGTCTGTGAGAGCTGCCAGACACTCTGCCGTCCTATGCCTAAGAACTGGCCATTGTGACGACATGGCAACACTTGGAATCCTAGGACACAGTGGAAGTGCGACTCTCAAACGGAATGGAAGAAGCTTCCAAGCCCAGTGTTCTTTCCTGTACCATAGAGAACGCAAAGGTCTGAGGCTTGTAGCCTTTTTCCTGGAGAGCACTGTCACCTCGTGGGGCTGTCGGCTACTTTCCTGTTTCCGACCCTCTCAGGAAACTCTTCCAAAAAGCCATTGGGACCCGCTTAGAGAGAGAAGCTGCGAAGTGGATGCACAGAACATTAACGTAGATACCAGCCCAGGGTCCCAAGCTTCCATCATTCTCTTGAGGGTACGTACCCCACGCAGGGATTCAAGCAGGGAGTTTGCCTTGTACAACTTACACAGGAAATTGTGATGAGAAGTAGGCCACTCTGCTTGTGCTCACCCTACGTGTCCCAGAGAAGTTATGACGTAGCAGATATCAACCCCCTTTCTCTACACATGTGGACCCCAAAGAAGCGGTGCGCAGTGGGTGTTCTCAGGCCAAGTTCAGTCCTTGTTCTGGGCTGCACCTGCTCTGTGGTTCAAAGGTTCTTTGACTCTGCTCCTTTGGAAGCCTTTCAGACCTGACCCTATCCCTTGGCTGCAGAAGCAAAGAGGCATAGAGGCCTTTCACCCTGAAGGCATGGGCTTGTTTCACATGGAGAATGTGTCCGTCGCCCCTCCTGGGCTAGGGGCGTGTAGGTTGACACCATTTGTTCTGCCAATGGAAATTACAAGTAGGTGTACTCGGTTTGGGTTGCCTGCCGAAACAGTTTGCAGCCGCCAGCCCTCTGAGTACTAGTCCTCAAGTTTGATTCCTAGCTAGGTAAACCCGGACTTCGGAGGCTAGATGGGAGCAAACGTGTTAAGCTTGTGGAGAAAGCCTTTGACCAATGGCAATATGCTTGTTCTTGTGGCAGGGATTAGGCAGGAACTCTCCCACTCAGGGTTTTTACCTTACGATAAGCTGTGCCTTTGGGCTGAAGCAGGCGACGTGTCTGTATCACATCCTGGGAAGTAGGGCCGGAGGGGAGTCTGCCACCTGATTGGCCTCCTTTATAGGCTGCTGAGAAAATGGGGCAAGGCTTACGGAACCCGCTGACAACGAAATGTTTCTATTCAGAAGAGGAGATTTTGCTACCACGCGTCAGCAGCTCCTCTCCCTCACAGTGCTGTTCCTGTGTAGACTAGGGAAAACCACCACGGTTTCCAGGTTTTGAACGGCTCTTTTCCCAGTTGGTATCATCCGTGAAAGAGCTAGAAGGGCTGATCTCAACCAATCGGCCTGCACACCGTGAGTCCTTGGGGTAGGGCAGTCCTGAGTCAGTGTGTCTCCTAAAGAACGAAAGCCAAGTTTCCTGCCAGAGGAAAGCACAGCGAGGCCTGGTGCTTTCTCTAGGAAATTCAAGTGGGCTTGAAAGGTGAGGCCTAGGCTCTCTTGAGGAAAAGCTCGTGCTTACGGCTATCTTTCTCCCTCTCTCTGTCCCGTTACCTGGGCTCAGCCGTGTGCGAATGCTGAGTGGCAGAGTCTGCCTCTCTGCCAGGCTCAGAGGGCTTCTTCCCTTTAGGGCAATTCTGTTTGTGTCTTACTTCGTGGAGGAGGAATGAGGGTGGCCAGAGATTTTCTGACATGAAATAACTAATGACAGAGCATCTGGAGGAGCTGGTTTCTCGGTGGAAGGAGCCCAAAAGCCAGCACTCCTAAGGTCTCTTTGCGAGCTGCCAGACACTCTGCCGTCATAGGCCTAAGAATTGGCCATTGTGACGGCATGGCAACACTTGGAATCCTAGGACACTGTGGAAGGGCAACTCGCAAACTGGAACGAAGAAGCTTCCAAGCCCAGTGTTCTTTCATGTACCCAAGAGAACGCAAGTGTCTAAGGCTGGTAGCATTGTTGCTGGAGAGCACTGGCATCCTTGTGGGCCTGTCGGCTACTTGCCTGTTTCCGACCCTCTCAGGAAACTCTTCCAAAACGCCGTTGGGACCTGCTTAGAGAGAACAGCTGCGACGTGGATGCACACAACATTAACCTAGATACTATCCCAGGGTCCCAAGCATCCATTTTTCTCTGGAGGGTAAGTACCCCACGCAGGGATTCAAGCAGGGAGTTTGCCTTGTACAACTTACACAGGAAACTGGGAGGAGACGTTGGGTCACTCTGCTTGTGCTCACACTACGTGGCCCGGAGAAGTTATGATGCAGCAGATGGCAACCCCCTTTCTCCACACATGTGCACCCCAAAGAAGCGCTGGGCAGTTGGTGTTCTCAGGCCAAGAGAAGTCCTTGTTCTCGGCTGCACCTGCTCTGTGGTTCAAAGGTTCTTTATCTCTGCTCTTTTGGAAGCCTTTCAGACCTGACCCTATCCTGGGCTGCAGAAGCAAAGAGGCATAGAGGCCTTTCACCCTGAAGGCATGGGCTTGTTTCACAAGGAGAATGTGTCCCTCGCCCCTCCAGGGCTGGAGGCCTGTAAGTTGACACCATTTGTTCTGCCCATGGAAATTACAAGTAGGTGTACTCGGTTTGGGCTGCCTGCTGAAACAGTTTGCAGTCGCCTGCCCTCTGAGTACTAGAACTCAAGTTTGATTCCTTGTTGGTAAACCCGGACTTCGCAGGCTAGATGGGAGCAAACGTGTTAAGCTTGTGGAGAAAGCCTTTGACCAATGGCAATATGCTTGTGCTTGTGGCAGGGATTAGTTAGGAACGCTCCCACTCAGGGTTTTTACCTTACAATCAGCTGTGCCTTTGGGCTGAAACAGGCGACGTGTCTGTATCACATCCTGGGAAGTAAGGCCTGAGGGGAGTCTGCCACCTGATTGGCCTCCAGTATAGGCAGCTGAGAAAATGGGGCAAGGCTTAGGGAACCCCCTTACAACGAAATGTTTCTATTCAGAAGAGGAGATTTTGCTACCACGCGTCAGCAGCTCCTCTCCCTCACAGTGCTGTTCCTGTGTAGACTAGGGAAAACCACCACGGTTTCCAGGTTTTGAACGGCTCTTTTCCCAGTTGGTATCATCCGTGAAAGAGCTAGAAGGGCTGATCTCAACCAATCGGCCTGCACACCGTGCGTCCTTGGGGTAGGGCAGTCCTGAGTCAGTGTGTCTCCTGAAGAAAGAGAGCCAAGTTTCCTGCCAGAGGAAAGCACAGCGAGGGCCTGGTGCTTTCTCTAGGAAATTCAAGTGGGCTTCAAAGGTGAGGCCTAGACTATATTGAGGAAAAACTCGTGGTTACGGCTATCTTTCTCCCTCTCTCTGTCCCGTACCCTGGGCTCAGGCGTGTGGGAATGCTGAGTGGCTGAGTCTGCCTCTCTGCCAGGCTCAGAAGGCTTCTTCCCTTTAGGGCAATTCTGTTTGTGTCTTACTTCGTGGAGGAGGAATGAGGGTGGCCAGAGATTTTCTGACATGAAATAACTAATGACAGAGCATCTGGAGGAGCTGGAAGGAGCCAAAAAGCCAGCAGTCCTAAGGTGTCTGTGAGAGCTGCCAGACACTCTGCCGTCCTATGCCTAAGCACTGGCCATTGTGACGACATGGCAACACTTGGAATCCTAGGACACAGTGGAAGTGCGACTCTCAAACGGAATGGAAGAAGCTTCCAAGCCCAGTGTTCTTTCCTGTACCATAGAGAACGCAAAGGTCTGAGGCTTGTAGCCTTTTTCCTGGAGAGCACTGTCACCTCGTGGGGCTGTCGGCTACTTTCCTGTTTCCGACCCTCTCAGGAAACTCTTCCAAAAAGCCATTGGGACCCGCTTAGAGAGAGAAGCTGCGAAGTGGATGCACAGAACATTAACGTAGATACCAGCCCAGGGTCCCAAGCTTCCATCATTCTCTTGAGGGTACGTACCCCACGCAGGGATTCAAGCAGGGAGTTTGCCTTGTACAACTTACACAGGAAATTGTGATGAGAAGTAGGCCACTCTGCTTGTGCTCACCCTACGTGTCCCAGAGAAGTTATGACGTAGCAGATATCAACCCCCTTTCTCTACACATGTGGACCCCAAAGAAGCGGTGCGCAGTGGGTGTTCTCAGGCCAAGTTCAGTCCTTGTTCTGGGCTGCACCTGCTCTGTGGTTCAAAGGTTCTTTGACTCTGCTCCTTTGGAAGCCTTTCAGACCTGACCCTATCCCTTGGCTGCAGAAGCAAAGAGGCATAGAGGCCTTTCACCCTGAAGGCATGGGCTTGTTTCACATGGAGAATGTGTCCGTCGCCCCTCCTGGGCTAGGGGCGTGTAGGTTGACACCATTTGTTCTGCCAATGGAAATTACAAGTAGGTGTACTCGGTTTGGGTTGCCTGCCGAAACAGTTTGCAGCCGCCAGCCCTCTGAGTACTAGTCCTCAAGTTTGATTCCTAGCTAGGTAAACCCGGACTTCGGAGGCTAGATGGGAGCAAACGTGTTAAGCTTGTGGAGAAAGCCTTTGACCAATGGCAATATGCTTGTGCTTGTGGCAGGGATTAGGCAGGAACTCTCCCACTCAGGGTTTTTACCTTACGATAAGCTGTGCCTTTGGGCTGAAGCAGGCGACGTGTCTGTATCACATCCTGGGAAGTAGGGCCGGAGGGGAGTCTGCCACCTGATTGGCCTCCTTTATAGGCTGCTGAGAAAATGGGGCAAGGCTTACGGAACCCTCTGACAACGAAATGTTTCTATTCAGAAGAGGAGATTTTGCTACCACGCGTCAGCAGCTCCTCTCCCTCACAGTGCTGTTCCTGTGTAGACTAGGGAAAACCACCACGGTTTCCAGGTTTTGAACGGCTCTTTTCCCAGTTGGTATCATCCGTGAAAGAGCTAGAAGGGCTGATCTCAACCAATCGGCCTGCACACCGTGAGTCCTTGGGGTAGGGCAGTCCTGAGTCAGTGTGTCTCCTAAAGAACGAAAGCCAAGTTTCCTGCCAGAGGAAAGCACAGCGAGGCCTGGTGCTTTCTCTAGGAAATTCAAGTGGGCTTGAAAGGTGAGGCCTAGGCTCTATTGAGGAAAAGCTCGTGCTTACGGCTATCTTTCTCCCTCTCTCTGTCCCGTTACCTGGGCTCAGCCGTGTGCGAATGCTGAGTGGCAGAGTCTGCCTCTCTGCCAGGCTCAGAGGGCTTCTTCCCTTTAGGGCAATTCTGTTTGTGTCTTACTTCGTGGAGGAGGAATGAGGGTGGTCAGAGATTTTCTGACATGAAATAACTAATGACAGAGCATCTGGAGGAGCTGGTTTCTCGGTGGAAGGAGCCAAAAAGCCAGCACTCCTAAGGTCTCTTTGCGAGCTGCCAGACACTCTGCCGTCATAGGCCTAAGAATTGGCCATTGTGACGGCATGGCAACACTTGGAATCCTAGGACACTGTGGAAGGGCAACTCGCAAACTGGAACGAAGAAGCTTCCAAGCCCAGTGTTCTTTCATGTACCCAAGAGAACGCAAGTGTCTAAGGCTGGTAGCATTGTTGCTGGAGAGCACTGGCATCCTTGTGGGCCTGTCGGCTACTTGCCTGTTTCCGACCCTCTCAGGAAACTCTTCCAAAACGCCGTTGGGACCTGCTTAGAGAGAACAGCTGCGACGTGGATGCACACAACATTAACCTAGATACTATCCCAGGGTCCCAAGCATCCATTTTTCTCTGGAGGGTAAGTACCCCACGCAGGGATTCAAGCAGGGAGTTTGCCTTGTACAACTTACACAGGAAACTGGGAGGAGACGTTGGGTCACTCTGCTTGTGCTCACACTACGTGGCCCGGAGAAGTTATGATGCAGCAGATGGCAACCCCCTTTCTCCACACATGTGCACCCCAAAGAAGCGCTGGGCAGTTGGTGTTCTCAGGCCAAGAGAAGTCCTTGTTCTCGGCTGCACCTGCTCTGTGGTTCAAAGGTTCTTTATCTCTGCTCTTTTGGAAGCCTTTCAGACCTGACCCTATCCTGGGCTGCAGAAGCAAAGAGGCATAGAGGCCTTTCACCCTGAAGGCATGGGCTTGTTTCACAAGGAGAATGTGTCCCTCGCCCCTCCAGGGCTGGAGGCCTGTAAGTTGACACCATTTGTTCTGCCCATGGAAATTACAAGTAGGTGTACTCGGTTTGGGCTGCCTGCTGAAACAGTTTGCAGTCGCCTGCCCTCTGAGTACTAGAACTCAAGTTTGATTCCTTGTTGGTAAACCCGGACTTCGCAGGCTAGATGGGAGCAAACGTGTTAAGCTTGTGGAGAAAGCCTTTGACCAATGGCAATATGCTTGTGCATGTGGCAGGGATTAGTTAGGAACGCTCCCACTCAGGGTTTTTACCTTACAATCAGCTGTGCCTTTGGGCTGAAGCAGGCGACGTGTCTGTATCACATCCTGGGAAGTAAGGCCTGAGGGGAGTCTGCCACCTGATTGGCCTCCAGTATAGGCAGCTGAGAAAATGGGGCAAGGCTTAGGGAACCCCCTTACAACGAAATGTTTCTATTCAGAAGAGGAGATTTTGCTACCACGCGTCAGCAGCTCCTCTCCCTCACAGTGCTGTTCCTGTGTAGACTAGGGAAAACCACCACGGTTTCCAGGTTTTGAACGGCTCTTTTCCCAGTTGGTATCATCCGTGAAAGAGCTAGAAGGGCTGATCTCAACCAATCGGCCTGCACACCGTGCGTCCTTGGGGTAGGGCAGTCCTGAGTCAGTGTGTCTCCTGAAGAAAGAGAGCCAAGTTTCCTGCCAGAGGAAAGCACAGCGAGGGCCTGGTGCTTTCTCTAGGAAATTCAAGTGGGCTTCAAAGGTGAGGCCTAGACTATATTGAGGAAAAACTCGTGGTTACGGCTATCTTTCTCCCTCTCTCTGTCCCGTACCCTGGGCTCAGACGTGTGGGAATGCTGAGTGGCTGAGTCTGCCTCTCTGCCAGGCTCAGAAGGCTTCTTCCCTTTAGGGCAATTCTGTTTGTGTCTTACTTCGTGGAGGAGGAATGAGGGTGGCCAGAGATTTTCTGACATGAAATAACTAATGACAGAGCATCTGGAGGAGCTGGAAGGAGCCAAAAAGCCAGCAGTCCTAAGGTGTCTGTGAGAGCTGCCAGACACTCTGCCGTCCTATGCCTAAGAACTGGCCATTGTGACGACATGGCAACACTTGGAATCCTAGGACACAGTGGAAGTGCGACTCTCAAACGGAACGGAAGAAGCTTCCAAGCCCAGTGTTCTTTCCTGTACCATAGAGAACGCAAAGGTCTGAGGCTTGTAGCCTTTTTCCTGGAGAGCACTGTCACCTCGTGGGGCTGTCGGCTACTTTCCTGTTTCCGACCCTCTCAGGAAACTCTTCCAAAAAGCCATTGGGACCCGCTTAGAGAGAGAAGCTGCGAAGTGGATGCACAGAACATTAACGTAGATACCAGCCCAGGGTCCCAAGCTTCCATCATTCTCTTGAGGGTACGTACCCCACGCAGGGATTCAAGCAGGGAGTTTGCCTTGTACAACTTACACAGGAAATTGTGATGAGAAGTAGGCCACTCTGCTTGTGCTCACCCTACGTGTCCCAGAGAAGTTATGACGTAGCAGATATCAACCCCCTTTCTCTACACATGTGGACCCCAAAGAAGCGGTGCGCAGTGGGTGTTCTCAGGCCAAGTTCAGTCCTTGTTCTGGGCTGCACCTGCTCTGTGGTTCAAAGGTTCTTTGACTCTGCTCCTTTGGAAGCCTTTCAGACCTGACCCTATCCCTTGGCTGCAGAAGCAAAGAGGCATAGAGGCCTTTCACCCTGAAGGCATGGGCTTGTTTCACATGGAGAATGTGTCCGTCGCCCCTCCTGCGCTAGGGGCGTGTAGGTTGACACCATTTGTTCTGCCAATGGAAATTACAAGTAGGTGTACTCGGTTTGGGTTGCCTGCCGAAACAGTTTGCAGCCGCCAGCCCTCTGAGTACTAGTCCTCAAGTTTGATTCCTAGCTAGGTAAACCCGGACTTCGGAGGCTAGATGGGAGCAAACGTGTTAAGCTTGTGGAGAAAGCCTTTGACCAATGGCAATATGCTTGTGCTTGTGGCAGGGATTAGGCAGGAACTCTCTCACTCAGGGTTTTTCCCTTACGATAAGCTGTGCCTTTGGGCTGAAGCAGGCGACGTGTCTGTATCACATCCTGGGAAGTAGGGCCTGAGGGGAATCTGCCACCTGATTGGCCTCCTTTATAGGCTGCTGAGAAAATGGGGCAAGGCTTAGGGAACCCCCTTACAACGAAATGTTTCTATTCAGAAGAGGAGATTTTGCTACCACGCGTCAGCAGCTCCTCTCCCTCACAGTGCTGTTCCTGTGTAGACTAGGGAAAACCACCACGGTTTCCAGGTTTTGAACGGCTCTTTTCCCAGTTGGTATCATCCGTGAAAGAGCTAGAAGGGCTGATCTCAACCAATCGGCCTGCACACCGTGCGTCCTTGGGGTAGGGCAGTCCTGAGTCAGTGTGTCTCCTGAAGAAAGAGAGCCAAGTTTCCTGCCAGAGGAAAGCACAGCGAGGGCCTGGTGCTTTCTCTAGGAAATTCAAGTGGGCTTCAAAGGTGAGGCCTAGACTATATTGAGGAAAAACTCGTGGTTACGGCTATCTTTCTCCCTCTCTCTGTCCCGTACCCTGGGCTCAGACGTGTGGGAATGCTGAGTGGCTGAGTCTGCCTCTCTGCCAGGCTCAGAAGGCTTCTTCCCTTTAGGGCAATTCTGTTTGTGTCTTACTTCGTGGAGGAGGAATGAGGGTGGCCAGAGGTTTTCTGACATGAAATAACTAATGACAGAGCATCTGGAGGAGCTGGAAGGAGCCAAAAAGCCAGCAGTCCTAAGGTGTCTGTGAGAGCTGCCAGACACTCTGCCGTCCTATGCCTAAGAACTGGCCATTGTGACGACATGGCAACACTTGGAATCCTAGGACACAGTGGAAGTGCGACTCTCAAACGGAATGGAAGAAGCTTCCAAGCCCAGTGTTCTTTCCTGTACCATAGAGAACGCAAAGGTCTGAGGCTTGTAGCCTTTTTCCTGGAGAGCACTGTCACCTCGTGGGGCTGTCGGCTACTTTCCTGTTTCCGACCCTCTCAGGAAACTCTTCCAAAAAGCCATTGGGACCCGCTTAGAGAGAGAAGCTGCGAAGTGGATGCACAGAACATTAACGTAGATACCAGCCCAGGGTCCCAAGCTTCCATCATTCTCTTGAGGGTACGTACCCCACGCAGGGATTCAAGCAGGGAGTTTGCCTTGTACAACTTACACAGGAAATTGTGATGAGAAGTAGGCCACTCTGCTTGTGCTCACCCTACGTGTCCCAGAGAAGTTATGACGTAGCAGATATCAACCCCCTTTCTCTACACATGTGGACCCCAAAGAAGCGGTGCGCAGTGGGTGTTCTCAGGCCAAGTTCAGTCCTTGTTCTGGGCTGCACCTGCTCTGTGGTTCAAAGGTTCTTTGACTCTGCTCCTTTGGAAGCCTTTCAGACCTGACCCTATCCCTTGGCTGCAGAAGCAAAGAGGCATAGAGGCCTTTCACCCTGAAGGCATGGGCTTGTTTCACATGGAGAATGTGTCCGTCGCCCCTCCTGCGCTAGGAACGTGTAGGTTGACACCATTTGTTCTGCCAATGGAAATTACAAGTAGGTGTACTCGGTTTGGGTTGCCTGCCGAAACAGTTTGCAGCCGCCAGCCCTCTGAGTACTAGTCCTCAAGTTTGATTCCTAGCTAGGTAAACCCGGACTTCGGAGGCTAGATGGGAGCAAACGTGTTAAGCTTGTGGAGAAAGCCTTTGACCAATGGCAATATGCTTGTGCTTGTGGCAGGGATTAGGCAGGAACTCTCTCACTCAGGGTTTTTCCCTTACGATAAGCTGTGCCTTTGGGCTGAAGCAGGCGACGTGTCTGTATCACATCCTGGGAAGTAGGGCCTGAGGGGAATCTGCCACCTGATTGGCCTCCTTTATAGGCTGCTGAGAAAATGGGGCAAGGCTTAGGGAACCCCCTTACAACGAAATGTTTCTATTCAGAAGAGGAGATTTTGCTACCACGCGTCAGCAGCTCCTCTCCCTCACAGTGCTGTTCCTGTGTAGACTAGGGAAAACCACCACGGTTTCCAGGTTTTGAACGGCTCTTTTCCCAGTTGGTATCATCCGTGAAAGAGCTAGAAAGGCTGATCTCAACCAATCGGCCTGCACACCGTGCGTCCTTGGGGTAGGGCAGTCCTGAGTCAGTGTGTCTCCTGAAGAAAGAGAGCCAAGTTTCCTGCCAGAGGAAAGCACAGCGAGGGCCTGGTGCTTTCTCTAGGAAATTCAAGTGGGCTTCAAAGGTGAGGCCTAGACTATATTGAGGAAAAACTCGTGGTTACGGCTATCTTTCTCCCTCTCTCTGTCCCGTACCCTGGGCTCAGGCGTGTGGGAATGCTGAGTGGCTGAGTCTGCCTCTCTGCCAGGCTCAGAAGGCTTCTTCCCTTTAGGGCAATTCTGTTTGTGTCTTACTTCGTGGAGGAGGAATGAGGGTGGCCAGAGATTTTCTGACATGAAATAACTAATGACAGAGCATCTGGAGGAGCTGGTTTCTCGGTGGAAGGAGCCCAAAAGCCAGCATTCCTAAGGTCTCTGCGAGCTGCCAGACACTCTGCCGTCGTAGGCCTAAGAATTGGCCATTGTGACGGCATGGCAACACTTGGAATCCTAGGACACTGTGGAAGGGCAACTCGCAAACTGGAACGAAGAAGCTTCCAAGCCCAGTGTTCTTTCATGTACCCAAGAGAACGCAAGTGTCTAAGGCTGGTAGCATTGTTGCTGGAGAGCACTGGCATCCTTGTGGGCCTGTCGGCTACTTTCCTGTTTCCGACCCTCTCAGGAAACTCTTCCAAAACGCCGTTGGGACCTGCTTAGAGAGAACAGCTGCGACGTGGATGCACACAACATTAACCTAGATACTATCCCAGGGTCCCAAGCATCCATTTTTCTCTGGAGGGTAAGTACCCCACGCAGGGATTCAAGCAGGGAGTTTGCCTTGTACAACTTACACAGGAAACTGGGAGGAGACGTTGGGTCACTCTGCTTGTGCTCACACTACGTGGCCCGGAGAAGTTATGATGCAGCAGATGGCAACCCCCTTTCTCCACACATGTGCACCCCAAAGAAGCGCTGGGCAGTTGGTGTTCTCAGGCCAAGAGAAGTCCTTGTTCTCGGCTGCACCTGCTCTGTGGTTCAAAGGTTCTTTATCTCTGCTCTTTTGGAAGCCTTTCAGACCTGACCCTATCCTGGGCTGCAGAAGCAAAGAGGCATAGAGGCCTTTCACCCTGAAGGCATGGGCTTGTTTCACAAGGAGAATGTGTCCCTCGCCCCTCCAGGGCTGGAGGCCTGTAAGTTGACACCATTTGTTCTGCCCATGGAAATTACAAGTAGGTGTACTCGGTTTGGGCTGCCTGCTGAAACAGTTTGCAGTCGCCTGCCCTCTGAGTACTAGAACTCAAGTTTGATTCCTTGTTGGTAAACCCGGACTTCGCAGGCTAGATGGGAGCAAACGTGTTAAGCTTGTGGAGAAAGCCTTTGACCAATGGCAATATGCTTGTGCTTGTGGCAGGGATTAGTTAGGAACGCTCCCACTCAGGGTTTTTACCTTACAATCAGCTGTGCCTTTGGGCTGAAGCAGGCGACGTGTCTGTATCACATCCTGGGAAGTAAGGCCTGAGGGGAGTCTGCCACCTGATTGGCCTCCAGTATAGGCAGCTGAGAAAATGGGGCAAGGCTTAGGGAACCCCCTTACAACGAAATGTTTCTATTCAGAAGAGGAGATTTTGCTACCACGCGTCAGCAGCTCCTCTCCCTCAGAGTGCTGTTCCTGTGTAGACTAGGGAAAACCACCACGGTTTCCAGGTTTTGAACGGCTCTTTTCCCAGTTGGTATCATCCGTGAAAGAGCTAGAAGGGCTGATCTCAACCAATCGGCCTGCACACCGTGCGTCCTTGGGGTAGGGCAGTCCTGAGTCAGTGTGTCTCCTGAAGAAAGAGAGCCAAGTTTCCTGCCAGAGGAAAGCACAGCGAGGGCCTGGTGCTTTCTCTAGGAAATTCAAGTGGGCTTCAAAGGTGAGGCCTAGACTATATTGAGGAAAAACTCGTGGTTACGGCTATCTTTCTCCCTCTCTCTGTCCCGTACCCTGGGCTCAGGCGTGTGGGAATGCTGAGTGGCTGAGTCTGCCTCTCTGCCAGGCTCAGAAGGCTTCTTCCCTTTAGGGCAATTCTGTTTGTGTCTTACTTCGTGGAGGAGGAATGAGGGTGGCCAGAGATTTTCTGACATGAAATAACTAATGACAGAGCATCTGGAGGAGCTGGAAGGAGCCAAAAAGCCAGCAGTCCTAAGGTGTCTGTGAGAGCTGCCAGACACTCTGCCGTCCTATGCCTAAGCACTGGCCATTGTGACGACATGGCAACACTTGGAATCCTAGGACACAGTGGAAGTGCGACTCTCAAACGGAATGGAAGAAGCTTCCAAGCCCAGTGTTCTTTCCTGTACCATAGAGAACGCAAAGGTCTGAGGCTTGTAGCCTTTTTCCTGGAGAGCACTGTCACCTCGTGGGGCTGTCGGCTACTTTCCTGTTTCCGACCCTCTCAGGAAACTCTTCCAAAAAGCCATTGGGACCCGCTTAGAGAGAGAAGCTGCGAAGTGGATGCACAGAACATTAACGTAGATACCAGCCCAGGGTCCCAAGCTTCCATCATTCTCTTGAGGGTACGTACCCCACGCAGGGATTCAAGCAGGGAGTTTGCCTTGTACAACTTACACAGGAAATTGTGATGAGAAGTAGGCCACTCTGCTTGTGCTCACCCTACGTGTCCCAGAGAAGTTATGACGTAGCAGATATCAACCCCATTTCTCTACACATGTGGACCCCAAAGAAGCGGTGCGCAGTGGGTGTTCTCAGGCCAAGTTCAGTCCTTGTTCTGGGCTGCACCTGCTCTGTGGTTCAAAGGTTCTTTGACTCTGCTCCTTTGGAAGCCTTTCAGACCTGACCCTATCCCTTGGCTGCAGAAGCAAAGAGGCATAGAGGCCTTTCACCCTGAAGGCATGGGCTTGTTTCACATGGAGAATGTGTCCGTCGCCCCTCCTGGGCTAGGGGCGTGTAGGTTGACACCATTTGTTCTGCCAATGGAAATTACAAGTAGGTGTACTCGGTTTGGGTTGCCTGCCGAAACAGTTTGCAGCCGCCAGCCCTCTGAGTACTAGTCCTCAAGTTTGATTCCTAGCTAGGTAAACCCGGACTTCGGAGGCTAGATGGGAGCAAACGTGTTAAGCTTGTGGAGAAAGCCTTTGACCAATGGCAATATGCTTGTGCTTGTGGCAGGGATTAGGCAGGAACTCTCCCACTCAGGGTTTTTACCTTACGATAAGCTGTGCCTTTGGGCTGAAGCAGGCGACGTGTCTGTATCACATCCTGGGAAGTAGGGCCGGAGGGGAGTCTGCCACCTGATTGGCCTCCTTTATAGGCTGCTGAGAAAATGGGGCAAGGCTTACGGAACCCGCTGACAACGAAATGTTTCTATTCAGAAGAGGAGATTTTGCTACCACGCGTCAGCAGCTCCTCTCCCTCACAGTGCTGTTCCTGTGTAGACTAGGGAAAACCACCACGGTTTCCAGGTTTTGAACGGCTCTTTTCCCAGTTGGTATCATCCGTGAAAGAGCTAGAAGGGCTGATCTCAACCAATCGGCCTGCACACCGTGAGTCCTTGGGGTAGGGCAGTCCTGAGTCAGTGTGTCTCCTAAAGAACGAAAGCCAAGTTTCCTGCCAGAGGAAAGCACAGCGAGGCCTGGTGCTTTCTCTAGGAAATTCAAGTGGGCTTGAAAGGTGAGGCCTAGGCTCTATTGAGGAAAAGCTCGTGCTTACGGCTATCTTTCTCCCTCTCTCTGTCCCGTTACCTGGGCTCAGCCGTGTGCGAATGCTGAGTGGCAGAGTCTGCCTCTCTGCCAGGCTCAGAGGGCTTCTTCCCTTTAGGGCAATTCTGTTTGTGTCTTACTTCGTGGAGGAGGAATGAGGGTGGCCAGAGATTTTCTGACATGAAATAACTAATGACAGAGCATCTGGAGGAGCTGGTTTCTCGGTGGAAGGAGCCAAAAAGCCAGCACTCCTAAGGTCTCTTTGCGAGCTGCCAGACACTCTGCCGTCATAGGCCTAAGAATTGGCCATTGTGACGGCATGGCAACACTTGGAATCCTAGGACACTGTGGAAGGGCAACTCGCAAACTGGAACGAAGAAGCTTCCAAGCCCAGTGTTCTTTCATGTACCCAAGAGAACGCAAGTGTCTAAGGCTGGTAGCATTGTTGCTGGAGAGCACTGGCATCCTTGTGGGCCTGTCGGCTACTTTCCTGTTTCCGACCCTCTCAGGAAACTCTTCCAAAACGCCGTTGGGACCTGCTTAGAGAGAACAGCTGCGACGTGGATGCACACAACATTAACCTAGATACTATCCCAGGGTCCCAAGCATCCATTTTTCTCTGGAGGGTAAGTACCCCACGCAGGGATTCAAGCAGGGAGTTTGCCTTGTACAACTTACACAGGAAACTGGGAGGAGACGTTGGGTCACTCTGCTTGTGCTCACACTACGTGGCCCGGAGAAGTTATGATGCAGCAGATGGCAACCCCCTTTCTCCACACATGTGCACCCCAAAGAAGCGCTGGGCAGTTGGTGTTCTCAGGCCAAGAGAAGTCCTTGTTCTCGGCTGCACCTGCTCTGTGGTTCAAAGGTTCTTTATCTCTGCTCTTTTGGAAGCCTTTCAGACCTGACCCTATCCTGGGCTGCAGAAGCAAAGAGGCATAGAGGCCTTTCACCCTGAAGGCATGGGCTTGTTTCACAAGGAGAATGTGTCCCTCGCCCCTCCAGGGCTGGAGGCCTGTAAGTTGACACCATTTGTTCTGCCCATGGAAATTACAAGTAGGTGTACTCGGTTTGGGCTGCCTGCTGAAACAGTTTGCAGTCGCCTGCCCTCTGAGTACTAGAACTCAAGTTTGATTCCTTGTTGGTAAACCCGGACTTCGCAGGCTAGATGGGAGCAAACGTGTTAAGCTTGTGGAGAAAGCCTTTGACCAATGGCAATATGCTTGTGCTTGTGGCAGGGATTAGTTAGGAACGCTCCCACTCAGGGTTTTTACCTTACGATAAGCTGTGCCTTTGGGCTGAAGCAGGCGACGTGTCTGTATCACATCCTGGGAAGTAGGGCCTGAGGGGAGTCTGCCACCTGATTGGCCTCCTTTATAGGCTGCTGAGAAAATGGGGCAAGGCTTACGGAACCCGCTGACAACGAAATGTTTCTATTCAGAAGAGGAGATTTTGCTACCACGCGTCAGCAGCTCCTCTCCCTCACAGTGCTGTTCCTGTGTAGACTAGGGAAAACCACCACGGTTTCCAGGTTTTGAACGGCTCTTTTCCCAGTTGGTATCATCCGTGAAAGAGCTAGAAGGGCTGATCTCAACCAATCGGCCTGCACACCGTGAGTCCTTGGGGTAGGGCAGTCCTGAGTCAGTGTGTCTCCTAAAGAACGAAAGCCAAGTTTCCTGCCAGAGGAAAGCACAGCGAGGCCTGGTGCTTTCTCTAGGAAATTCAAGTGGGCTTGAAAGGTGAGGCCTAGGCTCTATTGAGGAAAAGCTCGTGCTTACGGCTATCTTTCTCCCTCTCTCTGTCCCGTACCCTGGGCTCAGGCGTGTGGGAATGCTGAGTGGCTGAGTCTGCCTCTCTGCCAGGCTCAGAAGGCTTCTTCCCTTTAGGGCAATTCTGTTTGTGTCTTACTTCGTGGAGGAGGAATGAGGGTGGCCAGAGATTTTCTGACATGAAATAACTAATGACAGAGCATCTGGAGGAGCTGGAAGGAGCCAAAAAGCCAGCAGTCCTAAGGTGTCTGTGAGAGCTGCCAGGCACTCTGCCGTCCTATGCCTAAGCACTGGCCATTGTGACGACATGGCAACACTTGGAATCCTAGGACACAGTGGAAGTGCGACTCTCAAACGGAATGGAAGAAGCTTCCAAGCCCAGTGTTCTTTCCTGTACCATAGAGAACGCAAAGGTCTGAGGCTTGTAGCCTTTTTCCTGGAGAGCACTGTCACCTCGTGGGGCTGTCGGCTACTTTCCTGTTTCCGACCCTCTCAGGAAACTCTTCCAAAAAGCCATTGGGACCCGCTTAGAGAGAGAAGCTGCGAAGTGGATGCACAGAACATTAACGTAGATACCAGCCCAGGGTCCCAAGCTTCCATCATTCTCTTGAGGGTACGTACCCCACGCAGGGATTCAAGCAGGGAGTTTGCCTTGTACAACTTACACAGGAAATTGTGATGAGAAGTAGGCCACTCTGCTTGTGCTCACCCTACGTGTCCCAGAGAAGTTATGACGTAGCAGATATCAACCCCCTTTCTCTACACATGTGGACCCCCAAAGAAGCGGTGCGCAGTGGGTGTTCTCAGGCCAAGTTCAGTCCTTGTTCTGGGCTGCACCTGCTCTGTGGTTCAAAGGTTCTTTGACTCTGCTCCTTTGGAAGCCTTTCAGACCTGACCCTATCCCTTGGCTGCAGAAGCAAAGAGGCATAGAGGCCTTTCACCCTGAAGGCATGGGCTTGTTTCACATGGAGAATGTGTCCGTCGCCCCTCCTGGGCTAGGGGCGTGTAGGTTGACACCATTTGTTCTGCCAATGGAAATTACAAGTAGGTGTACTCGGTTTGGGCTGCCTGCCGAAACAGTTTGCAGCCGCCAGCCCTCTGAGTACTAGTCCTCAAGTTTGATTCCTTGCTAGGTAAACCCGGACTTCGGACGCTAGATGGGAGCAAACGTGTTAAGCTTGTGGAGAAAGCCTTTGACCAATGGCAATATGCTTGTGCTTGTGGCAGGGATTAGGCAGGAACTCTCCCACTCGGTTTTTACCTTACGATAAGCTGTGCCTTTGGGCTGAAGCAGGCGACGTGTCTGTATCACATCCTGGGAAGTAGGGCCTGAGGGGAGTCTGCCACCTGATTGGCCTCCTTTATAGGCTGCTGAGAAAATGGGGCACGGCTTACGGAACCCGCTGACAACGAAATGTTTCTATTCAGAAGAGGAGATTTTGCTACCACGCGTCAGCAGCTCCTCTCCCTCACAGTGCTGTTCCTGTGTAGACTAGGGAAAACCACCACGGTTTCCAGGTTTTGAACGGCTCTTTTCCCAGTTGGTATCATCCGTGAAAGAGCTAGAAGGGCTGATCTCAACCAATCGGCCTGCACACCGTGAGTCCTTGGGGTAGGGCAGTCCTGAGTCAGTGTGTCTCCTGAAGAAAGAGAGCCAAGTTTCCTGCCAGAGGAAAGCACAGCGAGGCCTGGTGCTTTCTCTAGGAAATTCAAGTGGGCTTGAAAGGTGAGGCCTAGGCTCTCTTGAGGAAAAGCTCGTGCTTACGGCTATCTTTCTCCCTCTCTCTGTCCCGTTACCTGGGTTCAGCCGTGTGCGAATGCTGAGTGGCAGAGTCTGCCTCTCTGCCAGGCTCAGAAGGCTTCTTCCCTTTAGGGCAATTCTGTTTGTGTCTTACTTCGTGGAGGAGGAATGAGGGTGGCCAGAGATTTTCTGACATGAAATAACTAATGACAGAGCATCTGGAGGAGCTGGTTTCTCGGTGGAAGGAGCCAAAAAGCCGGCATTCCTAAGGTCTCTTTGCGAGCTGCCAGACACTCTGCCGTCATAGGCCTAAGAATTGGCCATTGTGACGGCATGGCAACACTTGGAATCCTAGGACACTGTGGAAGGGCAACTCGCAAACTGGAACGAAGAAGCTTCCAAGCCCAGTGTTCTTTCATGTACCCAAGAGAACGCAAGTGTCTAAGGCTGGTAGCATTGTTGCTGGAGAGCACTGGCATCCTTGTGGGCCTGTCGGCTACTTTCCTGTTTCCGACCCTCTCAGGAAACTCTTCCAAAACGCCGTTGGGACCTGCTTAGAGAGAACAGCTGCGACGTGGATGCACACAACATTAACCTAGATACTATCCCAGGGTCCCAAGCATCCATTTTTCTCTGGAGGGTAAGTACCCCACGCAGGGATTCAAGCAGGGAGTTTGCCTTGTACAACTTACACAGGAAACTGGGAGGAGACGTTGGGTCACTCTGCTTGTGCTCACACTACGTGGCCCGGAGAAGTTATGATGCAGCAGATGGCAACCCCCTTTCTCCACACATGTGCACCCCAAAGAAGCGCTGGGCAGTTGGTGTTCTCAGGCCAAGAGAAGTCCTTGTTCTCGGCTGCACCTGCTCTGTGGTTCAAAGGTTCTTTATCTCTGCTCTTTTGGAAGCCTTTCAGACCTGACCCTATCCTGGGCTGCAGAAGCAAAGAGGCATAGAGGCCTTTCACCCTGAAGGCATGGGCTTGTTTCACAAGGAGAATGTGTCCCTCGCCCCTCCAGGGCTGGAGGCCTGTAAGTTGACACCATTTGTTCTGCCCATGGAAATTACAAGTAGGTGTACTCGGTTTGGGCTGCCTGCTGAAACAGTTTGCAGTCGCCTGCCCTCTGAGTACTAGAACTCAAGTTTGATTCCTTGTTGGTAAACCCGGACTTCGCAGGCTAGATGGGAGCAAACGTGTTAAGCTTGTGGAGAAAGCCTTTGACCAATGGCAATATGCTTGTGCTTGTGGCAGGGATTAGTTAGGAACGCTCCCACTCAGGGTTTTTACCTTACAATCAGCTGTGCCTTTGGGCTGAAGCAGGCGACGTGTCTGTATCACATCCTGGGAAGTAAGGCCTGAGGGGAGTCTGCCACCTGATTGGCCTCCAGTATAGGCAGCTGAGAAAATGGGGCAAGGCTTAGGGAACCCCCTTACAACGAAATGTTTCTATTCAGAAGAGGAGATTTTGCTACCACGCGTCAGCAGCTCCTCTCCCTCAGAGTGCTGTTCCTGTGTAGACTAGGGAAAACCACCACGGTTTCCAGGTTTTGAACGGCTCTTTTCCCAGTTGGTATCATCCGTGAAAGAGCTAGAAGGGCTGATCTCAACCAATCGGCCTGCACACCGTGCGTCCTTGGGGTAGGGCAGTCCTGAGTCAGTGTGTCTCCTGAAGAAAGAGAGCCAAGTTTCCTGCCAGAGGAAAGCACAGCGAGGGCCTGGTGCTTTCTCTAGGAAATTCAAGTGGGCTTCAAAGGTGAGGCCTAGACTATATTGAGGAAAAACTCGTGGTTACGGCTATCTTTCTCCCTCTCTCTGTCCCGTACCCTGGGCTCAGGCGTGTGGGAATGCTGAGTGGCTGAGTCTGCCTCTCTGCCAGGCTCAGAAGGCTTCTTCCCTTTAGGGCAATTCTGTTTGTGTCTTACTTCGTGGAGGAGGAATGAGGGTGGCCAGAGATTTTCTGACATGAAATAACTAATGACAGAGCATCTGGAGGAGCTGGAAGGAGCCAAAAAGCCAGCAGTCCTAAGGTGTCTGTGAGAGCTGCCAGACACTCTGCCGTCCTATGCCTAAGCACTGGCCATTGTGACGACATGGCAACACTTGGAATCCTAGGACACAGTGGAAGTGCGACTCTCAAACGGAATGGAAGAAGCTTCCAAGCCCAGTGTTCTTTCCTGTACCATAGAGAACGCAAAGGTCTGAGGCTTGTAGCCTTTTTCCTGGAGAGCACTGTCACCTCGTGGGGCTGTCGGCTACTTTCCTGTTTCCGACCCTCTCAGGAAACTCTTCCAAAAAGCCATTGGGACCCGCTTAGAGAGAGAAGCTGCGAAGTGGATGCACAGAACATTAACGTAGATACCAGCCCAGGGTCCCAAGCTTCCATCATTCTCTTGAGGGTACGTACCCCACGCAGGGATTCAAGCAGGGAGTTTGCCTTGTACAACTTACACAGGAAATTGTGATGAGAAGTAGGCCACTCTGCTTGTGCTCACCCTACGTGTCCCAGAGAAGTTATGACGTAGCAGATATCAACCCCATTTCTCTACACATGTGGACCCCAAAGAAGCGGTGCGCAGTGGGTGTTCTCAGGCCAAGTTCAGTCCTTGTTCTGGGCTGCACCTGCTCTGTGGTTCAAAGGTTCTTTGACTCTGCTCCTTTGGAAGCCTTTCAGACCTGACCCTATCCCTTGGCTGCAGAAGCAAAGAGGCATAGAGGCCTTTCACCCTGAAGGCATGGGCTTGTTTCACATGGAGAATGTGTCCGTCGCCCCTCCTGGGCTAGGGGCGTGTAGGTTGACACCATTTGTTCTGCCAATGGAAATTACAAGTAGGTGTACTCGGTTTGGGTTGCCTGCCGAAACAGTTTGCAGCCGCCAGCCCTCTGAGTACTAGTCCTCAAGTTTGATTCCTAGCTAGGTAAACCCGGACTTCGGAGGCTAGATGGGAGCAAACGTGTTAAGCTTGTGGAGAAAGCCTTTGACCAATGGCAATATGCTTGTGCTTGTGGCAGGGATTAGGCAGGAACTCTCCCACTCAGGGTTTTTACCTTACGATAAGCTGTGCCTTTGGGCTGAAGCAGGCGACGTGTCTGTATCACATCCTGGGAAGTAGGGCCGGAGGGGAGTCTGCCACCTGATTGGCCTCCTTTATAGGCTGCTGAGAAAATGGGGCAAGGCTTACGGAACCCGCTGACAACGAAATGTTTCTATTCAGAAGAGGAGATTTTGCTACCACGCGTCAGCAGCTCCTCTCCCTCACAGTGCTGTTCCTGTGTAGACTAGGGAAAACCACCACGGTTTCCAGGTTTTGAACGGCTCTTTTCCCAGTTGGTATCATCCGTGAAAGAGCTAGAAGGGCTGATCTCAACCAATCGGCCTGCACACCGTGAGTCCTTGGGGTAGGGCAGTCCTGAGTCAGTGTGTCTCCTAAAGAACGAAAGCCAAGTTTCCTGCCAGAGGAAAGCACAGCGAGGCCTGGTGCTTTCTCTAGGAAATTCAAGTGGGCTTGAAAGGTGAGGCCTAGGCTCTATTGAGGAAAAGCTCGTGCTTACGGCTATCTTTCTCCCTCTCTCTGTCCCGTTACCTGGGCTCAGCCGTGTGCGAATGCTGAGTGGCAGAGTCTGCCTCTCTGCCAGGCTCAGAGGGCTTCTTCCCTTTAGGGCAATTCTGTTTGTGTCTTACTTCGTGGAGGAGGAATGAGGGTGGCCAGAGATTTTCTGACATGAAATAACTAATGACAGAGCATCTGGAGGAGCTGGTTTCTCGGTGGAAGGAGCCAAAAAGCCAGCACTCCTAAGGTCTCTTTGCGAGCTGCCAGACACTCTGCCGTCATAGGCCTAAGAATTGGCCATTGTGACGGCATGGCAACACTTGGAATCCTAGGACACTGTGGAAGGGCAACTCGCAAACTGGAACGAAGAAGCTTCCAAGCCCAGTGTTCTTTCATGTACCCAAGAGAACGCAAG
Source organism: Eschrichtius robustus (assembly GCF_028021215.1). Lineage (NCBI taxonomy): Eukaryota > Metazoa > Chordata > Mammalia > Artiodactyla > Eschrichtiidae > Eschrichtius > Eschrichtius robustus. The sequence continues at coordinate 62,410,181 of NC_090837.1, forward strand.
TGTCTAAGGCTGGTAGCATTGTTGCTGGAGAGCACTGGCATCCTTGTGGGCCTGTCGGCTACTTTCCTGTTTCCGACCCTCTCAGGAAACTCTTCCAAAACGCCGTTGGGACCTGCTTAGAGAGAACAGCTGCGACGTGGATGCACACAACATTAACCTAGATACTATCCCAGGGTCCCAAGCATCCATTTTTCTCTGGAGGGTAAGTACCCCACGCAGGGATTCAAGCAGGGAGTTTGCCTTGTACAACTTACACAGGAAACTGGGAGGAGACGTTGGGTCACTCTGCTTGTGCTCACACTACGTGGCCCGGAGAAGTTATGATGCAGCAGATGGCAACCCCCTTTCTCCACACATGTGCACCCCAAAGAAGCGCTGGGCAGTTGGTGTTCTCAGGCCAAGAGAAGTCCTTGTTCTCGGCTGCACCTGCTCTGTGGTTCAAAGGTTCTTTATCTCTGCTCTTTTGGAAGCCTTTCAGACCTGACCCTATCCTGGGCTGCAGAAGCAAAGAGGCATAGAGGCCTTTCACCCTGAAGGCATGGGCTTGTTTCACAAGGAGAATGTGTCCCTCGCCCCTCCAGGGCTGGAGGCCTGTAAGTTGACACCATTTGTTCTGCCCATGGAAATTACAAGTAGGTGTACTCGGTTTGGGCTGCCTGCTGAAACAGTTTGCAGTCGCCTGCCCTCTGAGTACTAGAACTCAAGTTTGATTCCTTGTTGGTAAACCCGGACTTCGCAGGCTAGATGGGAGCAAACGTGTTAAGCTTGTGGAGAAAGCCTTTGACCAATGGCAATATGCTTGTGCTTGTGGCAGGGATTAGTTAGGAACGCTCCCACTCAGGGTTTTTACCTTACGATAAGCTGTGCCTTTGGGCTGAAGCAGGCGACGTGTCTGTATCACATCCTGGGAAGTAGGGCCTGAGGGGAGTCTGCCACCTGATTGGCCTCCTTTATAGGCTGCTGAGAAAATGGGGCAAGGCTTACGGAACCCGCTGACAACGAAATGTTTCTATTCAGAAGAGGAGATTTTGCTACCACGCGTCAGCAGCTCCTCTCCCTCACAGTGCTGTTCCTGTGTAGACTAGGGAAAACCACCACGGTTTCCAGGTTTTGAACGGCTCTTTTCCCAGTTGGTATCATCCGTGAAAGAGCTAGAAGGGCTGATCTCAACCAATCGGCCTGCACACCGTGAGTCCTTGGGGTAGGGCAGTCCTGAGTCAGTGTGTCTCCTAAAGAACGAAAGCCAAGTTTCCTGCCAGAGGAAAGCACAGCGAGGCCTGGTGCTTTCTCTAGGAAATTCAAGTGGGCTTGAAAGGTGAGGCCTAGGCTCTATTGAGGAAAAGCTCGTGCTTACGGCTATCTTTCTCCCTCTCTCTGTCCCGTACCCTGGGCTCAGGCGTGTGGGAATGCTGAGTGGCTGAGTCTGCCTCTCTGCCAGGCTCAGAAGGCTTCTTCCCTTTAGGGCAATTCTGTTTGTGTCTTACTTCGTGGAGGAGGAATGAGGGTGGCCAGAGATTTTCTGACATGAAATAACTAATGACAGAGCATCTGGAGGAGCTGGAAGGAGCCAAAAAGCCAGCAGTCCTAAGGTGTCTGTGAGAGCTGCCAGGCACTCTGCCGTCCTATGCCTAAGCACTGGCCATTGTGACGACATGGCAACACTTGGAATCCTAGGACACAGTGGAAGTGCGACTCTCAAACGGAATGGAAGAAGCTTCCAAGCCCAGTGTTCTTTCCTGTACCATAGAGAACGCAAAGGTCTGAGGCTTGTAGCCTTTTTCCTGGAGAGCACTGTCACCTCGTGGGGCTGTCGGCTACTTTCCTGTTTCCGACCCTCTCAGGAAACTCTTCCAAAAAGCCATTGGGACCCGCTTAGAGAGAGAAGCTGCGAAGTGGATGCACAGAACATTAACGTAGATACCAGCCCAGGGTCCCAAGCTTCCATCATTCTCTTGAGGGTACGTACCCCACGCAGGGATTCAAGCAGGGAGTTTGCCTTGTACAACTTACACAGGAAATTGTGATGAGAAGTAGGCCACTCTGCTTGTGCTCACCCTACGTGTCCCAGAGAAGTTATGACGTAGCAGATATCAACCCCCTTTCTCTACACATGTGGACCCCAAAGAAGCGGTGCGCAGTGGGTGTTCTCAGGCCAAGTTCAGTCCTTGTTCTGGGCTGCACCTGCTCTGTGGTTCAAAGGTTCTTTGACTCTGCTCCTTTGGAAGCCTTTCAGACCTGACCCTATCCCTTGGCTGCAGAAGCAAAGAGGCATAGAGGCCTTTCACCCTGAAGGCATGGGCTTGTTTCACATGGAGAATGTGTCCGTCGCCCCTCCTGGGCTAGGGGCGTGTAGGTTGACACCATTTGTTCTGCCAATGGAAATTACAAGTAGGTGTACTCGGTTTGGGCTGCCTGCCGAAACAGTTTGCAGCCGCCAGCCCTCTGAGTACTAGTCCTCAAGTTTGATTCCTAGCTAGGTAAACCCGGACTTCGGAGGCTAGATGGGAGCAAACGTGTTAAGCTTGTGGAGAAAGCCTTTGACCAATGGCAATATGCTTGTGCTTGTGGCAGGGATTAGGCAGGAACTCTCCCACTCGGTTTTTACCTTACGATAAGCTGTGCCTTTGGGCTGAAGCAGGCGACGTGTCTGTATCACATCCTGGGAAGTAGGGCCTGAGGGGAGTCTGCCACCTGATTGGCCTCCTTTATAGGCTGCTGAGAAAATGGGGCACGGCTTACGGAACCCGCTGACAACGAAATGTTTCTATTCAGAAGAGGAGATTTTGCTACCACGCGTCAGCAGCTCCTCTCCCTCACAGTGCTGTTCCTGTGTAGACTAGGGAAAACCACCACGGTTTCCAGGTTTTGAACGGCTCTTTTCCCAGTTGGTATCATCCGTGAAAGAGCTAGAAGGGCTGATCTCAACCAATCGGCCTGCACACCGTGAGTCCTTGGGGTAGGGCAGTCCTGAGTCAGTGTGTCTCCTGAAGAAAGAGAGCCAAGTTTCCTGCCAGAGGAAAGCACAGCGAGGCCTGGTGCTTTCTCTAGGAAATTCAAGTGGGCTTGAAAGGTGAGGCCTAGGCTCTCTTGAGGAAAAGCTCGTGCTTACGGCTATCTTTCTCCCTCTCTCTGTCCCGTTACCTGGGCTCAGCCGTGTGCGAATGCTGAGTGGCAGAGTCTGCCTCTCTGCCAGGCTCAGAAGGCTTCTTCCCTTTAGGGCAATTCTGTTTGTGTCTTACTTCGTGGAGGAGGAATGAGGGTGGCCAGAGATTTTCTGACATGAAATAACTAATGACAGAGCATCTGGAGGAGCTGGTTTCTCGGTGGAAGGAGCCCAAAAGCCAGCATTCCTAAGGTCTCTTTGCGAGCTGCCAGACACTCTGCCGTCATAGGCCTAAGAATTGGCCATTGTGACGGCATGGCAACACTTGGAATCCTAGGACACTGTGGAAGGGCAACTCGCAAACTGGAACGAAGAAGCTTCCAAGCCCAGTGTTCTTTCATGTACCCAAGAGAACGCAAGTGTCTAAGGCTGGTAGCATTGTTGCTGGAGAGCACTGGCATCCTTGTGGGCCTGTCGGCTACTTTCCTGTTTCCGACCCTCTCAGGAAACTCTTCCAAAACGCCGTTGGGACCTGCTTAGAGAGAACAGCTGCGACGTGGATGCACACAACATTAACCTAGATACTATCCCAGGGTCCCAAGCATCCATTTTTCTCTGGAGGGTAAGTACCCCACGCAGGGATTCAAGCAGGGAGTTTGCCTTGTACAACTTACACAGGAAACTGGGAGGAGACGTTGGGTCACTCTGCTTGTGCTCACACTACGTGGCCCGGAGAAGTTATGATGCAGCAGATGGCAACCCCCTTTCTCCACACATGTGCACCCCAAAGAAGCGCTGGGCAGTTGGTGTTCTCAGGCCAAGAGAAGTCCTTGTTCTCGGCTGCACCTGCTCTGTGGTTCAAAGGTTCTTTATCTCTGCTCTTTTGGAAGCCTTTCAGACCTGACCCTATCCTGGGCTGCAGAAGCAAAGAGGCATAGAGGCCTTTCACCCTGAAGGCATGGGCTTGTTTCACAAGGAGAATGTGTCCCTCGCCCCTCCAGGGCTGGAGGCCTGTAAGTTGACACCATTTGTTCTGCCCATGGAAATTACAAGTAGGTGTACTCGGTTTGGGCTGCCTGCTGAAACAGTTTGCAGTCGCCTGCCCTCTGAGTACTAGAACTCAAGTTTGATTCCTTGTTGGTAAACCCGGACTTCGCAGGCTAGATGGGAGCAAACGTGTTAAGCTTGTGGAGAAAGCCTTTGACCAATGGCAATATGCTTGTGCTTGTGGCAGGGATTAGTTAGGAACGCTCCCACTCAGGGTTTTTACCTTACAATCAGCTGTGCCTTTGGGCTGAAGCAGGCGACGTGTCTGTATCACATCCTGGGAAGTAAGGCCTGAGGGGAGTCTGCCACCTGATTGGCCTCCAGTATAGGCAGCTGAGAAAATGGGGCAAGGCTTAGGGAACCCCCTTACAACGAAATGTTTCTATTCAGAAGAGGAGATTTTGCTACCACGCGTCAGCAGCTCCTCTCCCTCAGAGTGCTGTTCCTGTGTAGACTAGGGAAAACCACCACGGTTTCCAGGTTTTGAACGGCTCTTTTCCCAGTTGGTATCATGCGTGAAAGAGCTAGAAGGGCTGATCTCAACCAATCGGCCTGTACACCGTGCGTCCTTGGGGTAGGGCAGTCCTGAGTCAGTGTGTCTCCTGAAGAAAGAGAGCCAAGTTTCCTGCCAGAGGAAAGCACAGCGAGGGCCTGGTGCTTTCTCTAGGAAATTCAAGTGGGCTTGAAAGGTGAGGCCTAGGCTCTATTGAGGAAAAGCTCGTGCTTACGGCTATCTTTCTCCCTCTCTCTGTCCCGTACCCTGGGCTCAGGCGTGTGGGAATGCTGAGTGGCTGAGTCTGCCTCTCTGCCAGGCTCAGAAGGCTTCTTCCCTTTAGGGCAATTCTGTTTGTGTCTTACTTCGTGGAGGAGGAATGAGGGTGGCCAGAGATTTTCTGACATGAAATAACTAATGACAGAGCATCTGGAGGAGCTGGAAGGAGCCAAAAAGCCAGCAGTCCTAAGGTGTCTGTGAGAGCTGCCAGGCACTCTGCCGTCCTATGCCTAAGCACTGGCCATTGTGACGACATGGCAACACTAGGAATCCTAGGACACAGTGGAAGTGCGACTCTCAAACGGAATGGAAGAAGCTTCCAAGCCCAGTGTTCTTTCCTGTACCATAGAGAACGCAAAGGTCTGAGGCTTGTAGCCTTTTTCCTGGAGAGCACTGTCACCTCGTGGGGCTGTCGGCTACTTTCCTGTTTCCGACCCTCTCAGGAAACTCTTCCAAAAAGCCATTGGGACCCGCTTAGAGAGAGAAGCTGCGAAGTGGATGCACAGAACATTAACGTAGATACCAGCCCAGGGTCCCAAGCTTCCATCATTCTCTTGAGGGTACGTACCCCACGCAGGGATTCAAGCAGGGAGTTTGCCTTGTACAACTTACACAGGAAATTGTGATGAGAAGTAGGCCACTCTGCTTGTGCTCACCCTACGTGTCCCAGAGAAGTTATGACGTAGCAGATATCAACCCCCTTTCTCTACACATGTGGACCCCAAAGAAGCGGTGTGCAGTGGGTGTTCTCAGGCCAAGTTCAGTCCTTGTTCTGGGCTGCACCTGCTCTGTGGTTCAAAGGTTCTTTGACTCTGCTCCTTTGGAAGCCTTTCAGACCTGACCCTATCCCTTGGCTGCAGAAGCAAAGAGGCATAGAGGCCTTTCACCCTGAAGGCATGGTCTTGTTTCACATGGAGAATGTGTCCGTCGCCCCTCCTGGGCTAGGGGCGTGTAGGTTGACACCATTTGTTCTGCCAATGGAAATTACAAGTAGGTGTACTCGGTTTGGGCTGCCTGCCGAAACAGTTTGCAGCCGCCAGCCCTCTGAGTACTAGTCCTCAAGTTTGATTCCTAGCTAGGTAAACCCGGACTTCGGAGGCTAGATGGGAGCAAACGTGTTAAGCTTGTGGAGAAAGCCTTTGACCAATGGCAATATGCTTGTGCTTGTGGCAGGGATTAGGCAGGAACTCTCCCACTCGGTTTTTACCTTACGATAAGCTGTGCCTTTGGGCTGAAGCAGGCGACGTGTCTGTATCACATCCTGGGAAGTAGGGCCTGAGGGGAGTCTGCCACCTGATTGGCCTCCTTTATAGGCTGCTGAGAAAATGGGGCACGGCTTACGGAACCCGCTTACAACGAAATGTTTCTATTCAGAAGAGGAGATTTTGCTACCACGCGTCAGCAGCTCCTCTCCCTCACAGTGCTGTTCCTGTGTAGACTAGGGAAAACCACCACGGTTTCCAGGTTTTGAACGGCTCTTTTCCCAGTTGGTATCATCCGTGAAAGAGCTAGAAGGGCTGATCTCAACCAATCGGCCTGCACACCGTGAGTCCTTGGGGTAGGGCAGTCCTGAGTCAGTGTGTCTCCTGAAGAAAGAGAGCCAAGTTTCCTGCCAGAGGAAAGCACAGCGAGGCCTGGTGCTTTCTCTAGGAAATTCAAGTGGGCTTGAAAGGTGAGGCCTAGGCTCTCTTGAGGAAAAGCTCGTGCTTACGGCTATCTTTCTCCCTCTCTCTGTCCCGTTACCTGGGTTCAGCCGTGTGTGAATGCTGAGTGGCAGAGTCTGCCTCTCTGCCAGGCTCAGAAGGCTTCTTCCCTTTAGGGCAATTCTGTTTGTGTCTTACTTCGTGGAGGAGGAATGAGGGTGGCCAGAGATTTTCTGACATGAAATAACTAATGACAGAGCATCTGGAGGAGCTGGTTTCTCGGTGGAAGGAGCCAAAAAGCCGGCATTCCTAAGGTCTCTTTGCGAGCTGCCAGACACTCTGCCGTCATAGGCCTAAGAATTGGCCATTGTGACGGCATGGCAACACTTGGAATCCTAGGACACTGTGGAAGGGCAACTCGCAAACTGGAACGAAGAAGCTTCCAAGCCCAGTGTTCTTTCATGTACCCAAGAGAACGCAAGTGTCTAAGGCTGGTAGCATTGTTGCTGGAGAGCACTGGCATCCTTGTGGGCCTGTCGGCTACTTTCCTGTTTCCGACCCTCTCAGGAAACTCTTCCAAAACGCCGTTGGGACCTGCTTAGAGAGAACAGCTGCGACGTGGATGCACACAACATTAACCTAGATACTATCCCAGGGTCCCAAGCATCCATTTTTCTCTGGAGGGTAAGTACCCCACGCAGGGATTCAAGCAGGGAGTTTGCCTTGTACAACTTACACAGGAAACTGGGAGGAGACGTTGGGTCACTCTGCTTGTGCTCACACTACGTGGCCCGGAGAAGTTATGATGCAGCAGATGGCAACCCCCTTTCTCCACACATGTGCACCCCAAAGAAGCGCTGGGCAGTTGGTGTTCTCAGGCCAAGAGAAGTCCTTGTTCTCGGCTGCACCTGCTCTGTGGTTCAAAGGTTCTTTATCTCTGCTCTTTTGGAAGCCTTTCAGACCTGACCCTATCCTGGGCTGCAGAAGCAAAGAGGCATAGAGGCCTTTCACCCTGAAGGCATGGGCTTGTTTCACAAGGAGAATGTGTCCCTCGCCCCTCCAGGGCTGGAGGCCTGTAAGTTGACACCATTTGTTCTGCCCATGGAAATTACAAGTAGGTGTACTCGGTTTGGGCTGCCTGCTGAAACAGTTTGCAGTCGCCTGCCCTCTGAGTACTAGAACTCAAGTTTGATTCCTTGTTGGTAAACCCGGACTTCGCAGGCTAGATGGGAGCAAACGTGTTAAGCTTGTGGAGAAAGCCTTTGACCAATGGCAATATGCTTGTGCTTGTGGCAGGGATTAGTTAGGAACGCTCCCACTCAGGGTTTTTACCTTACAATCAGCTGTGCCTTTGGGCTGAAGCAGGCGACGTGTCTGTATCACATCCTGGGAAGTAAGGCCTGAGGGGAGTCTGCCACCTGATTGGCCTCCAGTATAGGCAGCTGAGAAAATGGGGCAAGGCTTAGGGAACCCCCTTACAACGAAATGTTTCTATTCAGAAGAGGAGATTTTGCTACCACGCGTCAGCAGCTCCTCTCCCTCAGAGTGCTGTTCCTGTGTAGACTAGGGAAAACCACCACGGTTTCCAGGTTTTGAACGGCTCTTTTCCCAGTTGGTATCATCCGTGAAAGAGCTAGAAGGGCTGATCTCAACCAATCGGCCTGCACACCGTGCGTCCTTGGGGTAGGGCAGTCCTGAGTCAGTGTGTCTCCTGAAGAAAGAGAGCCAAGTTTCCTGCCAGAGGAAAGCACAGCGAGGGCCTGGTGCTTTCTCTAGGAAATTCAAGTGGGCTTGAAAGGTGAGGCCTAGGCTCTCTTGAGGAAAAGCTCGTGCTTACGGCTATCTTTCTCCCTCTCTCTGTCCCGTACCCTGGGCTCAGGCGTGTGGGAATGCTGAGTGGCTGAGTCTGCCTCTCTGCCAGGCTCAGAAGGCTTCTTCCCTTTAGGGCAATTCTGTTTGTGTCTTACTTCGTGGAGGAGGAATGAGGGTGGCCAGAGATTTTCTGACATGAAATAACTAATGACAGAGCATCTGGAGGAGCTGGAAGGAGCCAAAAAGCCAGCAGTCCTAAGGTGTCTGTGAGAGCTGCCAGGCACTCTGCCGTCCTATGCCTAAGCACTGGCCATTGTGACGACATGGCAACACTAGGAATCCTAGGACACAGTGGAAGTGCGACTCTCAAACGGAATGGAAGAAGCTTCCAAGCCCAGTGTTCTTTCCTGTACCATAGAGAACGCAAAGGTCTGAGGCTTGTAGCCTTTTTCCTGGAGAGCACTGTCACCTCGTGGGGCTGTCGGCTACTTTCCTGTTTCCGACCCTCTCAGGAAACTCTTCCAAAAAGCCATTGGGACCCGCTTAGAGAGAGAAGCTGCGAAGTGGATGCACAGAACATTAACGTAGATACCAGCCCAGGGTCCCAAGCTTCCATCATTCTCTTGAGGGTACGTACCCCACGCAGGGATTCAAGCAGGGAGTTTGCCTTGTACAACTTACACAGGAAATTGTGATGAGAAGTAGGCCACTCTGCTTGTGCTCACCCTACGTGTCCCAGAGAAGTTATGACGTAGCAGATATCAACCCCCTTTCTCTACACATGTGGACCCCCAAAGAAGCGGTGCGCAGTGGGTGTTCTCAGGCCAAGTTCAGTCCTTGTTCTGGGCTGCACCTGCTCTGTGGTTCAAAGGTTCTTTGACTCTGCTCCTTTGGAAGCCTTTCAGACCTGACCCTATCCCTTGGCTGCAGAAGCAAAGAGGCATAGAGGCCTTTCACCCTGAAGGCATGGGCTTGTTTCACATGGAGAATGTGTCCGTCGCCCCGCCTGGGCTAGGGGCGTGTAGGTTGACACCATTTGTTCTGCCAATGGAAATTACAAGTAGGTGTACTCGGTTTGGGCTGCCTGCCGAAACAGTTTGCAGCCGCCAGCCCTCTGAGTACTAGTCCTCAAGTTTGATTCCTAGCTAGGTAAACCCGGACTTCGGAGGCTAGATGGGAGCAAACGTGTTAAGCTTGTGGAGAAAGCCTTTGACCAATGGCAATATGCTTGTGCTTGTGGCAGGGATTAGGCAGGAACTCTCCCACTCGGTTTTTACCTTACGATAAGCTGTGCCTTTGGGCTGAAGCAGGCGACGTGTCTGTATCACATCCTGGGAAGTAGGGCCTGAGGGGAGTCTGCCACCTGATTGGCCTCCTTTATAGGCTGCTGAGAAAATGGGGCACGGCTTACGGAACCCGCTTACAACGAAATGTTTCTATTCAGAAGAGGAGATTTTGCTACCACGCGTCAGCAGCTCCTCTCCCTCACAGTGCTGTTCCTGTGTAGACTAGGGAAAACCACCACGGTTTCCAGGTTTTGAACGGCTCTTTTCCCAGTTGGTATCATCCGTGAAAGAGCTAGAAGGGCTGATCTCAACCAATCGGCCTGCACACCGTGAGTCCTTGGGGTAGGGCAGTCCTGAGTCAGTGTGTCTCCTGAAGAAAGAGAGCCAAGTTTCCTGCCAGAGGAAAGCACAGCGAGGCCTGGTGCTTTCTCTAGGAAATTCAAGTGGGCTTGAAAGGTGAGGCCTAGGCTCTCTTGAGGAAAAGCTCGTGCTTACGGCTATCTTTCTCCCTCTCTCTGTCCCGTTACCTGGGTTCAGCCGTGTGTGAATGCTGAGTGGCAGAGTCTGCCTCTCTGCCAGGCTCAGAAGGCTTCTTCCCTTTAGGGCAATTCTGTTTGTGTCTTACTTCGTGGAGGAGGAATGAGGGTGGCCAGAGATTTTCTGACATGAAATAACTAATGACAGAGCATCTGGAGGAGCTGGTTTCTCGGTGGAAGGAGCCAAAAAGCCGGCATTCCTAAGGTCTCTTTGCGAGCTGCCAGACACTCTGCCGTCATAGGCCTAAGAATTGGCCATTGTGACGGCATGGCAACACTTGGAATCCTAGGACACTGTGGAAGGGCAACTCGCAAACTGGAACGAAGAAGCTTCCAAGCCCAGTGTTCTTTCATGTACCCAAGAGAACGCAAGTGTCTAAGGCTGGTAGCATTGTTGCTGGAGAGCACTGGCATCCTTGTGGGCCTGTCGGCTACTTTCCTGTTTCCGACCCTCTCAGGAAACTCTTCCAAAACGCCGTTGGGACCTGCTTAGAGAGAACAGCTGCGACGTGGATGCACACAACATTAACCTAGATACTATCCCAGGGTCCCAAGCATCCATTTTTCTCTGGAGGGTAAGTACCCCACGCAGGGATTCAAGCAGGGAGTTTGCCTTGTACAACTTACACAGGAAACTGGGAGGAGACGTTGGGTCACTCTGCTTGTGCTCACACTACGTGGCCCGGAGAAGTTATGATGCAGCAGATGGCAACCCCCTTTCTCCACACATGTGCACCCCAAAGAAGCGCTGGGCAGTTGGTGTTCTCAGGCCAAGAGAAGTCCTTGTTCTCGGCTGCACCTGCTCTGTGGTTCAAAGGTTCTTTATCTCTGCTCTTTTGGAAGCCTTTCAGACCTGACCCTATCCTGGGCTGCAGAAGCAAAGAGGCATAGAGGCCTTTCACCCTGAAGGCATGGGCTTGTTTCACAAGGAGAATGTGTCCCTCGCCCCTCCAGGGCTGGAGGCCTGTAAGTTGACACCATTTGTTCTGCCCATGGAAATTACAAGTAGGTGTACTCGGTTTGGGCTGCCTGCTGAAACAGTTTGCAGTCGCCTGCCCTCTGAGTACTAGAACTCAAGTTTGATTCCTTGTTGGTAAACCCGGACTTCGCAGGCTAGATGGGAGCAAACGTGTTAAGCTTGTGGAGAAAGCCTTTGACCAATGGCAATATGCTTGTGCTTGTGGCAGGGATTAGTTAGGAACGCTCCCACTCAGGGTTTTTACCTTACAATCAGCTGTGCCTTTGGGCTGAAGCAGGCGACGTGTCTGTATCACATCCTGGGAAGTAAGGCCTGAGGGGAGTCTGCCACCTGATTGGCCTCCAGTATAGGCAGCTGAGAAAATGGGGCAAGGCTTAGGGAACCCCCTTACAACGAAATGTTTCTATTCAGAAGAGGAGATTTTGCTACCACGCGTCAGCAGCTCCTCTCCCTCAGAGTGCTGTTCCTGTGTAGACTAGGGAAAACCACCACGGTTTCCAGGTTTTGAACGGCTCTTTTCCCAGTTGGTATCATGCGTGAAAGAGCTAGAAGGGCTGATCTCAACCAATCGGCCTGTACACCGTGCGTCCTTGGGGTAGGGCAGTCCTGAGTCAGTGTGTCTCCTGAAGAAAGAGAGCCAAGTTTCCTGCCAGAGGAAAGCACAGCGAGGGCCTGGTGCTTTCTCTAGGAAATTCAAGTGGGCTTGAAAGGTGAGGCCTAGGCTCTCTTGAGGAAAAGCTCGTGCTTACGGCTATCTTTCTCCCTCTCTCTGTCCCGTACCCTGGGCTCAGGCGTGTGGGAATGCTGAGTGGCTGAGTCTGCCTCTCTGCCAGGCTCAGAAGGCTTCTTCCCTTTAGGGCAATTCTGTTTGTGTCTTACTTCGTGGAGGAGGAATGAGGGTGGCCAGAGATTTTCTGACATGAAATAACTAATGACAGAGCATCTGGAGGAGCTGGAAGGAGCCAAAAAGCCAGCAGTCCTAAGGTGTCTGTGAGAGCTGCCAGGCACTCTGCCGTCCTATGCCTAAGCACTGGCCATTGTGACGACATGGCAACACTAGGAATCCTAGGACACAGTGGAAGTGCGACTCTCAAACGGAATGGAAGAAGCTTCCAAGCCCAGTGTTCTTTCCTGTACCATAGAGAACGCAAAGGTCTGAGGCTTGTAGCCTTTTTCCTGGAGAGCACTGTCACCTCGTGGGGCTGTCGGCTACTTTCCTGTTTCCGACCCTCTCAGGAAACTCTTCCAAAAAGCCATTGGGACCCGCTTAGAGAGAGAAGCTGCGAAGTGGATGCACAGAACATTAACGTAGATACCAGCCCAGGGTCCCAAGCTTCCATCATTCTCTTGAGGGTACGTACCCCACGCAGGGATTCAAGCAGGGAGTTTGCCTTGTACAACTTACACAGGAAATTGTGATGAGAAGTAGGCCACTCTGCTTGTGCTCACCCTACGTGTCCCAGAGAAGTTATGACGTAGCAGATATCAACCCCCTTTCTCTACACATGTGGACCCCCAAAGAAGCGGTGCGCAGTGGGTGTTCTCAGGCCAAGTTCAGTCCTTGTTCTGGGCTGCACCTGCTCTGTGGTTCAAAGGTTCTTTGACTCTGCTCCTTTGGAAGCCTTTCAGACCTGACCCTATCCCTTGGCTGCAGAAGCAAAGAGGCATAGAGGCCTTTCACCCTGAAGGCATGGGCTTGTTTCACATGGAGAATGTGTCCGTCGCCCCGCCTGGGCTAGGGGCGTGTAGGTTGACACCATTTGTTCTGCCAATGGAAATTACAAGTAGGTGTACTCGGTTTGGGCTGCCTGCCGAAACAGTTTGCAGCCGCCAGCCCTCTGAGTACTAGTCCTCAAGTTTGATTCCTAGCTAGGTAAACCCGGACTTCGGAGGCTAGATGGGAGCAAACGTGTTAAGCTTGTGGAGAAAGCCTTTGACCAATGGCAATATGCTTGTGCTTGTGGCAGGGATTAGGCAGGAACTCTCCCACTCGGTTTTTACCTTACGATAAGCTGTGCCTTTGGGCTGAAGCAGGCGACGTGTCTGTATCACATCCTGGGAAGTAGGGCCTGAGGGGAGTCTGCCACCTGATTGGCCTCCTTTATAGGCTGCTGAGAAAATGGGGCACGGCTTACGGAACCCGCTTACAACGAAATGTTTCTATTCAGAAGAGGAGATTTTGCTACCACGCGTCAGCAGCTCCTCTCCCTCACAGTGCTGTTCCTGTGTAGACTAGGGAAAACCACCACGGTTTCCAGGTTTTGAACGGCTCTTTTCCCAGTTGGTATCATCCGTGAAAGAGCTAGAAGGGCTGATCTCAACCAATCGGCCTGCACACCGTGAGTCCTTGGGGTAGGGCAGTCCTGAGTCAGTGTGTCTCCTGAAGAAAGAGAGCCAAGTTTCCTGCCAGAGGAAAGCACAGCGAGGCCTGGTGCTTTCTCTAGGAAATTCAAGTGGGCTTGAAAGGTGAGGCCTAGGCTCTCTTGAGGAAAAGCTCGTGCTTACGGCTATCTTTCTCCCTCTCTCTGTCCCCTTACCTGGGTTCAGCCGTGTGCGAATGCTGAGTGGCAGAGTCTGCCTCTCTGCCAGGCTCAGAAGGCTTCTTCCCTTTAGGGCAATTCTGTTTGTGTCTTACTTCGTGGAGGAGGAATGAGGGTGGCCAGAGATTTTCTGACATGAAATAACTAATGACAGAGCATCTGGAGGAGCTGGTTTCTCGGTGGAAGGAGCCAAAAAGCCGGCATTCCTAAGGTCTCTTTGCGAGCTGCCAGACACTCTGCCGTCATAGGCCTAAGAATTGGCCATTGTGACGGCATGGCAACACTTGGAATCCTAGGACACTGTGGAAGGGCAACTCGCAAACTGGAACGAAGAAGCTTCCAAGCCCAGTGTTCTTTCATGTACCCAAGAGAACGCAAGTGTCTAAGGCTGGTAGCATTGTTGCTGGAGAGCACTGGCATCCTTGTGGGCCTGTCGGCTACTTTCCTGTTTCCGACCCTCTCAGGAAACTCTTCCAAAACGCCGTTGGGACCTGCTTAGAGAGAACAGCTGCGACGTGGATGCACACAACATTAACCTAGATACTATCCCAGGGTCCCAAGCATCCATTTTTCTCTGGAGGGTAAGTACCCCACGCAGGGATTCAAGCAGGGAGTTTGCCTTGTACAACTTACACAGGAAACTGGGAGGAGACGTTGGGTCACTCTGCTTGTGCTCACACTACGTGGCCCGGAGAAGTTATGATGCAGCAGATGGCAACCCCCTTTCTCCACACATGTGCACCCCAAAGAAGCGCTGGGCAGTTGGTGTTCTCAGGCCAAGAGAAGTCCTTGTTCTCGGCTGCACCTGCTCTGTGGTTCAAAGGTTCTTTATCTCTGCTCTTTTGGAAGCCTTTCAGA